>NC_053164.1:839486-1145376 GCF_016835505.1 Polypterus senegalus | reverse complement strand
AACAATGCAGATATAACAGACAATAACTTTGTATAATGTTAACGTTTACCCCCCGGGTGGAATTGAAGAGTCGCATAGTGTGGGGTCTTCTGAGTCTGTCAGTGGAGGAGGACGGTGACAGCAGTCTGTCACTGAAGCTGCTCCTCTATCTGGAAATGATCCTGTCCAGTGGATGCAGTGGATTCTCCATGACTGACAGTTGCCTGCTCAGCGCCCATCGCTCTGCCACAGATGTCAAACTGTCCAGCTCTGTGCCTACAATAGAGCCTGCCTTCCTCACCAGTTTGTCCAGGCGTGAGGCGTCCCTCTTCTTTATGCTGCCCCCCCAGCACACCACCACGTAGAAGAGGGCGCTCACCACAACCGTCTGGTAGAACATCTGCAGCATCTTATTGCAGATCTTGAAGGACGCCAGCCTCCTAATGAAGTATAGTCGGCTCTGTCCTCTCTTGCACAGAGCATCGGTATTGGCAGTCCAGTCCAGTTTATCATCCAGCTGCACTCCCAGTTATTCATAGGTCTGCACTCTCTGCACAGTCACCTCTGATGATCACAGGGTCCATGAGGGGCCTGGTCCTCCTAAAATCCACCACCAGCTCCTTGGTTTTGCTGGTGTTCAGTTGTAGGTGGTTTGAGTCGCACCATTTAAAATGAATTTACAAGAAGTTAATTAGCAGCACAAACAGGGCACTCATTAAAAAAAGATTAAGAATGAAAACCTGCTGCCACAGTGGTCCTCCAGGACCGGAGTTGCCAATCCCTGCACTAGAATCCCTGAAGCCTATGAAAAAACGTATAATCCCGGCCCATCTTAAAACCCTTCGCACCGCTCCATTCAGTGCCTGCTCTCCCAGCTCAAGTCTTGTTGATCTGTTAGTGGGGTGCCGGGAGCTGAAGAGGGTAAAGAACATCTCGTTATTTGGAACACATGCATTTCACGTGTGTTCCATGTCTACAAAGATCTATGAAAGTGTGGGATGACAGGAAATGCCAGAAATGTTGAACACATACCTACAAGACAAACTTTATTCATGTTATAGTACTAATAAAAACATTTTGACATGAAGTGTATTGTGTGTGAAGACTGAAGTCCAAATATCAAATAAACACTTTCACAAAATGTACACATATAACAAAACAAATGCGCTTTTATTCAAGAAATCGGGTTAGGGTTTGTTGTTGGAACGACTGCTTTGTTAGTACAGTGGTAAGAACTACTGACTCATAATCAGCAGGTCACGGGTTCGAGCCTTCCTGATCCCGGAATTAACTCTTTGAGTAGTGAGCTGCTCTTATTGTTACTATTATACAATAAAATCATACATTTGATGTGAGTCTGTAACAGCCGGTGTAAATTAATGGTACTTGTAAAGGTTAGCAGTTTTTTTATTCAGTTTTATTCTCTCAGTGACGTTCTCGCTCGCCCTGATCTGACACTGTTAGTTTTCAAATAAAGACGTTCTGTCACAGAAGTGAACTCAGATGAGGATGAGGGTTCTACATCGGAGAAAGAGAACAGAAGCCCTACCCGCATGAAACGTCCACTCACATATAAGAACAACGCAGCTGCACCAGGCATAAAGGTGAGAGATGGCACCCTTTGGATGCTGGACGAGGTCCTGCGTCACCCTGCTAGTCAGTCTGTCCCACACCTGTCCTCCAACGAAGCAGCACGGCTTACAGAGCTCGCCAACGTATCGTACAAATTCCTGTTTGTGATTATGTTTTGTGATGGTCTTAACATTTATATGTTACTTATATAAATGTCAGATTGAATGTTATTTTCCTTCATTTATTTACTTATCTTCCTGCAGCGTAAAGTCACAAGTCGACTGCAGAGCTTCCTGTGTTTGATCGACAAGGGCATGCTCACAAAGTACATGTGTACATGCTCCAAATAGCAATATATTTTTTAGCCTATTCAGCTCCTGGTACCTCACTCCTAGATAAACAAGGCTTGAGCTGAGAGAGCTTTTTGCCGTTTCTGCGGTGGTGGTGGGATGGGATAGCAGGCTGCTTGCTGCTTGTGCTGATCGACACATTTACAACACAAAAGATGTCGATGAGGCGGTGCGAAGGAATATAAAGTGGGATGGGATTATGAGTTTTTTCAGGGATTCAAGTGTTAATGGAAAACGATCACAACTGGCGACTGTCAACGACGTCAATTTGACGATTCACGAGACAGGCGGAATCTCATTGGCCGTGTTCCTTCCCATCTCCAATGATGTGCCAAAGGGGCAGCCCTGAGTTTATTGGGGTAGGTGAGGCAAAAAAATATTGATGGGCAATGAGGATGCGAGACTGATGTGGTGACTCACTTTGTGCCAGTTATTTTAATAGATAAACCAAAGAAAGAAAAAGACAAGAGAGTAACTAGATGCACATTGTGTCACTGGGTGGCAGCCGCAAAGATGAACTAAAATGTAAGGCACAGAAGGTTTTAAAATAACATGGAAATGTGTCCTGTTCTCCTTGAGACACCCTCAATCAAAATGAGCCCCTCAGCTCTTATAAATATCATCCAAATACAACAGATTTAAAGCGAACACTCTATAGACAGATAACAACAGATCGTTGGGATTGAAAACAAAATGTAAAAAATACAAATGCGCACAGTGAGAAGTAATCCCATTTATCAAAATCATCTACAAGTCACCCCTGTAATGATGTGTCACTTTCATTCAAAGGCGCTTAACGTGATTTATGGGACTGGGGGTCTTCTCTACCAAAAAAAATCGACAACAGGGCTTTCCATTGTTAAAAGTGTCAGGGATCCGTGGAAGGGCCTGCTGCATGTCATGGCCCGCTTTGCATTATTGAAGGACCCCTGTAAAAGATGATAAAAATACCGGCGAGGAGACGGCAAGCTGCTCAGATTATTAGCACTGGACGTGTTTTGAGTTGAAGAAGTGGTGGTTTTCAAGTGGAACAGATGAACTCTTTCGTTTTTCCATCCTCCACATCCTTTTTCTTGATTCAAAGTTTCATTTCACCTACTTAAGGAAATTTCATTGGAAAATGATGTGCGACCATTTAACTCCTGGAATAAGCTTATAGAAAATACGCGTGTGCATCGGTTCAAAGTTAGACAGCCATGCCAGGTTGGAAACACACCTTGAGCTCGGCATAGCCTTGAGTTCCTTTCTTACGCTATGCTGTGTCACGTGCGTCTGCATTGGGGACCGCTGAAGAGCTGTGAGTGCTACCACCACACCAGGGGATGGCGCTGTGTCCTAATGCTGTTACTCTCTTCTGCAGTCTGCAGACCAAAGAACTGACAGATACAACTCCGCTGATGTCACTTCTGGTCACTTGGACCCACCTCTTCCTGCTGGAAAAAACGAAAACCAGCTCTGCCATCTTTGTCAGTTTGATCCTAAACTTGTATCTGGAAAGATGTCTCTCTGAAATTATTGTGCTTTTTCCTTTTTAAACACGGTTACCAGGCAGGTACCCCAACTTTTTATCATTTGTCCTCTTGTTTCTCTTACAGATGGACGTCAAGTCAAGTCAGATTGGGGAGCCTGCACTGGTACGGCATGTTGCTGCTCCCACCACATGATGAAGCAGCTCAGGGTCCTGATTGGTAACCCCCAAGGCAGTCTC
The DNA here is from genome assembly GCF_016835505.1 of Polypterus senegalus. NCBI lineage: Eukaryota > Metazoa > Chordata > Cladistia > Polypteriformes > Polypteridae > Polypterus > Polypterus senegalus. Next base: position 1,141,767 of record NC_053164.1, on the reverse strand, counting down.
ACGGTCCAGTCCCACGGTTGGGATTCTGTGAGCAACACAAAGTCAAACCAACGGGACCCAAGGACTCCCTGAAGAGACACAGTGCGAAGAGTCCAGTCCTTATCTCATGTCACTGGATAGGTTACTCCATGTCTCTCAAACATATAGCAAGACAGGAAGCACCTGGACTTTAAAGACTCGGACCTTTGTCCTTTTACAGTGTGTGACCACCGGGGCACGTACAGCCGCCCTAACTCGACACAGACAGGCAGAGACATGAGTTTGCCACACAACACATGCTTTATTCACAGCTGGGAAGCGATTTTCCTCGCTCCCCACAGCACAATGCAGTCCCTTTTCCTTTCCTTCTTCTTCCTCCATCTCCACTCCTCTCCCAGCAATCTTCATCCTCCTCCTTCGGAGTCAGGCGGCTTCCTTTACTCATCTGGATTTCCTGGAATTACTCCCAGGTGTGGTGAAAGTCCACTGAAGGGCTCTGCAGCTCCCCCTGGTGGCACCAATGGAACCCAAAAGGGCTGCAACAAACTCCAGCTCCCAGGAATCCGTAGTGCCACAGCCACCCATAGGGCTGCCCTCTAGTGTTCCAGGAGAGGTATTGCCTCAGCGATGCTCTCATAAACCCTGCACTACCCGGTCCTTCCATTCCATTGGCGTCCCGGCTGGGTAATCGCCCCATTACGAGAGATATCGGGACTGCCACAGGCCCCTTTCCTCATGGATGTTGGAAATGTCTGAATATCTCTGTCCTTTTATTTTTAGGAAAAGGTAGAAATCACAAGGGGGTGGGGGATCCGATTTGGTAATCCAAACCAAATCAAATTTATTTTATAAAGCACTATCAAAACTGCAAATGCCTGCACCAAAGCACTGTATCATATTAAAGAAAAATAAAACTGTGACATAAAAACACTGACTCAAACTATACAAAGGCCAAAAACAAACCCCAAAGCTTAAAGAACTTCCAAGCCAAACCCAACTAAAAATGTTCTTCTGTGTCTCTGAAAGACTGAGAAGAAAAAGGATGCGTCTTTAAAACGAGATTTAAGTGTCGAGACCGCAGTGGCAGTTCTGACAAGTAAAGGTGTCTCGGTCCAGAGCAACCACTGAAAAGGCGCGATCACCTTTCCTTATTCTTTTTGATCTGATATACTTTATTAATCCTTCAGAGTTTGGTTTGTAGCTTTTGGAAAATGTCTGTCCTTCAGACTGGGGTTAGGATCAGGATCAGGGTCGGGTTAGGGTAGGGGATATGGCCATGAATGGCATGCTCTGGCACACTTTGTTTCATTATAAAAATGTATCTTAGACCGCAGCGTCATAGGCAGTTGTATAAAATATACTTTAAACTCTTAAATCTATTAAATAAAAAAATAGATGAATGAAACCCTAACTCTCATCTGGAGAATAAAACGCTTTAATAATTTCTAAAAATACTGTTCTTAAGAGATCTGTTAAGTTAAAAAAGCTTCAAAACTATTCAAATCTATAAAAAATTAAATAAATTGATTAAAAGCTCTCCCATCCTCATAAATCAGGACAATCTAGTATAAAACATCCATTTCATTTTATTTACTGTAAGGCACTATATACAAGATTTATTTCAAAATAGGGTTATTTTAAGGGTTAATTAAAATTAAGGTTATTCAAGATCAGGGCTAGGGTTACCGATTTTAAGTTTAGAGATGGGGTTAGGGGTCGTTATAAATAAATAAAGCACACAAAACACTAATTAACATCATGGTGTCCCATCAAAATTTTAACCTCAGGGACTTTTGTCTAATAGACCTATAATCCGGCCCAATATCTAGTTAATAATGGCCCCGGGTGCAAATGTTAATATCAGGGCCATATTTACAATTAAAATTTTTAGGGTTAGGTAGGCACATTTAACTTTAGAGTAGTAAGCTTTTTATCAGCCTCGTGTATTAGACGACTAATCGCACTCTCCACCCTACTATTAAGTTTACATGATTTTTTTACTTAGTCTTTTTTCTCCTTGATTTTTTGCATTTTTTTCTAAGTTATTATTCTTGTAATTCTATTTATAATCTTTAATTCTCTTTTTCCGTTAAATCATCTCTTGGTTTGTCTAATCCACTGACTCGTGTCGCTTCAGCAGTTGTCGTGACATTGTGTTGCTCGTATTGAATGAGCGCTGGGGCTTCCTCTTGGACCAATCACATTTTTTTGTTTCTTTATGAATTTTTAGAAATTTTGTTTTTGTATGTGATTTTTTTTAATATATTACTTTTTTCCATGCTGCATGTTTCTTTCTATTTTTGCATACTTTTAATATATCAAATTGTTTGTTATTGTGTGTAAATCCTCTTTAAATTGTTTGTTAATTTATTTCTAAGTTTATAATTTTTTTAATAAAATTATGTTGCTACTCAGTAATCTTTGTGCTATGCCGTGTTTTGTATTTTATGCGTCCATCTTCTGAATTTGGTTTCTCCTTAGCAAAAGTCACAAGCGGCTTGATCCCAGTATAGAAGGAGGGGATACGTCACAGCAGGCTTACTCACACAGAAGTCAAGTGGCAAGTGAAGTGCCAAGTGGCTTTATTGTCACACCACCCATACACCATATTGCACCATACAGTGGCACGAAATTACATTCTCCAGGACTACGGGACAACATGGACATAAACATAGGACAAGTGCAAGATGGGTAAAGAACTATACTATACATAAATAAATAAATAAATCAGTAAATAATAAAAGGAAAGTGAATCGATAGTAATAATTTGAATTAGACAGTAACAAATAATAACAACAACAAATATTGAAAAACAACAGTATTAAAAAGTGTAACAAGTGTCTTTGCTGTAAGAGAATCAAAAGTAAATGATAAAGAGTTGGGGTAACAGCCTGGTGACACCAAATAATTGAATGTCAAGCAAAATGAAAGAACATTTAGGACAGAAGTTCAAGTTTAGTACAGAAACGACAAAGATGGCAGATTTTCCAGTTTTTCCAACAAGAAGTGCCGGGTCCAAGTGGATGGACACCAGAAGTGACATCACAGGTGATATGGCCATCAATCAATCAGTCTGTCAAAGATTGGAAGCAAAAAAAGCATTAGGACACAGCGCCAACTCCTGGTCCTTTGGTAGAATTACAGTCACTAGAGCCCTCCAGCTGTCCCCTATGTGCAAACGTATGGCATTGCATGTAAGTAAACTACTAGGGGCAGACCTGAGGACGGGGGGGGGGCGGCACAAAGTTCAGAGACCGGACCTCCAAGAGGCAGAAGCTGCTGCAGAACCTGCTACCAGATTGAAGTGGGACAAAGAATCCATGGGAGTGTTGCGAGTGGTCCTACGCAGTGCTGTAGGTCTTGTGAAAGCAACACTTTATGAAGATCTCTTTAATGGAGGACAGAGGGGTTCCAGTGACCTTCTCCACTGTCTGCACTATCTGTTGAAGGACCTTATGGTCAGTTGAAGGGAATGAGAAGAACAAACAAACTCCAAGTACACCAAGAGTGACCTGGGGCCTCATGTATAACGCCGTGCATTGAATTCGCACTATGACATGGCGTAAGCACAAAAGCCGAAATGTGCTTACGCACAGAAAAATCCAGATTCCAGAATCTGTGCGTACTCCAACTTCCACGTTCTTCCACTACATAAATCCTGATCAGCGTGAAAAGTAACGCTCGTGCACGCGCTTTATGTAACGCCCCAACTCCTCCCAGAATTATGCCTTCTGTGAAAAGACAATGGGAAAAGCACAGGGGGGGAAATATAAGAATTTCAGCGAATACCAAGTGGAGGCAAAAGAAAAGCATACTATTTGTTTAATTAAACCGTGATATAATCAACTAAAGGAAGTTGATCGAGTGACATAGCGTGTTGGAGAAACTTGAAAGCTCACGTTCACAAAGTCGCACAGTGCCACAAAAGAAAAGAAGTCACATATCAAAGTCACAGTGAAAAGGGGAGTCGTAGCCCACCGTCTGAGTGTCATATGAAAGCTTATTAGGGTACAGAGAAAAAAAAATAGGCACACAGTGGGGAAAAATCACGAAATGTCAACTTCAATCTCGACATTTCCACTTTAATCACGTAGTTTATTTTGTCATTAAAGTAGTACATCATAAACGTCATCTTAAAATCGTTTAATTAACCAGTTTCTCAAATCACATCGTAATTAAAGTATAGCACGTTAAATGCTTTGTTTTGTATTTGATCTTCTATGTGCTCTGTGTGTGTGAATCACTACTTGCTTCTTAAACCGGCTCTCTTCCTCCAACTGGACACAGAGTCCATTACATTCGTGATATTACAGCTCTCTGAATAACTAAAATACTGAGATGTATACGTGATGTCATTTTCATAATGATAGTTAAAGCACGTTATTAAACATGAGTTTCACGGTGCAGTGATTGTGTGCGACCTTTGATGAAATAATTTATTGCAGCAGTACTCACGGGCGGCTCTAGGCTTGTGGTGGCACTGGGCAGAGAAAGAATAGGTGGCTCCTTCGCCCGCCAATGTCACTATGTTATCTTATGCACGGTGGATGGCCACTCCATTGTGGACACTGATAGCCGCCTCGTGCTCATGACACAAGCATTTAACTTTTGCCAAAATTTGTCGCTGCGTTTTTAGCTGTGTTGTTATTTTCTCTTTCTGTTTTATATTCAATATATATTGGCATGGCCGCCCCTGCAGTCCTTGCTCCAAGTAACCGATCGCCACACAATCAGCTCTGTAATAGACGTTAAGCCATCTGTAAGCTTAGAGCGCCGATTCTTCAAAACGTTTAAGGAACATTGAAATATCTTCATAGTACATGTTTAATTATTCTATCCTTCACGCCAGTCCCAGTGAAGAATATAGATTATTTAAATGAAGTTAAAGTTTTATCTGTATAACATAATAAACATATTTTGCTGCATTTCATCTTAAAAATGATATCGTCATCATATGTAAATACGCGCCTTATAAAGTGGCTCAGGTTGTGCGATATTATAGCTGTAGTTCAAGTTTACAGTGAGGTGATTGTACTTAGAAGTACTAACAGTTCTACAAGGAGCCATTGATTTGAGTGCGTTTGTAGTTCTTGGGATGAAACTGTTTGTGAACCGCGAGGTCCGTACAGGAAAGGCTTTGAAACGTTTGCAGTGGCTGAGACAGCGTGCGCTTAATGCCGTATCCCGATAATTCTCTTTCCGATCAGCTGCTGCTGTGATTCCCCACTAAGATACAGTGATATAAATACTCTGAGCGGTGCAGTGAGAGTAATATGGAAAAAGATGATCCGCTGTGGCAACTCCTAACGGGAGGAGCTGAAAAAAGAAGAAGAAGAAGAAGGTGCAGTGAGAGTAACAGCACCTAACAACAACAACAACAACTAAAGCAGTTCTGGTATTTGGAATACTATGGCTGTTCTCTGGACCATTATATTGTTACAAGTTAATTACAATCAGATGCATTACACTAATAAACAATATGCGGTTAGTTTCAGTGTATTTATACAGGAAAATAAGGTGTAACCACACAGGAACAGTAGCACTGCTTTGACGCTTGGATCCGCGAGCGGAGAACTTGCATACGACAAGGTATGAGGTACCGTGGAAAAGTGCGTGGCTTTATGCCAAGTGTAGGTTTTATACATCGCGATTTGAACATGGAAAAGTTCTTACATAGCATTTCTGTGCATACGCACCATTTATACATGAGGCCCCTGGGACCTAAACCCCAGCCCCCTGACTGGTGAGTTAGTGTTCCAAATTTTGCCTCCAATTTGTAAAAATCCAAATGGTGCTCCTCCTGGGTAAAAGTACCTGTCACTTTATTAACTGAGTGAGTGGGTCAACGCCTGTCATCTTATTATAAATTCATTTTCTGACCTGTGTGGCTGCGCGCAGGCACTATATTTGTTTGATGAGGGGAGGCGGTGGTGATAATTATTAAATCCAGACAAGCTGTTGTTGCAGGTACTCGGAATGCTCAACAAGCCCCTGCCGTGCGCTCACCTGCTGGGCTGTCACAATTCTCAGTGACAAGAACATTAGCGCCTAATTAGGAGGCCTCGGCTGAACCATTTGTAATCGCTCACAGCCGTTTTCTGCTCTTTTTGGAGTTTTCAACTCAGAAAGGAAAAATAAAAACTCCAAGGCTGAAACACTGAGGCCTTCATCAAACTTCTCCATGTTACCAGCATTTAAAGTATCCTGAGTTAACATGCCATTCAGTGCCACTCTCCACATGTGGTCAGCTGCCGATTGTCTAGTTGGTGACTGGATGACCTCCTCTCCGTGACAGCAAAATCTTTCTTTTCCCCTTCTGGGGTCTTTGTGGAACTGCACCCCTTGGGGTTTACCATGTTAACAAGCCCCCCTTATTCGTGAAAACTTACTGGTGGTATTTTATTAAATAGCAAAATGTTAGCAGTGAATCAGAGCGATTACAACCCGCTGCATTGGTAAAATTACAAATAACGTTAACGAAAAAATATTAAAATACAATTAAAATAACCTAATTGTTAATTACAAAACGGAGCAGAGATTTAAAAAATACAGAACATTATAACACTGAATGACCTGCAGGTGCCACTGATGTGACCTACATGGGCCACTCAGCGCCAACAAAGGTGTGTCCACACACCACAATCTTACCAAAGCTCCTAAGATCAATTTATTTCAAGAAGTTTCCTCCAAGCGATGATCAGACGGTTTTTGCCCTTAGTTTTTGAAGCGACTGCTTTGGAAAGAAGTTTTAAGGTGTGTCACACACGTGCAATTGGGAGGCAGCTAAAGGGCCTGAATAATGATAATTCCATGCCAGACCAGGGGGCGGTGAGGTGCGCTGACTTTCTTCCTCAATCCCTTGCATACCATCCATGGGAAATCCCACACAGTCTGATGACGTCACTTCCGGTCCCAGTACCTCTGATGACATCACTTCCTGTCTCGGTTCCTTTGGTAACCTGCCTCAGTTCTGTTTTGAACTCGAACCTGTAAACAACTCCTAAGAATTACCCTTTTGCAGCCAGGGAATATCATACGGGTGACTGCCCCAAACCATTCCTGATGTCTTTGGCTCATTCTTGTGTCATGGACTTTGTGTTCCTAAGCACAAACCTTCACAGAGGTACCTCAAAGTGACCAAAGAAGAGTCAAACACCAGCTAGTCATAATACGGCAAACACAGGATCTTTTTAAATATAAAAGATTTATTTTCAACAAAAATGTTCTGTGACAAAAATAAGCTCAGAGGAGCACAAAGGCAAACGAGGTTACCAGAAACAACAAGACGAACAAGTCTCGAAAACACAAACCGAGCATAAGATCAAAAATGCAGAAAATTTTGAAGAACGTACAGCATAATCACAAAAGAAACCCACCAACTCCGGTGCCTTCAACTTGAGCCTCAATGGACTGCCTGTTTTCTGAGAATGATAATCAGGTGATCCTGCCCCTTGGGGAACCACCTACAAGACATACAGGACATAACAGATGGAACACAGACACAAATAAACTTAATAGTACTCGGAAAATACGTTAAAAATAAAGTGCATAATAATTCAAAACCAACAAATGAATCAACCCCTGTAAAACAGTGACATTAATAAAATAAAGAGTGACATTTGGAGGTTGACGGTGCATCAAAGACGAATATAACCTGTGCAGTCTGTAATATCTGCTGCAAACTACACAGGAACTGTGTGAATGGGCTCAGATTCACCTGATTCTGCACAATATTTTTCACCAGCCTCTTTGGTCAGCTCGTATCATCTCCCCGAGGCAAAACAAGCAGATTTTGAGATGGAAATTTAAGAAAAAAAGCTTGATTTAGTTGTGACAGCAGTCCATGGTCGAGTCTCATTGTGCAGGTCCCCAAGTCTGATGTATTGTGTCATTTTTCTAATGATTTCTGTCAACTTAACCAAGTCTGCTGGCTTGATGGCTGCTTTATTCCAGTACATTTTATTGCATCTGTGCATTGCAACAACCACCCCGTGACATCATTCACAAGGGTTTATGGGTAATGTAGTTACACAGTCCAGCACATACTGCAAAGCCTTACGTTTTTGGTTTCCAACCAAATGATAAAAGAGAAGGAGAAAGTGTTAACAGGGGCTGTTCACCAGCATTTCTTTAGAAAGGTGCTTATTTAAATCCTCAAATAGAAGCACTTTGTGGCACAGTTAATGCACCATCAATCGTAGATGTCGGCCAGGGTTCACCTCAAGCTGAGGTCCAAACTCATGTGTTACTTATTCTTTGGTCATTTTTATTCTTTTATGTGTGTTCATTTTATTTATGTTTATTTACTATTGATTGTTTTTATGTTTCAATGCCTTGTGTCCTGTCTCGGAATCACTGGTGAACTTTTTCAGAGAAGCTGTATGAGAAAAAAATAAAACAAAACCCAGACGCGAGAGCAGAATCAAAGTCAAAACCAAGAAAGACACGGGCAAAAGGGCTTTCTTTAAAAAAATGAGCTCCCAGCTGACCTTTTATCCTAATGCAGTGATGAACCAGAGGTTGTGACCTCGTAGGCCACACCCCTAGAAAGACAAGTTGTAACTTTATAAAATCTGTCATTGAAGACAGTAAAATATATTAAATTCAATTAGAAGTGAGCACAACCCCAAAACTGAAACCTGATCCTGACACCTTGTACTTTGTGGGTGGCCCCCAAGAAGTGGGCCACCCGCCCATCACCACCAGAAACTGCCTTTTAGCTTTGAATCTGGAGGGTCTCCTGCAGATCCTGGCAGTTCATTGTGAATGCGCTGTGGTGTTGGTGAGTTTGTGTCTTTTGCTGTGCTTTGTGCTTTTCGTAAATTCTGAAATTGTCCGTCCTTCGGCGCTGCTTTCACATTGCTATTGGAATCTGTACTGGTGCTTGTTTGATTTGGATTTGGATGCTGCAGGCAATTCCATTTTACCTCAGTGCTCAGTGCTTTTTGTGTAGAATACATTTTTAATTTTATAAAGATTCTATAAGGTTCTTATGTGTCTAGCTGTGGTTTTGGACTGGATTTCCCCCTCTATTGGGTAATTTTGGAAGAGCTCATAGCCCATTCTAATGCTTTTGATCATCTGATGCCTTCTGCTTCTCTGTTGTCAGCCTCACCTTCTACACCTGAGGCATAAGATTTATTATTCATTGTTATAATCAGTAGCAACTTGTACCCATCTATGTATCCATGTCCTATTTTTAGGTTATTGTTTGCACTGAACTGTTTGTTTAAATTTACATGTACAGCATATGTCTAATAAAGATTTGTGTGTATAAAAATAAAAATCACACTGTTTCTTACCAGCACACCCTTATTTGAGACCCTTTTTTATCCTCTGTTCTATTCATGGAGCAGGACAGGATTAAATGTATTGGCACAGGCTTAATTGTTTTAAATATATATTCTTTCTTTTCTTTGTAGAGCGGCACAAAAGTACAAAAACTCACAATAAGCTCATAATGGCTTTTTGAGTCTTTTTAATACAGACCCCCATACCTTGGTCACTAGCCAACTTGCCACTGCATGATAGATAGATAGATAGATAGATAGATAGATAGATAGATAGATAGATAGATAGATAGATAGATAGATAGATAGATAGATAGATAGATAGATAGATAAGAAAGGCACTGCCAGAGTACTCCTTCCAGGTACCCTATAAAAAGAAGACAGCGGCCAGAATCAGGAGGAAGAGGACAAAGGCTGTTTGTAGGACTGAAGGTGGCGGCAAAGCGACTGCGCTTTTAGTGCTTTGCTGTACTGTGTTAGTTTGGGCAGCAAGGGAAAGCACTTCTCAGTGGAAAATAAAGGTGTGTGTTGTGTGCTGCACCTGTGTCCTCCCTGCCTGTGCAATACCTACCCAGGCTTCACAATATCTATCTATCTATCTATCTATCTATCTATCTATCTATCTATCTATCTATCTATCTATCTATCTATCTATATACACAGGTGCAGTACAGCCAGCTCAGGACTGCAGCAAAAAAATTGGTGGCACCAACTGGGTCATCCCTTTTATTTGTTCAAGGCAGAAACGATAAAAGAAAACAGAACTGAAACAGCATGATTGTTGTACGTCACTTCAGTGGGAATTCAAATCAAGGAAGGTTTTGTGGCAGCAGGACTGGAAGGGGTGTAGCTAAATGTCTTCACCAGGTGGCTTCTTGGCACAGTGGGGAAAGAAGGAGATGACAGCGTTAGCTGCAGTGCTCTCTCTTGCCTTCGTGAGTTAATGCAAACCTCAACTGAGCCTATATATACTGTGAAGGGCTGGGACGCCCCAACAATAGAAGAACTGGTTGAGAGAGCTTTTACGGGACATTTTCTCCCCCAGACAGATAGAGGGCAGCCCCCTTGGCTTGCAGTGAGGCCACGAGTTTGGAGCATGGAAGCTCAAACATGCTGGGCCACCACCAGGGGGCGCCTAGACATTTCTGGGCCCTGTTTGGCAGCAGTTCCGACCCACACCAGGAAGTGCTGCAGGAAGAAGGTTGTTGGACACCTGAAGTTCTTCCGGGTGTCCTATAAAAGGATGTCAGTTGCCACTGTTCACATTCCAGAGTCGAGAGGAAGAAGGACAAAGCCTGTGTGGAGGACTGTAGGCAAAAAGGACTGTGCTGTAGCTATTGACATTATTTGTATTGTACTAAGAAGTGGGGAGCTAATAGAAAAGTGCTTCCCCATGGAGGAATAAAGGTGTGTGTTATTCTGGAACTCGTGTCTCTGCCTGTCTGTGTCGGGTTAGGGTGGCTCTACGCACCCAGGCCTCACAAATACATATGTGTCATTTAATGGCCTTTCAATTAATGACCTCTCACCTTAATGACTGAGCTCCCATGGACCGAACTATTGATGAAATAGTGGCTGCATGGACAGAGCAACCGGCACACCATGCGGTCGACAGTAGGTTGGTTGGTGAGCCCATCCCTTTCCCAAGCTGCCAATGGATCTATCAGTCCATGCTAGCATTGAGACGAATTTCAAACACACACTGGCTCAATTAAAACACCGTATTACTGATATAGCAAGAAAGTTCTATCTCATACTAACTTACAGGGGGTGAAAAGCTGTACTGAAATCTATAACTATGAAAGAAAATGATATTCTATTCTACTTAAGCCAGGGGAGTCCAAACCTTTTTCACTGGGAGCCACATACAGAGAAATATATGAAGGGCTGAGTCACCCACTAGAGGTGAGGTATATTGCCTCACCTCCTGTGTGTTAAGTTAGCATCCATCCATCCATCCTCTTCCGCTTATCCGATATCGGGTCGCAGGGGCAGCAGCTATAGCAGAGATGCCAAGACTTCCCTCTCCCTGGCCACTTCTTCTAGCTCTTCCGGGGGAATCCCGAGGTGTTCCCTGGCCAGCCAGGAGACATCATCCATCCAGCGTGTCCTGGGTTTTCCCAGGAGGCTCCTCCCGGTTTGGAAGTGCCCAGAACACCTCACCAGGGAGGCGTCCAGGAGGCATCCTGATCAGATGCCCGAGCCACCTCATCTGACTCCTCTCGATGCGGAGGAGCAGCGGCTCTACTCTGAGCTTCTCACCCTATCTTTAACACTAGAATTACCAGAGCCTACGAAAAAACTCGTAAATCCGTCCCACCTTAAATCACTTCTTAAAATCGTTCACAGCTCTCCACCAGCGTCTTTTGTCATCTAAATGTGCTGATAAAAATCAGGCTGCAAAGCAGCCAGCTATTCAATCCCCCCAACGACTTCTCCCAGCTTGTTCCTTGATTGAGTTTTAGAGTGGAAATAATAGATTGTTGTTTGGAACGCACGCATTTAATGTCTGTTCCGTTTCTACAGTAATCTGTGCAAACACATTGTTAAAACAGAAACGTTTTTTATATTCTAGTAGTAGGTGACAAAATGTAGGCATAAACTATATAATGTATGAAGCCTGAAGTATCACACAAATACTTTCACAAAAGGTACAAATCTAACACAACAATTTCGCTTTTATTCAAAAATATAACTGCAGAAACAAAAAGCCGCCTTAACATGCGACATTGACACCCGTTTATTATGACTGCCTCTGTGGTGCAATAGAATCAGCTGCTGACTGGGAATCAGAAGGTCGCGAGTTCTATCCTGCACCACTCCGTTTTGAGAAGTAAACTACTCTTATTCTTACTATTTTAGAATAAAAACATACATTTGATTTCAGTGTGTAACAGCCAGTGTAATTTATGATCCTTGTAAAGATTAGCTTTGTTTTGTTTTTTTTAGTCAGTTTTATTATCTCAGCCACGTTCACGAGCCCAAACACACCACAACCCCACATCTTTTCACATAGACGCACTGTAACAGAGGTAAACTCAGCTCCCTTCTACATCGGAGCAAGAATGCACATACCATTGCTTGCATACTAAAGTGTCAGCAGGCACTTTTTGTGACATTACACATGTACTTTTTGAGCATGTCCATCCCAAATAAATAACATTCGACGTTTTGAAGAAATCATTTTATGACACCATTTACCTTTATTTATTTACTTACTTCCTAAAGCCTAAAGTCACAAGTAGTGTGCACAGAGCATGCTCAAAAAATATATGTGTAATGCCACGAAAATTGCCTGCTGAGACTTTAGTATTTCCACTCTAAAACTCCACTTCACTCCCAGAAAATCAATCAAGGAATGAGCTGGGAGAAGTTTGTGCACGTTCTAAGTCGGTGGAGGGATTGAATAGCCGGCTGCTTGCAGCCTGAGCTTTATCAGCATGTTTAGATGACAAAAGACGCTGGTGGAGAGCAGTGAACGATTTTAAGAAGCGATTTAAGGTGGGACGGATTTACGATTTTTTTCGTAGGCTCTGGTAATTCTAGTGTTAAGGGAAAGCCCAGACACCCTGCGGAGGAAACTCATTTCAGCCGCTTGTATTCGTGATCTTGTTCTTTCGGTCACTACCCATAGCTCATGACCATAGGTGAGGGTAGGAACGTATATCGACTGGTAAATTGAGAGTTTTGCCTTACGGCTCAGCTCTTTTTGTCCATGACAGACCGATGCAGAGCCCGCATCATTGCCGATGCCGCACCAATCCACCTGTCGATCTCCCACTCCATTCTTCATTCACTCGTGAACAAGACCCCGAGATACTTGAACTCCTCCACTTGGGGCAGGATCTCGCCCCCAACCCTGAGAGGGCACTCTACCCTTTTCCAGCACTCGGATTTGAAGGTGCTGATTCCCATCCCAGCCACTTTACACTCAGCTGTGAACCAATCCAGAGAGAGCTGAAGGTCACGGCCTGACGTAGCAAACAGGACAACATCATCTGCAAAAAGCAGTGACCCAATTCTGAGTCCACCAAACCGGACCCCCTCAATACCGAATCGGTGACAAAGGGCAGCCCTGGCGGAGTCCAACTCTCACTGGAAATGCGTTCGACTTACTGCCGGCAATACGGACCAAGCTCTGACACCAGTTGTACAGGAACTGAACAGCCTTTATCAGGGGGTCCGGTACCCCATACTCCCAGAGCAACTCCCACAGGATTCCCAGAGGGACACGGTCGAACGCCTTTTCCAAGTCCACAAAACACATGTAGACTGGTTGGGCAAACTCCCATGCACCCTCCAGGACTCTGCCAAGGGTGTAGAGCTGGTCCACTGTTCCGCGACCAGGATGAAAACCAAACTGTTCATCCTGAATCTGAGGTTCGACTATCCAATGGACCTTCCTCTCCAGGACCCCCAAAAAGACTTTTCCAGCGAGGCTGAGGAGTGTGATCCCTCTGTAGTTGGAACACACCCTCCGGTCCCCCTTCTTAAAATGGGGACCACCAGCCCGGTCTGCCAGTCCAGAGGCACTGTCCCCGATGTCCATGCGATGTTGCAGAGGCGTGTCAACCAAGACAGTCCTACAACATCCAGAGCCCTGAGGAACTCCGGGTGTATCTCATCCACCCACGGAGCCCTGCCGCCAAGGAGTTTTTTGACCACCTTGGTGACCTCAGCCCCAGAGATGGGGGAGCCCACCTCCGAGTCCCCAGGCTCGTTAGTCGGATTAAGGAGGTCTTCAAATTACTCACCCCACAACATCCCAAGTCGAGGTCAGCAGCGCACCATCCCCACCACATACGGTGTTGACACTGCACTGCTTCCCCCCACCTGAGACGCCAGCATCACGGCTCTCCATTAATGGGTTTTCATTTATTGGATTACAAAGTGCTCTCCTCACATGCAGTCGAGTAAAAATAAAAAGCACAAGCTTTATCTGACACTTCTGACAAATCTTCAATTCGCAGCACAACTGCGTTTCCGGACAAGCGCACATTGTTGAATTCCTGCATTTTCTCTGAGCACATTATTCCTGCGACTTTAGTGAGGCTCTGTTTTCTTTAGTGAGGGTCTGCCTGTGATGGGCAGTGAATTGCACGACCTCGTAACGGGCTAATGTGGCATTTTCTTGTAGTGTCGTTGAGCCAGCAGACGGGCTGCCATTTGCTTCACTTTCTGTTCTCGCTCGGCACCGGTGGAGGACGTGTAGGTCAGATGTTTGGCTTCGTAGTGTCGACACACATTATACTCTTTCATCACTGCAGTAGTTTCATTGCTAATCAAATAGACACTTGCCCTTCACTTCTAGGAAGAAATATTCATTTTCTCACTGTGCCTGAAATTTTCTGCACTCACTTGCTGTTGTGCATTTCTTTGGTTTTGCCCGTAGCGAAATTGTTCTTTGGTTGTGCTTGTTTGTGAAGATGCTGCCTTGATCAAGACTGTAGCTCTGCCTTGTGGTAAACCTAAGAAGTACAATACAGCTAAGAACAAGTTTCGTGTGTCGGCCATATTTCATTATATTTTTAGAATCTGCTGCTGGCCAATTAAAAATGGACCACGGGCCGAAGTTGGCAGTTTGGCCACAGCTTGGACACCCCTGACTTAAGCAAACACTAGTATGAGTTTAGCTTAAAGCTTTATCCCTTTATGGCTCCCATAATTCGTCAGAAAGCTGCCATCTGAAGGCTTTGAAGCGGACACTGCCATATCTGAATACCCGTCACAGAAAGAAAAGGAAGCGAGCTTCTGTGAGGTACTGCGCTCTTCTCTTCTCTTTTTTATATTTGCATGTCTGGATTTGAAAAACTTACCTTAAAGAGACTGCGTTAGAATTGAATAAAGCCTCTTCAAGACAGAGGGGGCCATCTTTGAGTGGAAGAGCAGCAAATGCAACCATTTTATTATGGGGCATCATCTGCTTTCCTTTATTCTGCGTGGGAGGTTTTCCATTCCACTGAATTCCCCTTTTGTATAAAGTCGCTGACAAACCAGGCTATTTGATTCCATTAAAGTCATTTTGGTAATCTTGGGATAATGTGACCATGAGGAAATTGAAGTTTTTTCATAATGTCTAATAAATGCCATTGATTTCCGCCAGCCAAGATGCTGCTGACTGTGTCTGTGGCCTTTTTAATGGCTGTTCCATCTATTCATCTTCCTTCATGAAAACCAAACGCCACCCGTTTTACGTAATTATTTACTTCTGCTTCTTTATTGAACGTCATGGAGATTTCCACAAGCTGAATGTTCAGGTTATGAAGGGGCACTGCCGGTAAATCGTGCCATGTACCATTATGACTCACCTGAAAATGAAAATCAGTCACAGCCAAATGGCGACCTGGATCAGAATCAAATAAATGAGTTATACTTTCTTTATTATTGAGATATTGTTATTAGCCGGAATCCCAAATCATAAGGTCCAAAATCCTTCAAAAAAAACCCCCAAAATGCCCACCAGAGGGCTGGTATAGACTAGAATAAGGGCAAACGCTGTCTAGTTATGCTGTTATGCTACTGACACAAGTTATGCTGCTGATTGTTAGCTTCAGCTCAGTTTCGTTGGTTTTTTTTTTCGTTCACAGGCTTCAAGAAAGGATTTCAGTTGTACTTTAGCATGGGATCAACTCAAAACAACAGACACGTCGTATGCACCGAGGAGTACAAGCTGGCAAAGCGAGCTTCTGCCCTTCCGCTACACGCATTTTGGGAAACCTGCATTATGGTGTGACAGGTACACCACCCTACCTGCCACTGTCCTCCAAAGCGCTTGATGCCAGAAGTGAGGGCCACGCAGGGAAGGGGAGACGCGTGGTGACCGATCAGGAGACAGTGACAATCGTGTGAAGTGTTCTTGTGCGTTGCTTTCGGTACAAAAAAAATGTTTTCAAGCAGATGCCTCAAAAGTGCATTTGTGACATTAGGTCCTTATAATGGACGATGAGAAATGATGAGAACTGTGACACTGAAAGTGATACAATCAAATCATCAATCAACAATCAAGTGATAGAATCAAATTATTATAGCACTGTGGCTTATCCTCATATCCATCCATCCATCCATTATCCAACCCACTATATCCTAACTACAGGGTCACGGGGGTCTGCTGGAGCCAATCCACAGGGCACAAGGCAGGAAACAAACCCCGGGCAGGACGCCAGCCCGCCGCAGGGCGCGCGCACACACACACACACACACACCAGCCTGGTGCTGTAACATCAGATGGTATGTGTATCAAAACACTACTCCGTTGTTATTCCAGTAAGCCATTGGCTTTTATGTAGTGGTAATTGAAATGAAAAGTGGATTCATTTTTTGTAATCTGCGTCCTTTATTCTGAGAATTTCTTGAAAAGTCTTTTGCTCTGAATTTAGACTTTGAGTTTTGGGTTAGTGTTTCTCAGTTTGTCGTTTCTCTTTCCCAAATCCAGTTCTGACCATCTGGTTTGTATTTCTGCCTTTGCCTTTTCTCCCAGTCATTCCTCATAATTTTATTTATTTATTTACTTGTTTTTAACTTTTTTAATTGCTTAAGTCAGTCAAGCAGCTGGAAGTTTGTCATTGCAGGAACAAAATGTGAGATTTAAATATGGCTGTTCGTGAAGAACAGAGTAGAATGTCTGGCTTGTTTTAAACAGACATAGAGATGTGGCCAAATGGGTTTGAGATCTGGGTGGTCACCAACTCCAGTCAGTCATCGTCCACTCCGCTCTAGCCTAACTACAGGGTCACGGGGGTCTGCTGGAGCCAATCCCAGCGCACAAGGCAGGAAACAAACCCCGGGCAGGGTGCCAACCCACCGCAGGGCACACACACACCCACACATACTAGGGACAATTTAGGTTCGCCAATCCGTCTCACCTGCATGTCTTTGGACTGTGGGAGGAAAAAGGAGCACCTGGAGGAAACCCACGCAGACACAGGGAGAACATGCAGACTCCATGCTGGGAGGACCCAGGAAGTGAACCCGGGTCTCCTAACTACCCACTGTGCCACCCTGCTGCCCTATCCTCATATTATTTATTTATTTATTTATGTACAAAGCATTTTAAAAAAACAACATCAAGGCTGACCAAAGTGCCGTACAATAAAAACCCAACGTATCAGACTCACAATAACCAAAGGGTAAAAGAAACAGAAACACATAAACACATAAGAGCTGAAGAGATTCCTAATAAAAAGTACACAGACAGTCAACATATCATACTGGGTTAAAGGCCAGGGAGTTAAAGTGCATTTTTAAATAAGATTTAAAGACGGCAAGTGAAGGAGTCTGCCTAAGGTGCAATGGCAAATCGTTCCAGAGTTTTAGAGCTGCAACTGAAAAAGCCAAATCACCTCGGAGTTTGCATCGTGTCTCAGGAACACGTAACAGCGTCAGATCTCCTGACCTGAGAGAGCGAGACAGACGGGACATAAGGGTGCAGCAGTTCCGACAAATAAAATGGGGCTCAATCACTAAAGGATTTTAAAACAAATACAAGGATCTTAAAAAGAACCGGAAGCCAGTGAAGGGAAGCCACAATCAGGGTAAACGTGCTCATGCTTTCTTGTGCCAGTTAAAAATCGAGCAGCGGCATTTTGCACCAGCTATAGGTGAGCAACGGAGGCCTGGCTAATTCCAAAAAGAAGCGCATTGCAGTAATCTAGACGAGAGGTTTTAAAAGCATGGCTCAGTGTTTCAAGGTTGCGTTTTGACATAACAGGCTTGATTTTTGACAGCCACCTCAACTGGAAAAAGTGAGAGTTTACCACTGCGTTCACATGGCTATCAAGTTTTAAAGTTTTAAATGATCATTATATACTGCTCAAAAAAATGAAAGGATCACTTTTGAATCCGCATATATCATCAAGGCAATGAAACTTCTGGGCTGTTGATCTGCTCAGTGAAGTAGCGGAGGGGCTTGTTCATCAGTTTCAGCTGCTTTGGTGCACTATGAGAGAGACGACCCCCAAAACAGGAATGAATGGGTTAACAGGGGGCCATACCTGGACCCTACAGAGGTGGCACAAGTAGTCCATCTTCTCCAGGATGGCACATCAATACATGTCATTGCCAGAGGTTTGCTGTGTCTCCCAGCACCGTCTCAAGGGCATGGAGGAGATTCCAGGAGACAGACAGGCGAGAGCAGGACAGGGCCCCTCGTAGAAGGTCCTTAACCCATCAGCTGGACTTTGGGCAACAAGGAACAGTATGAGCACCGCGAGAGCCTACAAAATGACTTCCAGCGGGCAGGCAAGCCACTGGTGTGAATGTCTCTGACCAAACAATCAGAAACAGACTTCATGAGGGTGGCCTGAGGGCCCGATGTCCTCTAGTGGGCATCGTGGAGCTCGATTGGCATTTGCCATAGAATACCATAATTGGCAGGTCCACCACTGGCACCCTGTGCTTTTCACAGATGAGAGCAGGTTCACCCTGAGCACACGTGACAGACGTGAAAGGGTCTGGAGAAGCCATGGAGAACATTATGCTGCCAGTAACATCGTTCAGCATGACCAGTTTGGTGGGGGGTCAGTGATGGTCTGGGGAGGCAAATCCATGGAGGGACACACAGACCTCTACAGGCTAGACAACAGCACCTTGACTGCCATTAGGTATCGGGATGAAATCCTTGGTCCCATTGTCAGACCCTATGCTGGATCCTCAGCCTCATGTGGTATGAAGGAACTGATACCATTGACTGACTCTCACACTCAGTCTTCTGACTTCAATCCAACAGACCACCTGTGGGTGAGACATTATGTTTTGGTCCATCTGACATCTCAGACTGTCCAGGAGCTCAGTGATGTTCTGGTCCAGATCTGGGAGGAGATCCTCCAGAACACCATCAGTCATCTCATTAGGACGCTGTCAGGCATTCATACAAGCACGTTGGGAGGGGTGCATACAAACTTCTGAGTATAATTTGGAGTTTTCGGCCAAATGGACTCACCTGCTTGCCTCATTTCACTTTTATTTTCGGGGTGTCTTTGAATTCAGCCCTCTGTAAGTTGGTCATTTTCATTTCCATCAACCAATGTGGCTGCCGTCATTTCGCTCCTAACACATCACCATATCAGTCCATATCAGTAGAGACAACCAGCAGGATTTTTTTCCCCTGATGTGTTTTCAAAGTGTTCCTTTAATTTTTTTGATCAGTGTATGATTAAAGAAATTATTTTTATAAATGCAAATTTTTTGATTTTCAAAGGTATTGAAAATTGCTGGGGAGGCTAGGGTTATAGGGTTATAGAGCTAAAATGCTGGGGAGGTCAGGCTCCAAAGGGTTAAAAGGAGATTTCTAACTATATCTTCCCGTTTACTTGCTTTTTGTTTTTTTTTTTTCAGAATTCAGACAGATTGATTTTAGGTGAGTTCAAGTGTGCCAATTATTTTGTCTACATCCCCTGGATTGTGACTTCAAAGAAGATTGCAAGGTGCATTTGTCTTGCTGCAGCTAAACAATGTTTGCCAGACTCTTCATTACAATTTCAGGTTTATCCGATTTGCTCTTGCCTGACTAATTATTTAGACGCCTCGCTGAGATGACAGGATACATATTCCCTCTGTTCGCACCAAGGAGTGATATTAACATATTAATTGCTTCATTCTCAAATAACGGCACTTAGCAGCAAATAAATACAAGTTTAGCGGAAGCACGACGAACAGCCTGCTGTGCCAACGCGTCAGACAGAATGGGGGATTTGGGGGAGACGGTACAAAGAGATTCTCAGCATCAGTGGGTTACTCAGAGGCTTCATTTGTGTTTTTTTTTTTTTTTACAAAGGTAGGGAATGTGTAAATGGTGCAAGAATGAAATTTGTCTGGTAAAGCATCTTATGAAGAAAACAAAAGTGAGGAGTTGTAATGCAGCAGCTGTCTCTGCACAATTCTCAACGTCAATCCTGATTTGTAAACAAGATTATTTTCGGCCACAATGAGCCCTCGTGTTTCTTACTGAAAAACTTCTCCTAATGTTTGCTCCTTTTTCAGGTTTCAAACTGAGCAGGACTTTGAGATCACTCACAATCGACCACCAGAAGATGCCATAACTCCTGCACTTCAAGCCATCTTGGCGCACTGGGATCATAAAAAGTGTAATGCTGGAGTCCCCTGTACAGACTTTGTTGGACCATCACAGCTCAGGACTATCTGAACGTATCATTAGTTATCATTACTAACACAGCGGAGTGTACTTTAGGATCTCAAGATGCCAGCTTTATTAACGATTCCAAGCAAAGGGAGGTTAAGCTTTTAGTTACCCTGCTTCAGATCTGTGGAATAAGGTGCCTGCTCACATAAGAGATGCCCCATTGGAGTCAGGCTGAACACACACGACTTTAATCTGGCCCACCATGACTAGAGCTGCTGATTCTGATTAGCTCTGCATACCTTATCTCTATTTGCTAGTCATATGTCCCAAAATATAAGTAAACAATTTTTATAAACCATTACTAGCCATCCTCTATTCAGTTTCTCTTCTCAGTATCCTCCTGTGCCAGCCGGTGCCACCTTTTCCACTTATAAGCTCTTCTCCCGACCATTGAAAAGACGCCTGAGATACTGGCAGCAGGGGATGGTCAATTCGACAGACCCCATTATAGACCACTCAGGACAGGGTGGGCAGTCAGTAGGCCGAGGTCTCCACGACTCTCACTGTATCTGACTTTGTCTTTGCTTCTCTCTCTTATAATGGACTGTGGACACTCCAGATTTGTATTTTTTCTGGAATGCTGTCGACTGAATTTTTGTTTCCTCTCCTCCATAGTTCAGAAGTTAATTAATGGACAGATACAGTATTGTTGGTTTCCATTTATATTAATCAGTTGCTATTTTGTTTTCTTCATGTTTTAATAGATGTGTCTTTATGTGTACTTTATGGGTACAATCCTGGCTACAACATCACAACAGAAATCGTTTGTGGAGTTTGTTTTTTTTTGATGGTGTTTTCTGGTTTTGATTTTTGTGAGACTGCCTGCTTTTGAGCACAGCCTGTTCGGATTTCGATTGACGTCTTTTCATTTTTCTTTTTCCTCATTGCAGTTGAAGAAAGCCGTAGAGCTCCACGATCGTCAGCACCTCAGTCATCACTCAGTTGGCACACTGAAATACGTGAAGTCGCCGGGTGCACTTGTCCCATTCTGGCGGGGCGCTTTCTCCCATTGCCTGACTCACTTATCTTTTTTTTTTTCTTTTCTTTCCTTCTCCTGCTCAAGTCCTCAAACAAACAAGTAAAAAAGCAAAGAACTTTCATGTGTAATCATCTCATTTTGATTGATTATTCTCAGAACGGATGGCTGTTTTTTTTTTTTTGTCCCCTCGGCTGTTCAATAATTCAATTGTTCTCCTCTAAATCCATTCCAACTTTCACATAACACAATTGATCACATTTGACTTGGTAATCAGAGCTATTCTACAGTGAGAGGACAGATCGGCCTCCAGAAATGTTTGATTTATTCCTACTCCTGGCCCAGCCGGCAGCTCCGACATCTCCGTGATCCCCACAATAACAAAACAAAAGTGTGCTGCAATTTCTACTCTCGTTCTTAACCACTGAGCGTTTGTCTGTTCTTGGATTCACTGTGTTTTGTATTTCAAATGTATTTTAAATTTGTTAACTATTTGACTTCATTAGATGTTTTTTGGAGTTCCTTTGTATTTAATAAATATAAATTGAATTAACTAATACAGTTCTGTTCTCTGTCCCCCTGGGTCTGCAGAAGGTTCCCCAGCCGAGGGTAACATCCTGTGTAGGGCATTATAATAAAAGGGCATTCCAGTCATCCCAGGGACTTCACACCAGTTGGTCTTCAAGAAGATCTTGGAGAGGCCTAAATGGAGGAGAGCACTTCATTTGTCCACATAAGGAATTTGTATTTATGGATATTTATGGACAACAAGCTGTAAATGTGGCCTGATGTTTGTTACGTTACATCACCTTTATCTATAGATCCTACTAAAATGAAGATCAAATCTTAGTATGTCCATTGTGAACGCTGGCCCCAGCACAGAAAGACGGACAACATTTTTTCACCCATCACACCATTTATTCACTATTTACAATTCCACAAAAGTCACGTGCACTCACGAACCCCAGTGCTGCTAGAACTGAATCCCCCAAAGTCCAGGGCCCACAGTTTCTGTGCCTTGCTTCCTGGCCGCCTCCTGTCCTCTCTCAAGCTTCGCCAACACTGCCTCCCGACGTCCACCGCTGACTGGAGGCGGCGGCTATGGGAACCCGGACGGGTTCCAGCTGCTTCCCGGCACTTAGCGGTGGCCACACCCCTGCGTGGCGGAAGTGCCGGGCTCCCGGGATAAACAGGCACTGGGGCGGCGCCTGTCGGTGGCCACGGGTCCCTACAGGGCCGGGAAAGAGCTGGAACCCATCCGGGTTCCCATAGGGGCCGCCTCCCTCCAGTCAGCGGTGGATGTCGGGAGGAAGCAGACAGAGCTGGAGAAAGAGGACAGGAGTCGGCCAGGAAGGCACAAGAGACTGTGGGCCTGGACATTGGGGAAATTGGTGCAAGAAGGCACTGGGGGTGCACGTGAGCAAAACTGTAAATAGTATTGTAAATAAACAGTGTGTGGGTGCAAAATATGTTGTCCATCTGTCTGTGCCGGGGCCAGCGTTCACACCATATATTACAAAAAAGAAAATAAGCAGTTCAAGGGGTGTACTTACTTTTTCACATGACTGTTGCAAAAAATATAACAAAACAAAAAGTGACACAAATCCTGACATTTTGGAGTAAAGCTTATGCAGTTTTCTGTGCTGCACCTAAAGCTTCTTGGCCTGCTTTATCAAATCAAATCTGGGTGATCAATGTCTTTATATATTGTTGTGTCTGAGTTCCCATGTGTCATAATTTTATGTATTTACTTTTTATGTCAATTATTATGTACTATCTTTTTAAATGTGCATTTGTCTCTTGTTTTTGGTTGTGGGTGGAACCCCCCAGGAGGAGGGGCCAACCTGACATCACCAATCCTGAGGCTTCCCCTTGTTGCGGAGCCCAGAGGAGAACGCAGAACATGTCTTTATTTTATACAGTCCATTGAGTGAACCATCAATTAAACAATTCATCTGCATTGATAGCTTTTTGTAATTACCATCATCTCATTGAATACATCACGTCACCTTCTCCAATCAATTAACACCACCAGTAATTTATGACTTGTGTTGACTCCCATTATTCTGAACACTGCTCCTTCAAGAAGAATGTTTAGTGAATTCTCCCATTGATCTTAGCACTACTCTATAGGAGAGATGTATGGACTTTCCCATTCGTTTATTCCCACTTTCTGGAGGGGTGTTCATTACTCATTTACCTCATTTTAACTTTGCACAATTACATTGGTAGCTTCTCTAAGATGAGGCAGAGACCTCAGGTGCTTTCAGCTTTACACGAATATTTATTGTAGCGGGATCTGCCACTTTCCTATACACAGACACAGTAGTCACGGGTTGTGTCCAAGTAATACTGTTCTCTGTATTTATAATGTTCCTTGTATCATCCATCGATGACAGGCACTTCTAGCGCGACCGCAGTCCAGCTTGGATTTGCTTCCTCGGTGCTCTGCTGCGGTGTTGTAACCCTGAAGTTGCCCCAGCAATGGCCAAGCAATCTTCCACAGACACGACAATTGCACTTCTGGACACACTGCGGCGTGTCATCCCATTGGGGGTTGTGGGATCCCAAAAGAGTTCAGAAGCCTCACAGTATATACTGTATATCCATAGGTCTGAATTGCAATCTGAGTATCTGGGTGGTCACCTATAAGGTGGAGCATGTGGTTAGTCAGCCAGTCAGCAAACATTCGCCAAGCCCTGTATATACTGTATATATATATATATATATAGAGAGAGAGAGATAGATAGATAGATAAATGTGAAAAACGGTATTTAACCCATAGAGAGGTTGTTAGATCGATAGAGAGATAGACAGATAGATAGATAGATAGATAGATAGATGTGAAAGGCGCTATATAACCGATAGATAGATAGATAGATAGATAGATAGATAGATAGATAGATAGATAGATAGATAGATAGATAGATAGATAGATAGATATTTTTTATTTTTAAAATCAACATTTATTGATATAATTGTTAAAAAAACAGTATATAACATCACCCAACAAAAAAACACATATATACAGAAAAATAAAAATAATCTTATTCAATATAACAAATGAGGAAAACATTTCCAAACCAAGCTGTCCTACCACACTCTAATTAAGCATATGTGTGGAGATATTATAACATCAAGTGTAACTCGTCTTCTTCACATTCACAGAGCACACTATCTACACACCAAACATCTGTAAACCTTTTCAAATTCTTTGTCCATTTATAAAAATTAAACTCCACTAAGTTTCTACTCTTACATAATTGTTTGAAGAACCCAATAGTATCCTGAAGCCCAGTCCCACTGATCTTATTTTTGCGGGTTTTCCATATTGTTAGTTTTGCTTGCCCTATGATGAAATTCACCAGGTTCCCGTTATTTCCTGTTCGTTTTGTTGTCTTCCACCCAAACAAGAAGCCCACCTCGTTATAAACAATACCCAATCTAACGATCAGATTTCTGATGACAGTAAAAAGAGGTTGAAGCCTCATACAAAACATAAAACAATGAAACACAGTTTCTCTTTCACCACAAAAAGGACAAGTATCAGTAACCCCAGGACTAATTATTGCTAAAAAGGAGTTCACCACTAAAATGCCACACAACAGCCTCTACTGCAGATCTCCCACCCGATGAGCCAATAGTGGCCTGTACAGCGACCTCCAGGCCAGCTTTGCTCCCTCTAGAACAGTAAGTTTGTCTCTCCATTGTGTATCAGGATGCGTCTTCAGCTGAGTCTGATGTTTGACAGTCACACACTGCAGTGATAAGTCCAGCAGGTTACTTATGAACAGTGAGCCATTAGTTTTACTGTCAGTCCACTCACATGCCCGGGACACCACAAGTGTAGGAAGATCACAGTCACTGGAAGGGCAAATCTTTGTAACAAACAGGTCTTCTATTTGTGTAAAATAGTTCCTGATCAATGATGTTCTCAGTCTATTCAATCATTTTCCTAATAATCGCAGAGAGTGCACTCCTGTCTCCTCTGCTATTGTTGTTGTGTCCTTCCAACCAAATCTGTTCCAATCAATTAAGTGACGAAGTTTAGTAATATGGCACTGTACAAAATTATGAACAAAATATCGTAATTCCAAAGAGCAGCTGGCA
The DNA here is from genome assembly GCF_016835505.1 of Polypterus senegalus. Lineage (NCBI taxonomy): Eukaryota > Metazoa > Chordata > Cladistia > Polypteriformes > Polypteridae > Polypterus > Polypterus senegalus. The sequence continues at coordinate 1,116,275 of NC_053164.1, read as the reverse complement.
TGAGGATTAAATAGCAGCGGTTCCTCCAGTACCCAAAACAAGGAAGTACTTTCAAAATCCTTTGTGACCCTTAGTAGAGACCAAGCACTTAATAAACTTTTATAAAAAATCCGGTAACTGTGAGGTATCGATCTTGTCCACTTCACACAGCACTACGTTCTTCCCCAGTCTCATCTGTCAAGAAAGAACCGAGCTAAAAAAGTCCATGGGTGCTGCTCCTGTAAATATATCAGTTTTTGTATTGTTCGCAGACGGAAAGCAGCCACTCGACTCCCAACATCCATAAGTCCTTGACCCCCTTCATCCAGTGGTAAGTACAGCACACTCCATCTCAGCCAGTGCATACCGTCCCAAAAAAAGTTCACAATGGCCTCCTGTACCTGCTTGATCAGCTGTGATGGGGGCTCCAAACAGATGCACTTGTGCCACAGGCTGGAGGTCACCAGGTTATTAACAACCAGCATCCTACCCCTATAGGACATCTGGGGGAGGATCCAGCACCATTTTGCATTTTGCAGCACTCCCTGGTGGCACTCACAGAACCTAATTGGACAAAGTTGAAGAACTTGATGTCCCATGCTGCCCTCTGGGAATTAAAGGCACTTCTGCAAACCGGTGGGGGGGCTGCCATTTAGTGTTCCAAGGGAGATAATGTCCTGTTTATGCTTTCTCCCCCCAGTCCTTCCAATACAAAGGCATCCCAGCTGGGTAAAAGCACAGGCCGTCCTTTACAATATACTGTACATGTGTGTAATAAATTGTAGAAGATTATACCGTATTAACTAAAAATTAGTTATTTAAGTCAGCTGAGAAGTCTCAGGAGCCAGAGATCATTTAGTTGACTGTGGAGTGCAGCAGGTTATGCCACAGGATGTTACTGTTTAATCAGATTTGAGTACCCGTGTGTACCCATGTAGGCAGAGTAGTGGCTTTGAGGATAGGCATCTGCACTGGCAATTGGAAGGTTGCCGGTTCGAATCCTGTAAATGACAAAAGGGACTCTGCTCTGTTGGGCCCTTGAGCAAGGCCCTTAACCTGAAATTGCTGAGCACTTTGAGTAGTGAGAAAGGCGCTATATAAATGCAAAGAATTATTAAAGAATTAAAAAACACGGTGCTACAGTTACACATCATGTGAGGTATGTGGCAAAATTAGCAGCCATCTTATAAATATCCCATCCAGGATCACTTTTAGTCACAGGCTCATTCTGCCACACTGTGCTATCAGGTAATTTTCCCCTCGAGTTTAATAAAGTTCATCTAATCTAATCTAATTTAATCAACTGGGATTCCAAAAGCACAAAAAGTCCCATAAATACTTCCAAAATTGGGGGGGGCTAGTACCATCAAAACCTTGATTAGAAACAAAAAGGATCTTCAAGAAATTTCAATAAAATGAAAAGATTTATTTTGAACAAAAATGCTCAGTACCACAAAAAGCTCTGTGGGAAAAAAAAGGAATTGCTTGAGAAACCTCACACTTTGAACACGAGGTATGAGTTAACTCGTATCTCATTGAGTGTTTTAAGGTGTAACATACTAAATAACTCATATCTCATGGAGATGCCACACCGGCATTGCAGCCAGAAGAGGGGATGGTTCCTTACCCGGATGGGAGACTCCTAGAAGGCAGAAAGGCATCCCGACAAGGGAAGACAAAGACACCAGACCCGGAAGGGATGGCCAGAATAAATGGATGGACAGCAAACCGGAAATAGAAGAGATCATGGGGGACTTGTTACTCCCCCCAGATGACAGATGGCAGCAGCCCCAGATATCAGTGCCCAGTAGGAAGCCAGCAGGGCATGCTGGGAAATGTAGTCCATCAGTGCTGTCACTGGGTGCCGCAAGAGGGCGCTGCAGGAAGACAGTCTCCTTGCTATAATGGTCTTTCATATGACCCGGAAGTGCTTCTATCAGGAAGTTGCCCAAGCACCAGAAGTTCTCCCGGGTCTTTAATAAAAGGGACCACGCTCCCTTACCCAGGCGAGTCAGAGCTGGAAGGACATAGAACAGGGCAGAGCAGTGGTGAAAGGAATTGTGGAGAAGAATTGGATTGCGGAGAGAAAAACCTGTGCTTTTTGTGTACTTGGAGAGGTGTTGTGTGTTTAGGATTAATAAACCATCCATTATTTGAACCTGGGACTTTGTGTGTGTTTGTGTTGGGGGTTTTGGGCGCACACTCAGTATAGAGTCACTGTAGACTCAGACAACTTGCCAGTGAGCTTTGCTGCTGTGTCTCAGTTACCTATCACTATGCTGCCACCTAGTGGACAGCCATAACTTTAAATTTTTTCGTGACAACAGGTTATTATAATGCTCTAAATCAGGGGTCCCCAAATCCAGTCCTGGAGGGCCCCAGTGGCTGCAGGTTTTCATTATAACTCTTTTATTAATTACTGACCTGTTTTGGCTCCTAATTAACTTCTTTTGAATTCATTTATTTGACATTTCCTCTCCTGGCAAGCTTCGTCCACCTCCTTCCAGCTCTGAATCGAGTGAGGCGGCTCCTTTTGAGCAGACCCTGGAAGTGTTCCAGGTGGCTCATTATTCGGACCTGGAATCCCTCCCAGGGCTCTGCAGCTCCCCCAGCCGGCCCCCAAAGAACCCAGCAGGGCTGTGCTGACACTCCAGCTGCCAGAGTGCCCTGCAGGAATCCATGGTGCCACAGCCATCTAGTGCCCTGCCCTGCCCTGTCGATGCTCTCTCCCCCCTGTCCTTCTTTCCAGCTAGTGTCCCATCCAGGTAATGGCCGGGGCCACCCGTCACCAATGGAGAAGAATGATAGAAAGATGCACAACATGCCTGTCCCCTTATACAGACCTGCTACGCCCATGCTGCATGGCTGCCAGCTCTCTTTTATAAGTCCTGTGCCATTACATGACCCTGCGTGGTCAGCCGAGTGAAGGAGGGTCAACAAAACAGGAATATTTTAGGGTGCCAACAAAAAAAATGAACGCTCAATGGCATGAGATAAAAAAATATCAAAAGAAAATACCACGTAGCGGAGTGGCTTCTCTGCTGATGGGTCGTCTGACTCGGAGCTCCTTCTGTGAGGTGACGTGACGTCCTTTAGAAGGATTGGGGTCAGTTGTCTGCCCACTGGCCACTTTCTCAAGACTGTGGAGCAAAAGAAAAAGACAAGACAGTTAGCGACAGCGTCCCCTCTTGGCCTGGGGTGGTATCACATACCTGGGCAGAGCATGGATGATAGATCCTCTGATGCGCGTGTGTGACACCTGACATTCAAAAACTACAAAAATGATAAACATGCTGTATATGCCTTTTTTTTTACTAAATTATGGCACAGGACGACATGGTGGCACAGTGGGTAGCGCAGCTGCTTCACAGTTAGGAGACCCATCTAGGTTTGCTTCCTGGGTCTTCCCTGCGTGAAGTTTGCATGTTCTCCCCGTGTCTGCGTGGGTTTCCTCCACAGTCCAGAAACGTGCATGTAAGGTGCATTAGTAATCCTAAATTGTCCCTAGTGTCTGTGTGTGTGTGTGCCCTGTGGTGGGTTGGCGCCCTGCCCGGGGTTTATTTCCTGCCTTGCGCCCTGTGTTGACTGGGATTGGCTCCAGCAGACCCCCGTGACCCTGTAGTTAGGATATAGCGGGCTGGATATTGGATGGATGGGAATTATGGCACATATTTGTATTTTTACATGAATAAAATAAGTTTTGCATCAGGTTACTCCTTACTTTAAAAAGTCATCAGCCTTCATAATGACTTTGAGAAGACTGTATCTAGATTGCACAACGCCATACATTGCATCAATCTTCATATTGCTTACTACACGTCAATATGGCTGCTACCTCTTTGTCTTGTCTTGTTTGTGTTTTCATTTTCATTTTATTTTTTAATTTGAATTTTTTATTTGCACTTCATGTTGCTACACTGTATACTTGTATATGGTTGAGATGCCAATAAAGTTTGCTTTGACTTTGCTAATGCACGCTGATCAGACGCCTTCTCCAAATCACCACATGCAGACCCTCGTTTGTCTCTCTTTATTTCAATGGAGCCCCCCACAGAACCCCCCCATTTCGTTGAGCTTTCTCTGTAAATAACGTGCAGACTTCAGCTGAATCGCTCCAACAAAGCAAACGCTGGCCCAGCAAATGCAAATGTTTGTCGGAGCCGACGGCTTTATTGCAGCGTTCACATTCATTTATAAATCTTGTTAGAACAAATTTGCAGGGATTGCTTTGTTGTATTCGTTCTCGATGCAAATTGCTTTGAGGAACGTCGACGGAGAGCCGGGGCGGCGTGTGCAGCTTGGGTGGTCGCCAGTGCCGCTTCGCCAGCACTCATCGCACACCTGAACCCTGGCAGTCGCGGTGACTTGCGTCTCTGTGGGGGGGCAGACGTACAAATCTCATTATTGATGATAATTACGGCGGCAGAGAGAGAGAGAGAGACAGAGGCAATCTCTTTAAGGGGATTTCTCTGACTTAGACGCGCTACTTGGCAGCACGCTGAAGCCGTGTTAGTGCCAGCGAGTGAACCGCGAGGATTTCACGACAGCCGGAATGCAAATCAGTCGCAGAGAGCAGAATGGCTGCTCCTTTATTAATGAATTCAAAAAGGGGTGTGGAGGGCCGTCCAAGGTGAGACAAACTTTTTAAAATGGATGATTTACTCATTAGGTAAACGCAGTGACATGGTGACGCAGTAATGGGACTTTGATGACACCCACCCAGCCTGCAGGGAGCCTGAAGCATTAGGCCCGTTTAACAGCCAGCGCTGCTCTCTATAAGGAGACCCTCATTCCGTCTGTCACGGATCTGCTCCGACGAGCAACAACGGCTTTCTCTTTCATCTAAGGTGGGGGAGTCTGTCGGATGTTGAATTGAAACAATAAACAGCGGGGGCCTCCGCACTTCACTCACACTTTAGTGCAGCAGGCTTTATGGGTAGAAGCTTCGCGTTTCAGATGATCTTATGAGTAATATGTGTCTCTGTAGGCTACTTAATTACATGTCTTTATGGGGTCCTCACTGTCCCGCGGCCGGAGTCCAATGACATTGTCACACAAACACAAACTAATCAGCAGAGTGAGTAGAACTGCCTGACAGCGGAACTTCTGTCGCGTCACCCAGCCTGATCACTGATACGCTCACTAGATGTGCTACTCGACCAGACCTCAGTGTTAATGTTTACAGTGCGCCATCTGGAGGAATGCAATTTGTAGTGCATGGAGTAATAAATTGCATTGCACTTGTCATTCCAACAGATGGTATACATTACAAACAATTCCTCTAATAAATGCATTACTACAAATGTTTGTGATGCACCATCTGTTGGAAATTATGGAGACACGGCCACTGGATGGACACACAGCCACTAATCCTTTTATTAAGTTAGACAATTATCACACAGCCAGTGACATTCTTATTTGAACATGCAACACATCACCACTCTCCAGCTCTGTGATTAGCGAGCTCTGCAAGGAAACATATAATAGACAGACCAGCTGTGCTACCCGTTGAAATTTAAGAAATCGATGTAGACCTCAAATGTAATGTCTGCAGTGCACCATCATGGGGAATGTACTGTGTAATGCTTTGAGTAATAAAATGCATTGCATTGTCATTCCAACAGATGGCACCTCACCAACAATTCTAGTAACAAATGCATTACTATAATAGCTTGTGTTGCACCATCCGTTTGAATAACAGAGACATTACCACTAGATGGACACACAGACACTAATCCTTTTATTAAGTTAGACAATTATCACTGATCCAGTGACATTCTTATTTGAACATGCTAATTAACATGCAACACATCACCACTCTCCAGCTCCGTGATTAGTGAGCTCTGCAAGGAAACATATAATAGACAGACCAGCTACGCTACCTGTTGAAATATAAATAATCAAAGTAGACCTCAGATTTAACGTTTGCAGTGCACCATCAAGTGAAAGGTATTTTGTAATGCTTGGAGTAATACAATGCATTGCATTTGTCATTCCAACAGATGGCACATCACAAACATTTTATAGTAATAAAATGCATTGCTATAAATGTTTGTGATGGACCATCTGTTGGAATGACAAATCCAATGCACAGGTCTCTGTTATATGCTGTTAGGTATGGGATTTGTAAAAGCAGTGTTAATGTTTGTGATGTGCCATCTGTTAGAATGACGAATGCAATGCATTTTTTTATTACAAATGTTTGCGATGTGATGTGTTGGAATGACAGAGACATAGCAACTGAAGAGACACACAGACACTTTTATGAAGGTGGATGGATGTGAAAGGCGCTATATATATTTAATAGGATAGGTTTAATAGACAATCTTTAATCCATCCATCCATCCATTTTCCAACCCGCCGAATCCAAACACAGGGTCACGGGGGTCTGCTGGAGCCAATCCCAGCCACTGCAGGACACACACAAACAGCACACACTAGGGCCAATTCAGAATCGCCAATCCACCTAACTGGCATGTCTTTGGACTGTGGGAGGAAACCCACACAGACACGGGGAGAAGATGCAAACTCCACACGGGGTGGACCCGGGAAGTGAACTCGGGTCTCCTAACTACGAGGCAGCAGCACTACCACTGCGCCACCGTGTCACCCCAGTCTTTAATTATGGAATATTTTGCATTTGTGCCACCAGGTCAGATTTATAAAATTTGCATACTCATTAAAATCTACCCTGGTAACATCTGTAAAGCTGAGCCCAGATACGCTGTGGAGGAAGATCTGCCCCTTGTATCTGAGATCGAGTTCTTTTGGTCATTGACCATTGGTGAGGACAGAGACGTGGCTCAACTGGAAATTTGAGAGCTTTGCCACTCAGATCGGCTCTCTCATCATCAAGTCTGACTGGCACAATGTCCGCAGCACGAACGCTGGTCTGATCCACCTGTCGATCTGCCACACTCGTGAACAAGACCCCGAGATACTTGAACTCCACCACAGGAGGTAGCAGCTCATCCCCAACCAGCCTTTTCCATCTGAGACTCATCACCTCAGAGTTAGAGGTGTTGACCCTCATTCCAGCTGCACACCACCCCTGATGAAGCCAACAGGTCCACGTTATCTGCAAAACAACATTGAACAAATACCAGAAAATAAGAAAAGGTTGATTCTGGCATGTTAGCTGTAAACATTTTAACAAGACGCTGAAGTGCGTTTACTGCTTTTTTCATTTTTACACAATAGCGCCATCTGCTGGGAGATTGGGGTCAGTGCCTCATTTGCCCCTCATGCACAGTCAGACATTCTTAAACGAAGAAAACAGCACAGAAATACGTAGAATCATCTTGTTAAAAAATGTTTTGTGTTTGTGATATTGTCCACATAATACTGTCCACCATAAGCCACTGAGGCAGCTGCCAGTGTGTCAAAAAATTGCCAACAGTGATCTGATCAATAGGAATGTTTAACTCCTGGAAATTTTTTAATGAAGAATTACAGACGTGGTTATGGGCTCAAGTCTCCCAGGGTCTAGTGTGTTTGATTTTGAGTTTCGTCAGATATCACTTTAGGATTTACCTGACTAAACACAGACTCCGAACCAAGATAACAGAGATGCCCACCTGATACCCAGCAGAACATCCTGTGCCCACATAGACCCTGATGCCAGCTTTATCTCTCTTCTGTGCCATTTGGTTTTAACATTGAACAGAACTTGCGCTGCTTGCCAGAGGAAGTCTGTGTGGTAAGTTGGACACATCTGGACACGGCCATCAAGGCAGGAAAAACCTACTTGGTGAGAAAAGGACGGGCGCGTCTGCCAAGAGGCCAATGACAAAGAGGAAAGTGGAGCTAGGAGTCCGCGGGACTGCAAGATGGTTAGCCCGCTGTGTTGTTTCTACTTCGCACTTGTGCCCCAAGGATGTTAAATGTACAAATTATCTGCTTAAATCTTTCTGTGGGTTAGAAATTCAGCCTGTTTGATATTAATTGAATTGAATTGAGCCTCTGATAAGACAAGGGCCTTTACAAAATGGTATATGACCCAATAGAGTGTAACTGTTAAATAACTGGCACTTTAATCAGGACGCTCTCCATGGTGTCACACGCCGCTCTCCAATTGGGAAGAACATTTAATTAAACAATAATTCAGATGGCTTCATCCTAGGGGGGCTTTAACTGAAGTCGAGGGGGTCAGTGGAAGTGTATTGAAATGAAAACAGACAGACATATAGGCAGACAGACAGAAAGATAAAGAGATAGAGATGAAAGACACTGTATGATGGATAGGCGGTGTGAAAGGCACTATATAGTGGGGAAAGTCAAAGGGACTATAGAGAGACACAATTATTAGCTTCAAAGGGATTAGGATAGATGCACTGATAAAGTGAAAGGCACTATATAATAGTCACAAAATGGCTATGATAGCTTTAATGATAAAGTGAAAGGTGCTATATAATTGAATCAAACGGTCTGTGATGGATACAATGATAAAATGAAAGGCACTATATAATAGAGTCAAATTGACTATGATGGATACAATTATAAAGTGGAAGGCACTATATAATAAAGTCAAAAGGTACTGTGATAGATACAATGATAAAGTGAAAGGTGGTCTTTAACATGTAGATATGTAAAACACTGTATAATGGGCACATTGTGTGTATGGAACTATTTGATAGATATTTAATGAAGAGAAAAGCACTATATAATAAATAGTGTGAAAAGGACTATGACAGGTAGTTAACTTTGAAAGGCACTATATAATAGTCACAAAATGGCTATGATAGCTTTAATGATAAAGTGAAAGGCACTATATAATAGAGTCAAATTGACTGTGGTGCATACAATAATAAAATGAAAGGCACAATATAATAGAGTCAAATGAATTATGATTGGTGCAATGATAAAGTGAAAGGCACTATACAACAGAGTCAAAGGCACTATGTTAGATACAATGATAAAGTGAAGGGTGGTCTTTAACATATAGATATGTAAAACACTGAGTAATAGAGACATAGAGTGTATGGAACTCTTTGATAGATATATGATGAAGAGAAAAGCACTATATAATAATTCAATTTGAAAGGCACTGTAAAATAGTGTGAAAAATCGAATTATTAAAATACTGAAGTTAAAGGCACTATATAAAAGAGCTGAAGAGATCGTGTGACAACCCTATAGAATAATGTCAAAGATATGATAGAAAGACAAATGATGAAAAATCATTAGAAAATATATAATGAGAAATGCACTCTATACAGTAATAGTACCAAAGGAACTATAAGAGATACAAAATGCTAAACGGAAAGGCACTATATTAAAGAAATCTACTGTACCTAGTGTAGAAGGTACTTTATAATATAGATAGATAGGGTGAAGGGGACGGTGTTATACACAATGTAAATAATATAAAGAGCACAGTGTCATAGTTAAATTTGGAAGGCACTTTATAGTAGCTTTAAAAAATCTACTTTGATACAATGATGAAATGAAAGGCACTATATAACAGACAGCTCAATAGATAATGTGAAAACACTATGTAATCGATAGATTTTGCCAAACAGGCTATAATAAATACAAAATTGAAGTAAAAACATTATATAATAGATAGTATGAAATGAAGAGACAGCAGAGATTCTAACAGTTTGGGGCACCCAAAGGTGTTCCCCATATAACTGAGATGCTTGAAAACAAAATAAACGTGCAATAAATGTCTTTTCAGACGCAAGTCGTGAATGGACTGAAGTCAAGATGGCGGTGCAGCTGGATTTCAAGAGGCGGGTCAGTTAGTCAGTCATTTTCCAACCCGCTATATCCTAACACAGGGTCACGGGGGTCTGCTGGAGCCAATCCCAGCCAGCACAGGGCGCAAGGCAGGAACAAGTCCCGGGCAGGGTACACCCACACACCAAGCACACACCAGGGACAATTTAGGATTGTACCTGTCCTGCATGTCTCTGGACTGTGGGAGGAAACCCATGCAGACACGGGGAGAACATGCAAACTCCACGCAGGGAGGATCCGCGAAGCGAACCTAAGTCTCCTTACTGCAACGCAGCAGCGCTGCCCACTGCGCCACCATGCCAAGAGGCGGGTTCAGGAGGCCAGATGTCGGAAGTGATGTCATTAATGTTCTGTCCGTCAATAATCTGTTCTTTAGAAGGAGACAGCGCCATCCCTGACTCGGAGTATAATTGCCATTCAGCGAGCCCTGAAGTTGTCTGCCATACACACTATGATAGATGCAATGCTGAATTGAAAGGCACCATTTAAAGATATATAGATAATGTGAGCAGTAATTTATAATATAGACAGTGTATAGATGGCACCATTACCGGCTGGGAAGCCTCTGTAATGGAAGGACAGAGGGAGATGCTAATGAAGGGCACTACTTGGCAGCCCCGCCGAGTTGCAACGGCACCTCAGATTCCCACAGAGTTGTATGGGACTTGCTATTTGTCAGCTCAGCCCTTTTGGGTACCATGGATGCCACCAGGGGGCGCAGCAGAGCCCTACTTTTGGCTTCCACCACACCTGGGAGCAATTCCAGACCTCCCTAACAAGCCACATGGAATACTCCCAGGTGCGGCTTAAAAGGAGCCACCTCACTTCACTCAGGGGAGCCAGAGTCGGGAGGAAGAGGGACAAAGATTGGCAGAGAAGGACTGGAGGTGAGGAAGAGAAAAGGAAGAAAAGAAAGGACCATGTTGCATTATGGTTTGGTGTTTGGGAACTGCGCTACTGTGGTGAACAAAAGGAAAGTGCTTCCCCACTATAACAATGGTGTCGCTTTGTGGCAAGACTTGTGTCTGCGTCTGTCTATGTTGGGGTTTGGGTGGCTGGAGTGCCCTCTGGTTGCCACAAACAATAAGGGATTATTATTATTGTGTAGATGATGAGAGCCTATGGTGGGCTGGCGCACTGCCCGGGATTTGTTTCCTGCCTTGCGCCTTGTGTTGGCTGGGATTGGCTCCAGCAGACCCCCGTGACCCTGTAGTTAGAATATAGCGGGTTGGATAATGGATGGATGAATGATGAGAGCTGCCTGTTCTTCAATTGGATGATGAGATATTTTCTGGTCTTTCCAGAGATGTTTGATTGGGTTCAAGTCCAAGCTCTGGCTGGGCAATTCAAAGACCCTCACAGATTTGTTTCCCTAAGTCACCTGTGTGGGGTCATTTCCCAGTTTGCCCACTCAAAGGTGCTGAGCACTCTGGAGCAGCTCTTCATGAAGAATACAATACACTACAATCTATTTTTGTGAAGCCCAAAATCACACAAGAAGTGCCACAATGGGCTTTAACGGGCCCTGCCTTTTCACAGCCCCCGCGAAGACAAGAAAAAACCCTTGTGGGGAAATAATGGAAGAATCCTTGGGAAAGGCATTTCAAAGAGAGACCCCTTTCTAGGTAGGTTGGGTGTCAAGAAGGGGGTCAAAAAGAAGGGGATCAATAGAATCCACAGAATAGAACAGGAGTCATCCTCAATACAATATAATAGTACAGTACAATAGAAATATTACAAGTGCAGAGCAGAATTCAACAGGAGATGATATCACATAACACGATTTGGATTTCTTCAGAGTCCTGGAGACCTCGGCCATCAAGCTGCCTCCCCCTATTGGCCATTCCACAGCTGAGTCAGCCATTCTGATGAAACGACCCCTCTGCCTGATAATTCCTGCGATCCTCCATCAGAGATGACTTTACCTTAGGCAGGCAGAACAGCTTGGCAGGTGGCCCATGGCACCAAGTGCCACATTTGAGTACCAAGAAGAGAAACAGAATACGAGAGAGTTAGTAACAAATTCTAACTATCATGTTAATTATGTTTTAGTGCTAATGACTAAGAGCAGACATGCAGTCTGTACAGCTAATCAGCAGCTCTAGGCAGGGTGTACTAAACTGAACCTGTGAGTCTTTGAAAGCTGAGACCGAAGGGGCATCTCTTATAGTAGCAGGCAGACCACTCCACAGTTTAGGGGGCCCCCTGGAACTAAAAGTTCGACCTCCCACTTTTATTTTATTAATCATTGGAATCATAACCAGGCTGACATCTTGAGATCTTAATGTGCGCTCAGGTTTGTAAGTCATGATAAGTTCAGATAAGTAAGCTGGACCTCTGCCATTTAATGCTTTATATGTTAAAAGGAGGATTTTGAAATCTGCCCCAAACTTCACTGGGAGCCAGTGTAAGGACATGAGGACTGGAGTTATGTGTTCGTATTTTCTAGTTCTTGTAATAATTCTTACAGCAGCTTTTTGGATTTCCTGGAGGCTGCATAAAGAACAGTTTGAACATCCAGTGAACACCACATTGCAGTAGTCAGTCCTACTAGAAATAAATGCAGGAATTCATTTCTCAGAATTTAGAAAATGCCTTAATTTCCCAATTTGAACAACTCTGTAATGTGCTCTTTAAATGAAACGCTAGAGTCAAAGATAACACAGAGGTTGCGGGCTGATTCAGTAAAATTAATGGGGACTCCAGCTGAGTGAAGTGATGACATCACCCATCCATCCATTTTCTAACCCGCTGAATCCGAATACAATGAGATACATACAGCCAATCCCAGCCAACACAGGAACCAATCCTGAGCAGGGTGCCAACCCACCGCAGGACACACACAAACACACCCACACACCAAGCACACACTAGGGCCAATTTAGAATCGCCAAGCCACCTAACCTGCATGTCTTTGGATTGTGGGAGGAAACCGGAGCACCCGGAGGAAACCCACGCAGACACGGGGAGAACATGCAAACTCCACACAGGGAGGACCCGGGAAGCGAACCCGGGTTCTAACCCGCTGAATCCAAATACAGGGCCACGGGGGTCTGCTGGAGCCAATCCCAGCCAACACAGGGCACAAGGCAGGAACCAATCCTGGGCAGGGTGCCAACCCACCGCAGGACACACACAAACACACCCACACACCAAGCACACACTAGGGCCAATTTAGAATCACCAATCCACCTAACCTGCATGTCTTTGGATTGTGGGAGGAAACCGGAGCGCCTGGAGGAAACCCACGCAGACACGGGGAGAACATGCAAACTCCACGCAGGGAGGACCCGGGAAGCGAACCCTGGTTTCCTAACTGCGAGGCAGCAGCGCTACCACTGCGCCACCGTGCCGCCCCGTGATGACATCACTCCCTCCATTAATTAACATCTCTGTTTAATTGATGTCAAAAGACAAGTTGTTCTCATCCATCCACTCCTTTAATTCACTAACACAACTAATTGTAATAATTCGGAGAAATTTCATTTATTCTAAAATAAAAGTATAACTGGGCATCATCTGCGTACGAGTGGAAATGAACTCGATGTGGAAGCCTGTCAAGTGAAAACAGTGAAGGTCCCAGGACTGACTGGCATGAGGGGGATGAGTTTACAGATGATGAGACAAGAGATCAGGAGAGGATAAGCACAAATAGAACATCCTGAGGCACCTTGAGGCTTGAGGAACTGGAGAAGGTCAGGGGAGCTCAGGGGGGCCGCAGTCCCCTCCGGGCTCCAAGGTCACAGTGCTGTCGCACTCACACTCCACGTCTCATGCAGGCTCCTCTGCGGGCTTCTTGTCTCTGCTCGCTTTGACCTTAATCAGCCATAATTGCACTCCTGCCTCGAGCAGAAAACAATTAGGCCAGTTATGGTTATTTAAAGCCGTAGAGCAGCCTGTCAGCTGCACCCCGACTCAGGGCTTCCAGAGATTCAAGGGTGTCACCTAAACGGAATAAAAATTACAAGTAAACACACTCATTTTTTTTTATAAATTAACATTTTTAATAGAAAATAAAGGACAAAACACTGAATGGCCAATGAGAACACTGCAATCACCACAACATGCAGCTCTGGGAGGCACGAGATGAACTGCCGCATTGTCTTTGTGGGGAGCCCACCGGCACCAGCCCTTGAACCTCCTGGCCCTCATCTTCCCAGCTGTGCTTCTGTATCTTCACACATCTCCAAAGACCAAACACAAGTGACCCGTTCACCATTGAAGGTACGCAGGAGGCACACAGATGACAGCCATAGCAGCTGAGGAGACAGAAGTCATTAGTCATGAGAGCAGGAGCAATAAAAATGTAGGCACTTAGGGGGGCAAATCTGGGTATACAAATGACAGCTGGGGCTTGACGGGCAGCCAGAAAAGTAAAAGGAAAGGAAGAAAAGAACAGAAAATGCCAAGTCAGAGACCCAAAGACTGCTGTTAGCGTCATCCTTAAAGGCACTACATACAATCACCAATAACCATTTAGGCTCGGACCAGCAGCAAACTAGCAGTAAAATGTCAAAGTGTGCTGGCACTGCATCTGCTGTGCCCTCCCACCCAGGATTAAGTGAGTCCTCAAGCTAACTTCACAATTATATTATATAGTGCCTTTCATATCTATCTATCTATCTATCTATCTATCTATCTATCTATCTATCTATCTATCTATCTAGTGCTTTTCACAGTCTCTCTCTCTCTCTCTCTCTCTCTCTCTCTCTCTCTCTCTCTCTCTCTCTCTCTCTCCTGTTTTCATTTCTGTCTTCTAGGATTTCCTACCACAGCCTCATCACTTGCTCCCCCCACCTCAGGAAGAGCTTCATCCCCCAGGCCATAAGGTCTTTGATCTCCCAGTAATCTGAGCCTACCTGCTGTTATGACAGGGAAGTCCCAAAAGCAGAAGAAGTTCCAAAAATCACTTCAAAGGTTTCCCTCTGTGGGTGAACCCGATCAGACACCAAAAAGGGCCTTCAAAATCTTTATAAAATAAAAGGTTTGTTTTATCAAAAGGCTCTGTTACAGATTTGCCAGTAAAAGCAATGCAGTCACAGCAAGCAGAATCTCATTACAGAATCCAAAAACGTAGTCCAAAAACAGAGCACGGGTTCAAAATACCAGACATCCACCAAAGCAATAGCAAAGGCTCAGTGAATCCACAAGAACTCTTGACTTCCTAGCATCTTTGAGCCGCCAGGTGCTATGGAGGGACCTCCCATAAATAGGGTGGAGTGCCATCCCTGCCGGTGACATCACCTAGGCCTTTTCCATTTGCAAATAAATATAAAGGAAATTGTCCATCATAAATCAAAGCAACATTAGTTTAAATGAATGGCATAAAATTACAGTGGTGTGAAAAACTATTTGCCCCCTTCCTGATTTCTTATTCTTTTGCATGTTTGTCACACAAAATGTTTCTGATCATCAAACACATTTAACCATTAGTCAAATATAACACAATTAAACACAAAATGCAGTTTTTAAATGATGGTCTTTATTATTAAAAAATCTAAACCTACATGGCCCTGTGTGAAAAAGTAATTGCCCCCTTGTTAAAAAATAACCTAACTGTGGTGTATCACACCTGAGTTCAATTTCCTGATTACTGCCACACCTGTTTCAATCAAGAAATCCCTTCAATAGGAGCTGCCTGACACAGAGAAGTAGACCAAAAGCACCTCAAAAGCTAGACATCATGCCAAGATCCAAAGAAATTCAGGAACAAATGAGAACAGAAGTAATTGAGATCTATCAGTCTGGTAAAGGTTATAAAGCCATTTCTAAAGCTTTGGGACTCCAGCGAACCACAGTGAGAGCCATTATCCACAAATGGCAAAAACATGGAACAGTGGTGAACCTTCCCAGGAGTGGCAGGCCGGCTGGCCGACCAAAATTACCCCAAGACCGCAGAGACGACTCATCCGAGAGGTCACAAAAGACCCCAGGACAACGTCTAAAGAACTGCAGGCCTCACTTGCCTCAATTAAGGTCAGTGTTCACGACTCCACCAGAAGAAAGAGACTGGGCAAAAACAGTCTGCATGGCAGATTTCCAAGACGCAAACCACTGTTAAGCAAAAGAACATTAGGGCTCGTCTCAATTTTGCTAAGAAACATCTCAATGATTGCCAAGACTTTTGGGAAAATACCTTGTGGACTGATGAGACAAAAGTTGAACTTTTGGAAGGCAAATGTCCGTTACATCTGGCGTAAAAGGAACACAGCATTTCAGAAAAGAACATCATACCAACAGTAAAATATGGTGGTGGTAGTGTGATGGTCTGGGGTTGTTTTGCTGCTTCAGGACCTGGAAGGCTTGCTGTGATAGATGGAACCATGAATTCTACTGTCTACCAAAAAAATCCTGAAGGAGAATGTCTGACCATCTGTTCGTCAACTCAAGCTGAAGCGATCTTGGGTGCTGCAACAGGACAATGACCCAAAACACACCAGCAAATCCACCTCTGAATGGCTGAAGAAAAACAAAATGAAGACTTTGGAGTGGCCTAGTCAAAGTCCTGACCTGAATCCAATTGAGATGCTATGGCATGACCTTATAAAGGCACTTCATGCTAGAAAACCCTCAAATAAAGCTGAATTACAACAATTCTGCAAAGATGAGTGGGCCAAAATTCCTCCAGAGCGCCGTAAAAGACTCATTGCAAGTTATCGCAAACGCTTGATTGCAGTTATTGCTGCTAAGGGTGGCCCAACCAGTTATTAGGTTCAGGGGGCAATTACTTTTTCACACAGGGCCATGTAGGTTTGGATTTTTTTCTCCCTAAATAATAAAAACCATCATTTATAAACTGCATTTTGTGTTTACTTGTGTTATATTTAACTAATGGTCAAATGTGTTTGATGATCAGAAACATTTTGTGTGACAAACATGCAAAAAAATAAGAAATCAGGAAGGGGGCAAATAGTTTTTCACACCACTGTAGATCATACAAACAAGAAACGCGACTGTGGCTATGCCCTGTACGCTGTACCCGCCTGCTGGTTTATGTGGAGTTGGACTGTACATTACCCCTTTTTTTTGGTTTCCACTCTTATTAATTGTATTTATTTATGCTTTTTATTTATCTTCTGGTACTTTCACTTATTTACTTTACAGGTATTTATTTATACATCATTGCAGCTGTGGCACAAGAATTTTACTGTGATCTCACAGCATATGTGGCAATCAAGATCTGTCAAGTGGCCAAATGCTCTGAGGTTTCCCCTGGACCTGTGAGGCAGCCACACCAAGCACTGTGTCACCCTGCTACCCCTCAATCAGTGACCCTCTGTATGTTACAGCACCTTTAATGGTCATAAGGAGCTGTTAGGTGACTCCATGATGGCAGAGGGGAGAACGGAGGACAGAACACCACACTCAGAAGCCATAACTGCAACCAGCAGAAGCGTATCATGCATTATTCCAGCTGAGTCCAGAGAATTACACCCAAATCAATAAGAGCCGAGCATGCTTACGAGCGGCGATCATATTCTTCAAATCCAGTCCAACTGTTCCAGTGCATTAGCGCCCGCCTGACAAACAGCAACACCACAAATCTATGAGCAGGGGGCTGTCAGCGGGCCGCAACTCCGCTCTTGTAGGTTCTAAACACCCCCCCCACCTTCTATCCAGAGGCACAAATAGAAGATCAATGGCATTGATTTGCTCTTTAATGTATTGCTAACACTCTGTAACCAACAACATTTCAAGCAAATTACTAATTTGTAAAAGGGTCACTAAATCATTGCATGCGCTGAGTGGAGCGACTCTGATGCTTTGGAATGAAAAATGACCTACTGCACAAAATCGAGCCGTAACAGGCCAGTCGACTCGGCAGGTCCAAGATACACCGCTGTGGAACTCTTAGCGGAATACTGGCCTAGGAGCGACACTGGAGACCACACTGGAGACCACACTGGAGACCACAACGGAGACCACACTTTAGACCACAATGGAGACCACAATGGTGACCACACTGGAAACCATAATGGAGACCACAATGGAGACCACACTGGAGACCACAATGGAGACCACACTGGAGACCACACTGGAGACCACAGGGGTTCAAGTCCAGCTTCAATGACCAACTCTGTAAATGACAACAAACAGATCACTTGGAATGGGGACACGATGGTTAAATAAAACTGGAAAAGCTCAACAGCAATGGTAAAGTATAACAGAGAGATAGATAGATAGATAGATAGATAGATAGATAGATAGATAGATAGATAGATAGATAGATAGATAGATAGATAGATAGATAGATAGATATGAAAGGTGCTATATAACTCATAGATAGATAGATAGATAGATAGATAGATAGATAGATAGATAGATAGATAGATAGATAGATAGATAGATAGATAGATAGATAGATAGATAGATAGACATTCATGCCCACTCCCTCGTCCTTTCTCAATTATCATTTTCTTTGCCTCATTCTTGTCTGTTCTCCATTTTCTTTTGGTACTCAGAGCTTCTTGTCATGGTGCTCACTGTGAACAGCATTACTTTATTTCTGTTTTCTTGGATGGTTTTATTAAAACATTAAATCCTGACATAATTCTTCAAGGCGGACTGTCTTTTCTAATTTGAGATATTCAAAAGCCTGTGAAACTGGCCATTGTGAAAATGGGCATTGTACAGAAGACAACTGGAAATATGTGCTATGTTCAGCATCCTGGTGTTGTCTCTTCTCTGTTGCAGATGACGCTAGGATTTGTTGTGTATTTGGTAAAGAAGTCAATGGGGGACCAGTAAGGTGTTTGTTTCTCAAACTACTGGTTTGATTCCATCTGCCTGCTGACACAATATTACAGCAACTTCAGATTGTGCTGAAGGAGAACCCATTCAGGTACAGTAGTTGACAGCTAAGTTTTGGAGGACCCCACTTGGTAGGATTTCCAGCTGCCTAGGGCAGGCATCATGTTACTATGACAACCAGGGCAGGAAATGGGACCTCTTAGTGGGCCAACCGCTAACCGAGAGGAGGGAGGGAGAAGGAAGCAACAAATAAAGGGCTTGGCTATCTAAGCTAAGTAAGGCAGTGAAGGCGAACTTCACCCAGGGATGTCTGCCATTTTTTGTTCATTTTTTCTCATAACTCATCCCCTGTAGCCCTAGAATCAGCCCAGTCACTCTTCTCTGGACCTTTTCTAGCACTGCTATGTCCATTTTGTAGCCTGGAGACCAAAACTGCACACAGGACTCCAGATGAGGCCTCACCAGTGCGTTATAAAGGTTGAGCAGAACCTCCTGTGACTTGTACTCCACACATCAAGGCGCTATATAACCTGACATTCTGTTAGTCTTCTTAATGGCTTCTGAACACTGTCGGGAAGTCAATAGCTTAGAGTCCACTACGACTACTAAATCCTTCTCATAAGGTGGACTCTCGATTTTCCGACCGCCTGTTGTGTATTCACACATCACATTTTTACTTCCTATGTGTAATTCTTTACATTTACTGACATTAAATTTCATCTGCCACAAATCTGCCCAAGCCTGTCTGCTGTCCAAGTCCTTCTGTAAAGATATAACGGATTCCAAAATATCTGCCAATCCGCCTATCTTGGTATCATCAGCACACTTAACCAGCTTGTTACTTACATTCCTATCTGAATCATTTATATATACTGTATGATTATCATATGATAGATTTGATTATATATGATGAAGGTCGAGTTGCGTCTGTGCCTCAGCACATCATGAGGAGGCTCCAACTCTCCCCTACACTGACTCTGAAAGTCAACAAACATCTAATTTTTTATAAGCGTTGGCATACTTGGCATCATTCTAAGTGCCCCATCACATTTACCATTCACTAGTCTACTGAAATTCCACTTAAGCGCATGAACATAAAGTGGCCGACGCGTTGAGCGAGACTTCCGTGAAACACGTCTTTACAAATGATTTCTTACTTTTCCCCCTTGAGATCCTCCGCTAAACAGAGAGGGACAAATGAAGAGCGAGGGCAGCCGCCATCGGGACCATGCCTGGGGCACAGAGCGCCTTGCCACCTGAGGCACGCCAGGCTTGATCCTCATTAGGACGGAGTCTGTTGTGATGCCGCCGTCAGTCCCGATTAGGATTCATCTGGTCAGCGCCTGGCTGTGTTTTGTCAGCCGTCTGAACGTGGGAGGACGAAGCGGTAATTTAATAACAAAGACACTAACAGAAAGCGTCTACGACAGGACCTGCTCAGCGCTTTACGAGCTGCACGTGGCAGGAGGTGGCGAGAAAATAAAATCTCTTTGAAGTAAACATCCAACTCCAGCTAGACAAAGTGCTGGAAAATAAGCCCGCTGGACATGCGTGCAAAACGGCAAATCGAAGGTGTAACGGGAAGCCAGCTGGGACGCCTTCATAAGGGAAGCACCTGGAAGGGGAGCTTGCATGGGGTAGTACCTGTCCCGGGACAATAGAGGGCAGGTTTGCTACAATGCCATGGGGGGGCACATGGAGAATAGCGAAGCCCTCTTCAGCAAGAGTGCTGCCACAGCCGGAAGGAGATTGTGGAACACCTGGAGCACATTCCCGGTGTCACACACAAGCGCATGGGGAGCAGCTTAATCCTTATCTGGCCATGGTGGGTCCACAGGACCTACTCGTGCGTTTGGCCAAAGGTCCTAGCCAAAGCCATACTCAAAAAATGAAGAAAATATTAGAATTCGTCAGTAACCATATATACCACATAATACTAGCAAAAAAAATTCTGTGATGTTGTAAACGATATAAAAAAAGTTTTTTTTTTATTGTACCGAAGTAGACGGCCAACCCTGGTCCATTGGACCCAAAGCAGCATTTCCACATTTATGCACAGATGACATCATATTTTTAGTAATTTATAATTAGCAACACTTGACAGGTGAGCAAACAGTTTGCTATGAATCCAACAGTCTGTTTAGTAAGGCCGACTGCGTGATGCTTTGCCAAACAAGGAGGCCGCAAGAGTTTCCAACGAAAAAAGATTGAAGCCATGGAAAGATACAGATGCAGTGGAAATGTGGGCCTTTTTTGGTCTCCTACTGGGAGACTGGTGCTGGTCACCTAAGATCAAACCATCAGAGTTATGAAGTTTTATGGGATAGCATGTACAGTCCCCCGATATTTCGAGGCACAATGGGACGTAACCGATTTATATTCCTCCTCAGATACATCCGTTTTGATGACAGGTCGACTAGGAGTGTCCGCCGATCAAAGGACAAGTTAGCACCAATCCGTGAAATATGGGAACAAGTGGCCAACAACGTACGCAAGCGTTACATACCGGGTGGTAACATAACAGTCGACGAACAACTGGGGCCTTTTCGAGGACATTGCCAGTTCAGATAGTATCTCAAATCTAAACCAGATAGATATGGAATGAAGATATGGTGGGCATAGAAAATTCTACCCACTCAATGGCATACCATACATAGGCAAGGAAACAGTCAGAGCCACAGGTGTGGTTAGACAAGTAGTTGAGGAACCTTACGAAGGGCGCAATTGAAATGTAACCTGCGACAATTACTTCACTGATCACGAGTTAGCTTTGTCACTGTTGTCTAAAGGGCTTGACAATTGTTGGCACAGTAAGAAAAAACAAAGCATTCATACCACCGGAATCTCATGCACGTGCAGACAGGCCAACCCAGTCATCTGTATTTGGGTTCACCAAAACAACGACACTTGTGTCATATGTGCCGAAACCACGTAAGGCTGCTATACTACTTTCCACTATGCACCATGGCAGTTCAGTCGATGAAACCAAAGCTAACAAGCCAGAAGTTATCACGTACTACAACTCGACAAAGGAGGCAGTGGGCACACTTGATCAGGTAGTTCACCGGTGCACGTGCAACAGGGGCACAAACCGATGGCCCTTTGCATTCTTTATGAACTGCCTTGATGTGTGTGGCATTGCAGCTTTCATCATATGGACTTTAACTTATCCAGACTGGAACAAACGATGTCACCCCAGACGCCGAATGCTCCTAACTGATATCAGTGAAGCATTGGTTCATGCTAATATCACACACAGATCAACACTTAGTGTTATTGCTGTTGTAACAAAGGCACTATATAGGCACCTGACCCGACACAGATAGACACGTATAAAAACACAAAGTCTTTATTTTCCTTCAGCTGTGGGACACGTCTTCCCCATGCCACACAGTCCCAAAGCACAAACACAAAACAGTTCTCTCCCTTTCTTTCTTTACCACAACTCCTCCTCAAGCTTCATCTCCTTCCTCCCAACTCTGGCTCCTCGAGTGGTGGTGGCTGGGCCCTTTTATAGCCCACCCGGAAGCATTCCAGGTGATTGACCACCTGGTCCTGATTGCACTTCCGGGTGGGGCTGAAGACTTGTCTAGCCGGGCTGTTGGAAGCAGACAGCCCCTCCCAGTGGCCACCCCAGGCCACAACCAAACTGTGGAGGACTCCATCTCCCATGGAGTCCTGCAGGTAGTTGGGGACTCACCGTCAGCCAGGGAGGCTGCCACCAAGCGTCCCAGGGGAAGGCATTGGACTGCCCATGGCGGCTTCCCCGAAACATAAGCAGCAGGGGCGTCCCTGCCGGGCATGGGACCCGGCTGTCCTTCACACCATTCATTTATCAGCACGTGAACCTGATGATCAGCCTGCACCATTGCGTCAGAAGAAGAGTCGCTGCTCCCTCTGCGTCAATGACAGGAAGCAGCGTCAGTGCTGTGATGAGCGTGGCAGAACGTTTGCAACGAGCACAGTGTTTCACGTCGGTCGTGCAATAAATGCAATAAGCAGTAAAAGTAATTGTTAACAATGACATTGCCATTTATATTTTCTTACAAAACGTTTTGAACGGATGGCTTGTCAAAGTCAGAAAACAGTAACTGCTATTGTTAAAATCTGATCCATGTTGAGTTAGGAAATGAGCTCATTGCTTAATGTTTTTTTGTGAAAAAAATGATGTGAATTTATCACTGACGATACATAAATGTCGATATTTTTGTGTGAATTGGTTTATTTTGGGCACACTTAACTAAATGATTGTAACTGTTAATAAAAATTCCATTCCTATGACACATAATACTGCTTGATGCCTGCGACATGGTCAA
This sequence comes from Polypterus senegalus, assembly GCF_016835505.1. Lineage (NCBI taxonomy): Eukaryota > Metazoa > Chordata > Cladistia > Polypteriformes > Polypteridae > Polypterus > Polypterus senegalus. The sequence goes on along the minus strand of NC_053164.1, from coordinate 1,093,488 downwards.
AAATCATAGTTTAACATACTGTATATGAGTCCGTCAGACCCACCTTGACTGTCTACGTTCAGAAAACACCTTGGCTGGATAAGGGTTAAGGACCCGTCGTGACAAGTCGTGCCAGGGGACAATGCTGGGGTACTAATTTCTCTCTCTCTCTCTTCCCGTAGAAAAGACGAGGCGCCACCGCAATAATCCTATCCGGACAAGCAGGAGAACAACACTTTTGGGTTCCTTTCTCTCCTCTGGTCCCGCACTGATGACATCCATTACCCATCCACCACCACGCCTTCCCAGCATTCCACATTCTTAATTTCCGGTTCGCCACTTTAAATTGTCGGCCCACCCACTTTTTCTTGTCTTATGATTTCTTGGAAGTTTTTGACCAGTTTATTTACAGTATACGGAGCCCAAAACCCCAAGCCTTGATCTGCTTGTGCTTGTTATTATTACACTGGGACTCTAAAAAAGGGGCGAGCCAGAGTCGGGTGGAAAAGGACGAAGTTTGCCATAAGAGGAGAGAAGGTGGAATGAGGAAGAGAAAGGGAAGAAATAAGGGGCCGTATTTATTTGTATTGGTGATTTGAACTGAGATGCTTTGGGGAGCGAAGGAAAAGTGCAACCCCTACTGTCTGTGTCGGGGTTTGGGCACCTGGTGCGCCCCCTAGTGGCCAGAAAGCCAAAAATTAATGGGGGTAAGAAAGAGGATTTTGGTGGAATTCAAAGCAGACACAAGCATTGGCCCACCCCAGAAAGAGACAGCTTCGGACAAATATAATGAATGTAATCTGTTCTTCCATTATGTGTCCACAAAGTAGGGTGGCATGGTGGCACAGGGATTAGAACTGCTGCTCCAGTCTTCTGTATGGACATTGCAAGTCCTCACCGTATCTCTGCCAGGGCTCTAGTTTTCTGCAGCATCCCCATCCTATGAATTTTAGGGTTGCAGGGATATGGAAACACTGCTCTCGGTGCTGGGTAAGGTCCTCGCTAGGGTCGTCCTCAATAGAACCCGTGATCACTTGCTCACCTACCAGCGACCAGAACAGTCTGGTTTTACACCTAAGAAGTCTACCAATTTCCACATCCTGGCACTGAGGGTTCTGATGGTGCGCAAACGCAAATATCGGCAGAGTTTCTTTGCAGATTTAGTCGTTTTTGGTAAAGTGTTTTCACTCAGTTGATCGAGCTGACCTGTGGGACATCCTGAGGGTTTACGGGATCCCCTCGAGGTTCCTGCATATCATGGCCGGCCTGTACACTGATACTGTGGGTGCTGTGCAGAGTGGAGGCAGGACCTCTGTGTTTTTCCCAGTTGATTATGTGGTTTGTCAGGGGTGTGTTCTGCTCCTACTCTGTTCAATGGACTGGGTGTTGAGCAAGGTCGTGGAGTCCAGCGGCTGTGGGGCATCTGTTGGTGAAGAAAGCTGACGATGCTGTGATCTTTGTGGAGTTAATGGAGGCTCTGAACGGGCTTGCGAGTGTCCTGATAAAAAACCAACAGCCAGGACTTTAATGACCCCTTGGACACGGCCATCAGCAGTGTGTCTGTCTGCGGAGAGAGTGTCGCCCTCGACACTCGAGAGGTTCACTTACCTTGGCAGTGACATTCATGTGACTCTGGTGAAGGAAGGACTCTGAAGGAAAACTATAAGACACGTTGGAATCCACACAATCCCGGGAAGGACATGCAGACCCCACACAGCAGGACCAGGCGCCGGATTTAAACTCAGGTCACTACAATCTATGTGCCACCCCATTCCCATTGGAACCTACTGACCATCACATCGAGGGATGAAGTCAATGGTCTGACCATGGGGTTGGTTGTGTGTTTGAGCTTTTCTTACCGTCTTTGTGGAAGTCACACATACTGTATTTACTAAAATGTTCACTCACCCCACGTTTTGTACACTGGAGGCCAATGAAATACTCGGACAGCTTTGAGAAAGCAAGTCAGGAGGAAAGGGAAAAATTCCGCTTGGGGAAAGTGAGAAGAGCAGGAGCTTAATAAGCGTAGCCGAGCCGCATTTCATATTTCATAATCAGTTTCCTTCAATAAAAAAGTCAAATTAGCAATGATGTTTAGAGTCCACCTTGTTCTTCCCCCATTAAAGCATAAATAATGGCGGGTTTAAATAGCAGTGCATTGACCGACAGGCGAAATTAGCACTGCCGCTACCACCGCCGCCACCTAAATAGAAAAAGGGCAACGGCTAAGATGCGTGTGGTCCGCCTTATGAATCGGCTGGTGGGACAATTCATTTACAGGGATCAATACTCCACTCGTCTGCTGCGGACCACTGAAGGCTCGAGAAAAAAAAAGAATAATTGGCTTATTATTAAAGCTGTCAATATGCACATAATTGTGCTTTTCATTTTCTCCTCTGGGCGGCACGGTGGCGCACTGGGTAGCACTGCTGCCTCGCAGTTAGGAGACCCGGGTTCACTTCCTGGGTCCTACCTGCGTGGAGTTTGCATGTTCTCCCCGTGCCTGCGTGGGTTTCCTCTGGGTGCTCCAGTTTCCTCCCACAGTCCAAAGACATGTGGGTTAGGTGGATTGGCGATCCTAAATTGTCCCTAGTGTGTGTGTGTGTGTGTGTGTGTCCTGCGGTAGGTTGTCACCCTGCCCAGGATTGGTTCCTGCCTTGTGCCCTGTGTTGGCTGGGATTGGCTCCAGCAGACCCCCGTGACCCTGTATTTGGATTCAGTGGTTTGGAAAATGGATGGATGGATGGATGGAGTTTCTCCTCTTTAAGCAATGAAGTCTGCCGAGTCACCTGAGAAGACACAAGGCTGGAATCGGCGCCAGAGTGTGACGGGTCTCGATATTTGTGACAATGTGACATTTCAGTTTGCAAAAAGTTCTGGAATCCTCTTTGACATTCTGGGATGATGAGTGTTGTTTGATGACACTTGACAGATTTTAGCACAAGGCTGCAATTTCACAAAATGGGTAAACGGTGAAGGGTCTTCTGAGCCTCGTTAAAGAATTGCCCTCAGGAGCAGCCGCCATATGCTCTGTGGTGGGCGTATTCACTCACCTTCACAGCACTAGGGTGCTAGTGCACTAAAAAGAGCATTTCAGGAGACAAAAAGGCACAAGATAAAGGGGTCTGGGAAACCCAAAGGCAAACCCCGATATATCAAGACGTAAAAAGAATACGTGTGGTACTACACAAATAATAAGCTGTAAATTCTCAAGACGTTCGGCTTCTAACATGAGGAATTCTGGGAGCAAGAGGCGGGCCGCAGCGGTCTAACTCAGGACGTGATGCCAGAGTGAAGCAGGTATCAATCTTCCTTTCTGCAGAGGGAGGAGGAGAAGAGAGAGCGTTATCAGGCAGTGCCCCCTGGTGTCTCGGCGCTCAATCACACTTACCTAAGCCCTTAGGTTGCTCCCCACATTTGGTAGAGACTTATTGTCACATGTAGGCTTCATTCCCCCGTTCTGCTTCACCATTTGCAAGTTATTGAGAGTATCTCACAACTTTGAATACGCCGCACCAAACTGGCCCACGCGTACACGCACACTCGCGTGGGAACATGGAAGGATGAGCACTTGGAGTTTCTTTTATTTGTTTTCACCACAAGGATGGCAGTAGTGCCGTTCATTTTTGGTTTTGTTCAGGCACATTGTGAAAAGAACAACCTTGAAACACACAAAAAGGTGTGGGGCAGCCAACTATAGATTGTCACTGGCTGCAGTTGGGGTTACTTAAAGCACTCATGTGCATTGGTTTGAGTCTAGAATTGAACTGCCATATTGCAGGAAAGATGGCATCTTTAAACAGTCCAGACAGGAAGTGACATCATCTTGGTGCTGGAACCAGAAGTGATGCCATCCTTGGGGATGGCACTAGAGGTGATGTTGTCCTTGGCACAGGACATGACGTCATACTTGGTGCCTGAACTGGAAGTGACATCATCCTTGGCGTCGGAAACCGGAGGTGATGCTGGCAATGTGGAATCAGACCGGATTTCCTATATTTTTCAGTCGGCTAGATTACTGTAATGCACTCCTCTCAGGACTACCCAAAAAAGACATAAATTGTTTGCAAAGAGTGCAGAATGCAGCTGCTAGAATCCTAACTGGGAAAAGAAAATCCGAGCACATCTCTCCAGTTTTGATGTCACTACACTGGTTACCTGTGTCATTCAGAATTGACTTTAAAATTCTACTTATGGTTTACAAAGCCTTAAATAATCTCGCCCCATCGTATATATCAGAATGTCTGACACCTTATATTCCAAATCGTAACCTTAGATCTTCAAATGAGTGTCTCCTTACAATTCCAAGAGCAAAACTTAAAAGAAGTGGTGAGGCGGCCTTCTGCTGTTATGCACCTCAAATCTGGAATAGCCTGCCAATAGGAATTCACCAGGCTGATACGGTGGAGCACTTTAAAAAACTGCTAAAACTCATTAGTTTAACATGGCTGTCTCATAACTTCATTTTAATTTAATCCTGATACTCTGTACATTCAATTCATTATAATAACTATTCATGGTGGCTCTAGAATCCATACTAATCAGAGCTGGAGGTGGCAGAGTTAAAGATGGCAAAATCTGCATTGAGTGTGATGAAGATGGACAAGATTAGAAATGAGGACATTAGAGGGTCGGCTCAGTTTGGACGATTTGAGAGACAAAGTCAGAGAGGCGAGATTGTGTTGGTTTGGACATGTGCAGAGGAGAGATGGTGAGTGTATTGGGAGAAGGATGCTAAGGATAGAGCTGACATGCAAGAGGAGAAGACGAAGGCCTAAGAGGAGGTTTATGGATGTGGTGAGAGAGGACGTGCAGGTGATGGGTGTGAAAGAGCAAGATGACAAGAACAGAAGAGATGGAAGAAGATGATCTGCTGTGGCGACCCCCCAAAGAGAGCAGCCGAAAGAAGAAGATTCAGATGAGACATAAGACTGAAGTCCTGACTCTCTGTGGTCATTAAATATCCCTGGGCATCTTTTGAAAAGAGTAGGGTGTATCTCGATGTCCTGGCTAAAAAAATGCCCACCACAGCCTTGTCCATTCTGGCCCTCTGTTTATCCCTTGACCCCAATTGGCTATCTCTCTCAATACTTCACCACCTCACAGCTAATCTGTGGTGAGCGGACTGGCGCAGAAATGGCTGCCATAGCATCATCCAGGTGGGAAGAGGTTGAAGTGGTTCCCTCTTTCTATGTAAATCACTTGGAATAGTGAGAAAAGAGTTACATGAATGTAATGAATTATTATTATTATTATTATTATTATTGCCCTAATGAGGAGACTTTGAGAGTTGGAAAGCTCTCCACTATTTAAGCCCCAAGATGATGAGGGGAGTGGAGGGGTCTATTGGCCACACTGGAGTGGTGGATGAGTGTTTTGGCAGGAAACTGAGTGCACACTAGGAAGAGTAGCTGTGTGGCTCAGTGATTGGCTGCTGTTTGGAGTAACTTGGCCTCCCACAAGTCACTGTGGGCTCCTGGTATTTTCTTTAGTAATAGAGGAGCTTTTCATTTTTTTTTTTGTTTGTATTTTGTACCAGAGCCTGGACGTTTTTCTTTATCTTTGTAAATATTATTCAAGGTCGCTAGTACCCTTGGGGTTTACAAGAAGGATAGCCTTGCTATTTTATTGGATTTTTTTTGCCCAGATTTTTTATCGTGTTTTGGACTTATTTTTATTTTTAGAGATAGGTTTAGTGTTTCTGGGTCTCTTTTCTTTCATTTTTCTTCACTTTTTTTTGCACCTCAACCAAGGTCTACCAAGGATTGTTACAAATAAAAATCATCTTCTTTTAACAACACCTTGAGATCTCTTGGTCATCTCACACTTATCTGTGGTTCCCCTCAAGGCTGTGTGCTGAGTCCACTTCTCTATGCCCTCTACGCTTATAACTGTACATCTAATTATTCCAGTAAGACTATCATTAAGTTAACTTTATATTTATTTATTTGGCCGATGCCTTTATCCAAAGCAACTTACAACATTTGAGATACAATTGGTTACAATTCTCAAACACTGACAACCTCTCGAACAGTCCACTCACTTCTCATTCGTGTGAATGCTATTGTCAGACACACTTCCTGCGCTCTCAGCTCCAAGCGGGAATGGAAATAAAAGACAAAGAGTAGAAGACAAAGTAGAATGTCATAAAGAGGTTCAAAAACGTTGGCTTGAAACACATGCAGAGCAGGTTAGAGATTATGAAAGTACTAAAATCCAAAAGTCTCCAAAAAATGATAGTAAAGATTGCATTAGCGCTAACAAACAGAAATTATTACTTGGTGATATGACAGAAGTATGTAGGTATTGTTCGGCGGAGACTTTTAGAATTGTATAATTCGTGTTGCCATCAGGGAAAAGTCGTGTTTCTTCCCAATTGAAAGGCGTATCCACGAGAATTAAAAGATATGTTATTTGGTGAAAGTGAAATCCACATATGCAAGCAGCAGAGATGTGAAGTGGCTGGTGCATAGTGCCCACCTGGGGGTTGGCGAGTGAAGCAAGCAGGGGGCGAAGCTCCCTAGTTATCAATAATACATTATTTATTTTGTAACTTAACTCCTGCTTGTCTTTTACTACACCTAATTGCCTGAAGTTATAAATGTAGAAGGGAAGGCGAGGAGAAGTTATATTGTACAATACCTTAGAAGCAGTAGTAAGTCTGTGAGATTTGAGGCATTCTGACGAAAGCTGAACATTAATAATGCATAAAGTGGAAAGTAAAGTAATAGAAAAAAAAAATGGTCAAGGACTTCAGGGGGCCCAGAGCAGAGCCAGCCCCTCTAAACGTCAATGGGGACCTGGTGGAGAGGGTCACCTCCTTTAAGTTCCTTGGAATGTACATCTCTGAGGACCTGTCCTGGATAGCAAACACTCTGGTGGCGGTCCAAAAGTCCCAGCAGCGACTGCCTTTCCCCGAGATGTCTCCGGAAAGTGGAAATGAAGGATAAGCTGCTGTTGACCTTCTACCACTCAACCTTCAAAAGTGTTTTAGCATTATGGGTTAATAGGAAACCCTAATCCATGAACAGATGTGTTTGGTGGGCTCCCAGATGGGCTTAGAGTGGAGAAGGAGAAACAAACTGTAATTCCCTTTACATCACTATTAGCACATACACTTATCTTGCCCAACTGGAAGAATCCCAGCCCACCACTCTTAAGTCAGTGGGTAACTGATGTTATATACTACTTGAAATCTGAAAAAATCAAATTCTCACTTAGAGGATCTGTACAAAACATTTTGAAAATATGGCAGAATCTACTAAATCTTATTTTAGAATTAGTTTTCCTCTAGGGCAGTGGTGTCAAACACCAGTCCTGGAGGGCCGCAGAGGCTGCAGGTTTTCATTCTAACCATCTTCTTAATTAGTGATTAGTTTTTGCTGCTAATTACTTCTTTTAATTAACTTGACTCAGGCCCTTTAGTTGTTTCTTTTTTCTTAATTAGCAGCCAAACAATAATGAGACACAAAACAGTCCGCCACATCACACAATATCTGAAAATAAAGAAAGGTGAAGGTCTCAGTAAGGTTGATCTTTCAACTCACCAAAACACTTTGACAACGTTCTTATGAAAAACAGAAAATCAACAGTTTCGGAAATGTCAGCTGTGGCAGAACGAGAGCAACAACAAGCCGTGGAATTAAATAACAAGTTTAATTAACAGCAAGAATTGGCTTCTCATTAAGAAACTGGTTGGAGTTTGAAGCCCCAGTTTAGCTGGTCATCTGTTGGCTTGTTTCACGTCTCATTTCTGTTTAGCTGCATTTTAATGAGGAAACGAATCAATTCAGAGGACCGAAACCTTCTAACAGGGCTATTAAAATGTGAATTAGCAGTGAAAACAGATCATTGATTAGGAAAAGGGTTAGAAGGAAAACCTGCAGCCGCTGCGGCCCAACAGGCCTGGAGTTCGACTCCTGTGCTCTTGGGGGGAAAAGCCTTTTACAGGGTAGTTGTGTTTTCTGACTCCCCCCTCTTTGTCTTGGGTGGGGGTCGAAGTTTGCATTGATTTGTTACATTTTTCAAATCTAGTTTTGTTAAACCTGACTTACTTGTATGGAATGTTTTTTGATTTTAATAAAATGTTAAAAAAAAATTATTGACTGCAGAGAATGTTACCTGTTTCTAATTAAAATCAATTGAAATATAAAAAAAAAACACACACATTCTGTATATACTCACGTATACTGTAAGTCAGGTCTTAAAACCTGAAAAATTGATCATAAAATCAGACCCCGATTAATACGCCCCTTTCAAAAATGCGACACTGAATTTTATTTTTCATCTCCACTCTCACATCAGTTATTCAGACGCAATGAATTTTGTTGCAGAAGTGCAGTTACCAATTACTTTCGCCACATCAATGACTTTTAATTGAAAACCAGCTTCATATTTTCTTCTGATCGAACGTTCCATCGTAGATAAGGGATGCTTTTACCATAAAGGTGTATGAGGGTGCGAGATACAAATAAACACAAATCAGTGCAAAAGTCGCTGAACAAAAACGCAATCAGACACACAGAAAGCACGAAACGCACATAGAAGATTTAACGGAAAATGGAGGTTTGTGAAGCTGGTTCAGCTGGAAAAATAGTCCTATGGAAATTACACGGATTATAATGAAGGCTCGCTCCTCTCCCCAGACTCCCCATGCTTATCCTCGGTATGTGGCATAATCCAGAACCCCGGGGTTTAGCGGTGCAAAGATGTTGTTTGCCAGGCATTGAAAGTGGCAGCTAGACAAAGGGGTGAATGATTTGGGTTGCTGCTTTTTCTTGGCTCTGGGGTGAATTGGTGGTCTAGTCAAACGGGCTGTTCTCTTTTTTTTCTTTCTGTCCTTGACCAAATGACCAAAAAGAAATAAACAGACATAAGCCAGGGAAGAAATCCTGGCTAAAAACATAACAATGAGATTAGTAACTGAAAGTCATCTCCGAGTGTCCAAGTCAGAGGCTTCACTCATCCTCAATAATGAGGATGCCGCTGAGTGGCGGCTCTGAGGCTAGGGATCAGCACTGGCAATCGGAAAGGTTGCCGGTTCGAATCCTGTAAATGCCAATAGGGACCCTGCTCTGTTGGGCCCTTGAGCAAGGCTCTTAACCTGCAATTGCTGAGAAAAGTGATATATAAATGCAAAGAATTATTATTAATGTCGTGTCAGGTCACCTTCTGGGCTCATCAGAGGTAAGCACTGCCACTCCAGGACACGAGGGGGCGCTGGCGCTGATCATACTCTCTCTTCTTCCACTTTACAACTCAGAGTAACTGTCCAATGAGGGCTGCTGACTCCGCCCCTTCTGATCCAGTGACTACAAATGCTCCCTGAAGGGATCGTCTCGTTTAGGGAAGAGCTGACCATCGGATAAAGCTCCAACCTGACCCTATCATGTTTGACTTGATTGTACGGAATGTTCAATAAAAAAAAAGTATAAATAAAAGTAATAGCCAAAAATGGTGCCGTCCATCAGAGAAACAAAAGATAACAATTTCTGAACTTTTTAAGAAAGCAACAAACCTGAAAACAGAATTCAGATGCTCTGTGTGTCAAAGATCTTCTTCTTCTTCTTTCGGCTGTTCCTATTGGGGGTTATCACAGCAGATCATCTTCTGTCCTCGTCATCTTGCTCTGTCACACCCGTCACCTGCATGTCCTCTCTCACCACATCCATAAACCTTCTCTTAGGACTTCCTCTTCTCCTCTTGCCTGGTAGCTCTATCCTTCGCGCCCTTCTCCCAATATACCCCTCTTCTCTCCTCTGCACGTGTCCAAACCAATGCCATCTCGCCTCCCTGACTTTGTCTCCCAACCGTCCATCTTGAGCTGACCCTCTAATACGGCTGTAGATTTCAGGTGCTGCCCACCATGCACTGTCTCAACTGTAATTAAAGCAGAGACACATTGGAGATGGTGGAGCTTTGCAAATATCTGAGAACAACCTAAACTTTGATCTTAACACAGCGCAAATCTGTAAAAAAATAAAAAAGGCAGGCACATCTTTCCTTTCTCCACTATTTTAAAAGGGACAAAACCAGAATGACACCATTTTACAAGTCCTTTATTGAATCCATTGTCACATTTGCTTTTATATGTTGGTTTGGAAACCTCAGAATGAAGAATATAAATCATCTAAATAACCACAGTAAAATGATCGCTTCACAGCAGATGTCTGTCACTGAAATGGACAGCAAACGGGTTAGAAAGAACGCGACTCAGTTCTGTCAGGCAGACGCCATCCTCATTGCTCGAAATTCCAGCAGTTGCCATCAGGCTGCAGATTTCGGTTTCCAAAGGTCAAGAGCAACAGGTTTAAGAACTCTTTTATTCCTAGAGCTATAAGCATTTTAAACTCGGTTACTTGTAGGGATGCCACTAAATGTTAAATTCTGCATTGTTATTTTGTATACGGTTGAATTATTCTTCGTTGTATTGATCGGGAGTGTGTGTTTATGCAAATGTTGTGTCTTTGTGGTTTCTATTGGATCTCTGGAACAATGTCTTCTAGTTTTGTACTTTACTACTGGAAACAAATTTCCCTCTGGGATAATAAAGTCTACCTACACCTAAAACCTAAAACCTACATATTCCATATATAGTTGTGGATTAAAAAAAAGTCCTTTCTTTACACCAGGGGTTTTTACTCTTTCCTCTCCCTTGAATGACATTTTTGTAGATTTGGGACATTTTAAGTGTGTTTGAACCCTTTATTGGGCCTATTACATGTGGGGGCTCAGGCTGCCTAGGGTGAGGCCTCTCTAGAAGCAGCTCAGTGAAGGTCCTGCTCTGCTTTTGCTTCTTTTTTGAGGTCTGACATCCTTCTCACCATTTTGTGTGCACTTCATTATGACTGAGATGACCCTTGCTGTAAAGTCATCTTATTTCATCCGTGCTTGTTACTTTCAAAGTCATGCCAGTGAAGGCACAGGGCACCATGGCAGGCAGCCATTCACCCAGTGGCGGCAGACAGAGTCACAGGAAACAGGAAACAGAGTTTCACCCCCAAAGAGCTGATGATGGATTAGAAGTAAATTTAATGAACTTAATGAATTTGCAAATTAAACATCCTCGCAATTAGATTGCGGTTGTAACTTTAATCATGTTTGCATACCCTGAGCTGAGGTAAAAAAGCAACAGTAAAAGCCGAAGTGAAGGCTCCATTAGATCCCCTTCCTTAACAAGAAAACAATCAGCATTTGCACGCTTGCCAAAGCCTGGAATTCCCCGAGGAGATCGCTCCCACTTGGCGAACGGCGGCCTGCTGCTCACTTCATTATTACTTGCCATGCTTGTGACACTTGGCACACGCAGATCCGATTTTCTGCTTTGAAGGCTTTAAATATTCGAGTGAGGTCCAGCTGTGAAGACAACTGCACGACTATTAGGATAGAAAATGACAAACAAAGAGGAAATTTATGGAACAAAACTTGGTGATCGTTTATGGTATAACATTACACAGGCAGAGAACCTGAAGCAACATGTCTGAAGGTCCCCGAGATTGTGAGTCGTCCCCTTTGTCTCATAGCGGTGTAGAGGCTGGGATGGACACTGCCTGCCAAAGGTCGGAACACATCCATATTCACACGATTCTTTATTAAGATACATTAAAATGATTTTAAAATACAGCCAAGACATATTTAGTGCTTATAGTGGCCATTACTGCATGAAGTGACTGACTTTTTAATGAATTATTCGTTGTCACATTAGGACATTGGAACAATCTGGACGAGAACAGGCCATTCAGCCCAACAAAGCTCGCCAGTCCTGTCCACTTATTTCATCCACAAAAAGCATAGAGTTTTGAAATCCCTAAGTCTTACTGTCTACCACACAACTTGGTCTCTTATTCCAAGTGTCTGTCCTCCTCTAACCTCCTAAGGGTTGTGTGAAATTTCCCCTTAACAAGTTTTCAACTGTGTCCCCATGTTCTTGATGAACTCATTTTAAAGTCACCGTCTCGATCCACTGGACTAATTCAATGTCTCAAATGTGGCACTTGGTGCCATGGCACATCTGCCAAGTTGTTGTGCCTGCTTGTGGTAAAGTCATCCCTGATGGAGGATCGCTGGAATCGTCGGATCGGTTGGTCCAGCACTGTTTCAGCTGTGGAATGGCCAAATGGGGGAGGCAGCTTGGTGGATGAGGTCTCCAGGACTCTAAAAATATTATGTGATGTCATCCATTGTTAAATTCTGCTCCGTACTTCTAAAATGTTTATTTTTATACTGTATTGAGGATTTGTTCTGTTCTGTGTATTGTATTGTATTGACCCCCTTCTTTTTGACACCCACTGCACGCGCAACCTACCTGGAAAGGGGTCTCTCTTTGAACTGCCTTTCCCGAGGTTTCTTCCATTTTTTCCCTACTGGTTTTTTTTTGGGAGTTGTTCTTTGTCTTCTCAGAGAGTCAAGGCTGGGGGGCTGTCAAGAGGCAGGGCCTGTTAAAGCCCATTGCGGCACTTCTTGTGTGATTTTGGGCTATACAAAAAATAAATTGTATTGTATTGTATTGTATTGTAATGAATAATTTTAAACACTTCAGTCACGTCTCTTCTTAATTTTCTTTTGCTTAAACTGTAAAGGCTCAGCTCTTTTATTCTTTCTTCATAACTCATCCCATGTAGCCCTGGAATCAGCCCAGTCGCTCTTCTCTGGACCTATTCTTGTGCTGCTATGTCCTTTTTGTAGCCTGGAGACCCAAACTGCACACTGGACTCCAGATGAGGCCTCACCAGTGTGTTATAAAGCTTCAGAAGGACCTCCTGTGACTTGTACTCCAAGGCGCTATATAACCTGACATTCTGTTAGTCTTCTTAATGGCTTCTGAACACTGTCTGATAGGCGATAGCTTCGAGTCCACTATGACTCCTAAATCCTTCTCATAAGATGGACTCTTGATTTTCTGACTGCCCATTGTGTATTCAAACCTCACATTTTACTTCCTATGTGTAATACTTTACATTTACTGGCATTAAACTTCATCTGCCATAAATCTGCCCAAGCCTGTATGCTTCCCAAGTACTTCTTTGATGATATAACAGATTCCAAATTATCTGCTAATCCACCTATCTTGTTAGCATCTGCAAACTAAACCAGCTTGTTACTGTACTTATAGTCGTATTTAAATCATTTACATATATTAACAATATCAGCAGCCCCCTGCTGGTCACCACTCTTAACATCGGCCAGTTCTAAGGAGGTTCCTCTCACCATCACCCTCTGCTTCCTGTGTCTGAGCCAATTCTGCACCCATCTAATAAAACAAATCATCCTGAACTCCCACTTCTTTTAGTTTGATGCCCACCCTCTCATGTGGCACCTTATCATATGCTTTCTGAAAGTCCAGATAAATAATCTCATCTGCTCCACTTTGATTGTATCCTTTTGTTGCCTCCTCATAGAATTCCAGCCTGTTAGTAAGACACGACTGAACCCATGCTGACTGATCCTAATAATTCCTGTCCTTGCCAGATGTAATAATTCCTTCCATAATTTTTCTTTGATGCTTGTTAAGCTTACTGGCCTCTAGTTCTTTGGTTCTGCACTGTCACCTTTTTATATAATGGGATGATATTTCCCATTTTCCAGTCCTTCCGAATTTTTCCAGTGTGCAGTGACTTCTTAAAAATATGTGTCAAGGGTTTCTATCTGTACTCGCTAGCCTCCATAAGAACTCAAGGGTAAATATTATCTGGTCCTGGTGATTTGTTTGATTTCAGCTTATTTAAACTGAGCTGCTCTTCTCCCTCTACAATTTCCAAATCCCTCAGTATCTCCTTAGTAGTCCCTGTTACCGCTGAGAGGTTATCCACTTGCTCACTTGTGAAGACCTCAGAAAGATGCACATAGGACAGCAAAGCCCCATTTTGAGGAACCATTCCCTCAGTTTCCTAATGGTTCACTTCCTCAGCACATCCTTCCTGTTTAAATGCTAACTGGTTATTAGAGAAACCTCTGTAATTCCATTATCACCGCTGACACTTTTTATTCTCATCACTTCAGTTAAGAAGGTCCTGGCATTCCTAAAATTCAGTTCTGGGTTCAAAAATGAGCAAAATGTAACAACTTTATCAAGAAACATGCCAGTCTGCTGTTTTCAGTCCAGACACACCCAGAAATGGATTTTTTTTATAGAAATGTATTTGTTTTATATCTTGATACCAATTAATTGATTCAATCATATGGCCTAGGCACTGCTATTGTTTCTAATGGCTCTTACTACCTGAAATTAGTTTTTTTTTAATGTATTATTCACATTTGGTTGTCAAAAGACCCCCTTTTCAGCAGTCATTCCTTCAGTGTCACATCGGCTAACCCCCTGAAGTCATTCTTCTTTACTCACTTCAAATGCTAACTGGTTATTAGAGAAACCTCCATAATCGCATTACCACCGCTGACACTTGTTATTCTCATCACTTTGTTTGGAAATGGGTAAAAAATAGGCAAAAGGAAACAACTTTATTAAGAAACATGCCAGTGTATTATTGTCAATCTGAACACACCCAGACATTGACACATTTTTGACAGAAATTTATACCTTTGTTATCAAGATACCATTAAATTGATTACAAATGCAGCCAAGACATCATCTGTGTTTCTAATGGCGTCTACTAATTTATTATTCACATATAGTTGTAACAATCGTACTATAAGGGGTGTGATCGCTACACTTCACCACCTGCGAGGGAATTGGATGATGTTTAAAGATATACTGTATTAGCATTAAAAAATATTTGGTCCTCGACCCCTCTTCCCCTCTCTCCATGCCCACCAATACTTACAATACCAATAAGCAAGTGTATTGTAATCCAGGATCCAATATTTATGCATTTACATGAACATGCTCATTTTGTGATCCCCTTTTCTCTGGATGCCCTCTCCAGTGGCCAAATCTTAATACCTGGTATAAAACAAACACAAAAGAAAAGGAAATCAAGGAGAGAAGGATTAAACACAGTCTCTGTGAAATGGTGATGAATCCTGTCATACAATTCTCATTGCAGGCTGTAAGGTAAAAAAACAGACCTCAGCAAATATGGCAGCCTGCTTGCTAATCCCGAAGAATTTAAAAACACGAGTCCAACTCACCAACGGGAGCACCACAGGTCCACAGACCAAAACACTTGCCTCTTCTCTGGGATTCACCTCACTGTTTCTATATTCTGGATGGCTACCCCCAAATAGCAGACGTCTTCTTAGGCGTAGACAGCTGAGCTCCATACCTTCTGCTTCTCTCCCTCTTTTTTTCTTCCTCGGTGAACTGTTTCCCTTAAAAAGAAAAGTTTCCCGCAGAAATGCCCATTTCCTGCTTAGGTCGTCATAGCAACATAACGCCTGCTATAGGCAGCTGGCATTCTAACCGGGCAGGGTCCTTTATCCTAGATAAATTTGTCTTCTCCACCCATTCCACCCTGCCTGCACTCACTTCTTAACCCCTCTTCCACACTCCCCATTACTCTGTACTGTTGATCCCAAGTATTTAAACTCATCCACCTTTGCCAACTCTACTCCCCGCATCCTCACCATTCCACTGACCTCCCTCTCATTCACACACGTATTCTTTCTTGTTCCTACTGACCTTCATTCCTCTCCACTCATATCTCCACCTCTCCGGGATCTCCTCAACCTGCTCCCTACTATCGCTACAGATCACAATGTTTTTAGCAAACATCACAGTCCATGGGGACTCCTGTCTAATCTCGTCTGTCAACCTGTCCATCACCATTGCAAATAAGAAAGGGCTCAGAGTCGATCCCTGATGTAATTGCACCTCTGTCACTCCCACCACAGGCCTCACCACTGTCGCACTTCATATCCTGTACAACTCTTACATACTTCTCTGCCACTTCTGACTTCCTCATACAATACCACAACTCCTCTCAGTCACCCTGTCATATGCTTTCTCCAGGTCCACAAAGACGCAAGGCAACTCCTTCTGTCCTTCTCTCTAAACTTCTCCATCAACATCCTCAGAACAAACATTGCATCTGTGGTGCTCTTTCTTAGCATAAAACCATCCTGCTACTCGCTAATCATCACCTCACTTCTAAATCTAGCTTCTACTACTCTTTCCCATAACTTCATGCTGTGGCTCATCAATTGTATAACCCTGTAGTTACTGCAGTCCTGCACATCCCCCTAATTCTTAAATATCGGCCCACCAGTCCACTTCTTCTCCACTTCTCAGGCATCCTCTCACTTTCCAAGATTCCATTAAACAATCTGGTTAAAAACTCCACTGCCATCTCTCCTAAACACCTCCATGCTTCTATAGGTATGTCATCTGGACCAACAGCCGTTTCAAGTTATCATCCTATTCATAGCTGTCCTTACTTCGTCCTTGCTAATCTGTTGCACTTCCTGATTCACAATCTCCACATCATCCAACCTCCTCTCTCTCATTCTTTTCATTCTTCAGCATCTCAAAGTACTCTTTCCATCTGCTCAACACACTCTCCTCACTTGTGCGTACATTTCCATCTTTATCCTTTATCACCATAACCTTCTGCACATCTTTCCCAGCTCTCCTCTCCTTCACCACCTCTCTCTTCACCTTGTGCCTTATCTCCTTGTACTCTTGTCTACTTTCTGCATCTCTCTGACTATCCCACTTCTTCTTTACCATCCTCTTCCTCTGTATACTCTCCTGTACTTCACCATTCCACCACCAGGTTTCCTTTTCCTCCTTCCTCTGTCCAGGTGTCACGCTAAGCACCCTTCTTGCTGTCACCTTTATTACATCTGCTGTAGTTTCTCAATTGTCTGGTGACTCTTCACTGCCACCAAGTGCCTGTCTCACCTCCTCCCGAAACTCAACCTTGCAGTCTTCCTTTTTCAACTTCCACCATTTGATCCTTCACTCTGCCCTCACTTTCTTCCTCTTCTTGATCTCCAACGTCATCCTACAGACCACCATTCTATGCTGCTTAACTACACTTTCCCCTACCACCACTTTGCTGTCTTCAATCTCCTTCAGATCAACTCTTCTGTATAGGATGTAATCTACCTGTGTGCATCTTCCTCCACTCTTGTACGCCACCCTATGTTCTTCCCTCCTCTTAAAATACGTATTCACCACAGCCATGTCCATCCTTTTGGCAAAATCCACTATCCTCTGACCTTCTTCATTCCTCTACTTGACACCATACCTACCCATCACCTCCTCGTCTCCACTGTTCCCTTCACCAACATGTCCATTGAAATCCACTTTAATCACCACTTTCTGTCCCTTGGGTACACAGTTCATCACTTCATCCAACTACAAAAATCTTCTTTCTCACCCATTGCCCACTCAACTTGTGGTGCATATGCACTAACAACATTCATCATCACACCTCCAATTTCCAGCTTCATAATCATCACTCTGTTTGACACTCTTTTCACCTCCAAAACACTCTTGAAGTGCTGTTACTTCAACATAACTCCTACTCCATTTCTCCTCCCATCCCCACCATGATAGAACAATTTAAATCCCCATCAAATCCACCAGGCCTTACTCCCCTTCCATTTAGTCTCTTCCACGCACAATATGTCAGCCTTCCTTCTCTCCATCATATCTGCTAATTCTCTCCCCTTACCAGTCCTACTGCCAACATTCAAGGCTCCTACCCTCAGCTCAGTTCCGTTCTCTTTACTTTCCTCCTCTCCTTCTGCCTCCTGACACATCTTCCCCCTCTTCTTCTCCTTCTTCTTCTTCTGTCAAAAGTAGCCCAATTTCCGCCAGCACCCTGTTGGCTAACAATACTGGTGGCGGTCGTTGTTAACCCGGGGCTCGACTGATCTGGTATAGAAATTTGTATTGTTGTCCACATATTGATTTGTAAAAATTTTATACTGGATGCCTTTCCTGACGTAACCCTCCCCATTTATCCGAGCTTGGGATTGGCATGAAGAAACACACTGGTTTGTGCATCCCCTGTGGCTGGGTTCAGGAATAATAATGATAATTAATTGAATATAGAGAGCATGAGGATTAAACTAAGATGAAGCTATGAGAAAGCCATGTTAAAGTAATGAGTTTTCAGCAGCAAGTGCTCCACCGTGTTAGCCTGGCGAATTCCTATTGGCAGACTATTCCAGATTTGAGGTGCATAACAGCACAAGGCCGCCTCACCACTTCTTTTAAGTTTAGCTCTTGGAATTCTAAGCAGACACTCATTTGAGGATCTAAGGTTACGATGTGGAGTGTAAGGTGTAAGACATTCTGAAATACAAGATGGAGCAGATTATTTAAGGCTTTATAAACCATCAGCAGTATTTTAAAATCAATTCTAAATGGCACAGGTAACCAGTGTAACAACGCTAAAACTGGTGTGATGTACTCAGATTTTCTTTTCCTAGTTAAGATTCTGGGATCTCCATTCTGCACTCATTGTAACTGATTGATGTCTTTTTTTGGGTGTTTCTGAGAGGAGTGTGTTACAGTAATCTAGTCAACTAAAAACAAAAGCGTGAACTCATTTCTCAGCATCTTTCAATGATATAAGAGGTCTAAATTTTGTTATATTTCTTAAGTGAAAAATATTGTCCTAGTAATCTGATTAAAATGTGATTTAAAATTCAGGTCAGAGTCAATAATTACCCCTAAATTCTTTACCTCCATTCCAGAATTGTTTTTTCTATTAATCTGTCCTTCTGTTCTTAATGACTAGTAAGATGAGTGAAGAGAGGACTCTATTGGGGTCAAACATGAATAAATAAAAAAAAAAAGAAAATCTTTGCTGAAGTGCCGGCCCTCTTGCTGATCCATGCTCCCTCAGGAGGCACTTTTTCCTAAGTAAATGGTGAGGCATGCTGGATTTTGTGCTTCTTTTTGCCATCGTTCCCCCTCCATGAAGCAGTAAAGCAGAAGTCTGTGTCACTATTGTTCTTGTCGTGTCTTTTCTGAGGATGCCTTCTTTACTTTTGTCCCCAAGGCCAGGCCAAGCCCTCAGGGAACAACGGAGATGTTATTACACATCTAAGTCTTGCTGCTCGCTGAGATCACTTCCAGTTCCCAGTGGGATAAAACTATTTCTGCCGACCCCAGGCACATTTCCGCAGTAATTCTGAGGCTTTCTTCCTCCTTCACCGACACCTTTATCACTCCTTTGTTGCATTTTCTTTCCCAAAATGAATTTTTCATTAAGACGTTGCCTTAAGCAGAAGCGATGCCCATAGGACTGCCACTTTTTTTGGGAATCCATATTTTTTAGACTATTATTTGAAATATAATTCTTATGAAGTGTAGCAATGTCTCTTCAATAAAGCCCCTTTGATTCATTCCAAGTGATTGGGCTACCGACCTGAAAGTCTACAGAGATGTTGTTTATCACCTGTAATCTCACAAGACCACAGAAACGCTGTTCTGCAACACTTCGTTCAGTGCTTTACTTCACATCTAATAAATGGTGTGAGGGTATTGGAGGTAGAAACACAAATTATTTTCAGTGGGGGGCACCACTTATTTAGACCTGAGCCAGTAAAGACCCCAATGTTATCCATACTTGCATATCCGTGTCCACTACAGGGTATTACTTACCACAACTATGCTGGTATTCCCCATTGCACTTCAGTGGCAATAGGGAGCATTCAGGAACATCTGAGAGCCACTAGGGGGAGTGCCACAAAGAGCCCTCTAGGACATTTGAATGATACTGGTGGACACAGAATTTGTCATGGCAGCAGGGACGTCTGGCCATTTTCACAGAGAGTTCAGAGCTTGAAGGTGGCATCTAGAAAAAGGACTCAAAAGATGGGAGGAAAGAAGGGAAGAAGCCTGTAGGTGAGTAAAAGAAAAGGTCATTGATAAGTGAACCAGTGCCACCCAGTACAGCCACAGAAAGGGACCCCCTTTGTTTGCTTAGCCCCTTGAGGCTGATGCTCCAGTTGTTTAAGCTTTGCTCTGCCTGTAAATTACTCCATGGTTTGAAAATAAGATTCCTTTTTTTTTTGTTGTTCCTTCCAACCTGCAGGGAAAAACTTGGGGGTTGGCGGCAGAATTGCCACTCCAGCCACTATAAAAAAAAACCTCACACCGTTCCAGTCCCTCTGAACTGGTGTGGTGCTGACGTGTCACCCATTGCATGGCTACACTCGGGTCCTAATCTGGATTCTGAGTTGGTTTGTCGTGTGGTGGGTGCAGCAATGAGCTGTATGAGTGTGCGCTTCTAACCTAACCTTTGAGTTCCCAGGTCATTTCTAGGATATGGAGATTACCATCAAGTTCCCCCTTGAGTCCATAATGAGTAATTAAAATTGGCTTTGCATACAGATAGGGAGGGAGTAGCTGCAGCTATAGACTCTTCAGTATGTGAGCTACTCTGGACGGTGTATGTGCCAAAAAAAGAAGTCGGACTGCATTCTCACACCACTTCTCACATACTAAAGTGTCAGCAGGCATTTTTCATGGCATTACACGTGTACTTTGTGAACATGAAATGTGTCGATCAAACAGAGGCAGCTCTGCAGTCTACTTGTGACTTTACGCTGTAGGAAGAGAAGTAAATAAATCAAGGTAAATAACATTTGATCTGACTTTTATATAAGTAACATATAAATGTTTTTTTTTATAAAGACCAGCACATAATCACAAACAGGACTTTGCACGGTACGTTGGCGAGCTGCTTCATTGAATGACAGGTGTGTGGCAGACTGACTGGCAGGATAATGCTGAACCTCATCCTGCATCCAAACGGTGCAATCTTTCTCCTTTACGCCTGGTGCAGCTGCGTTGTTCTTATATGTGAGTGGAAGTTTCTTGTGGGGAGCACTTCTGTTCTCTTTCTCTGCTGTAGAACCCTCATCCTCATCTGAGTTCACGTCTGTGATAGAACATCTTTATTTGAAAACTAACCGTGTCAGATCGGGGCGAATGTGAAAGCGACTGAGAGAGTAAAACTAAAATAAAAAAAAAAAAACGCTAACCTTTACAAGTACCATACATTTACAGCGGCTGTTATAGACTGATTTTATTGTATAATAGTAGCAATGAGAGCAGCTCTCTACTCAAAACATTTATTTTGGGACCTTTTGAATAGGAGTCAGCAGTTCTTACCACTGTACTATCAAAGAAGTCACGACAATGAAGTACAATAACCCGATTTCCTTTTTTTTTTTTTGGTTATATTCTTGAGTAAAAGCACCCTTGTTCTGTTATATTTATACCTTTTGTGAAAGTGTTTATTTGAAATTTGGACTTCAGTCTGTAGCGGGGCTACATAGTAGTAATAGTGTTGTTTGTGTTTGTGTGCGTCTTGTTTCCATCGTCCCGTTTACTGTTTGTGTATGTCAGTGAATGCCGTCCCTGTAAAGGGGGACGGATGATGGAAGGAGATTGCAGCCCCAAACCTGGAAAACACCGGTTTTCAATTAATCAATCACATATAAAAACAATCAAGAGGAAACAAGGAAAAGGGAGGAGAGAGAGAAGGAGACATTCATTTTACGATCACGAACCACTTGTACCTGCTGTATTCCACATCGCGCATTTCCATCCAGTTTGTCTTTCATTATGCCAGACTCACTCCAACACCTTCATCACGAGAGACCCCGGAGTCGGATCATTTTCCACCATCACCGAGGATACACGGTGAGGCTGTTCCATTTTGTTCCGGGAATTACAAACACTCCATATATCGGTTAACCAGCCATCTGCATTCAGAGACAATTGTTACTCAGACTCAAGTTCACGACCGTTCATTTCCGTGCTTCATTCATTCTTTAGTGATATTTGTGCTGTTTGTTATATGTTACAAGGGCAAGGGAGGGGTTGTTATATTCATATAGGGATTTGTCACGGTGTTGCTTTGGTGGAGGGATATTTAGAATTTGTTTAGCTTGTCTGTTTCATTTAATACAATTTATCAGTTTAAGTTTACATATCTGCTTTTCTTTTGTGCTTTTTTTACACCATCGATTGTGGGGGAAAGGTTTAATTTGTTAAAGGTACGGCTTGATTAAGATTTAACCTCAGCAATTAATCCAGGCCACAGGTCTTGGAGGTGTAGCTGCCGGCCGGGTAAAGGGTCGGCCGTTACAAGTCTTCACACATTATACACTTCATGTCTACATTTTGTCATTAGCACTAAAACATGAAAAAACTTTATCTTGTAGGTTTGTGTTCAACATTTCTTGCATTTCCTTTCATCCTACACTTTCATTGATCTTTGTAGACATGGAACACATGTGAAATGCATGTGTTTCCAAATAATGATATATTATTGACCATCTACAGCTCCAGGTACTACTTCACTCCTTGATAAACAAGGCTTGAGCTGGGAGAGGTTTTTGCCATTTCAGCAGCAGTGGGAGGTCGGGATAGCAGGCTGCTTGTTGCTTTGGCTTTTTCACACATTTACAAGACAAAAGACGCTGAATGGAGAGGTGCAAGTGGATTTAAGGTGGGCCAGGCTTATGAGATTTATCAGAGGCTTTGGTAATTCTAGTGTTAAATACCCGACTCCGGTCCCCATTGCCAGGCCTTTTGCATCCATGCGGCACTGTGCTGAGTCCATGAGAGATACCGCATAATGGGCCACTCCTACTCCCCAGCATCATTCAATAGATAGATAGATAGAATGAAAGGCACTATATATTAGATAGATAGATAGATAGATAGATAGATAGATAGATAGATAGATAGATAGATAGATAGATAGATAGATAGATAGATAGATAGATAGATAAAAAGGTACTATATAATAGATAGATAGTGTCACACATGTGCGCATGGGAGGCAACTAAAGGGCTCAAATGAAGGTTTCCTTAGGGAAGTCCAAGGTGTGAATGTGCCACCAGATTGATCCACCCATATTTGCATGTGAGTGCGCCATCAGCCAAGCACCACAATCAACCGTGGAGCAGAGTCATCATGTGCCCACCTGCACTTGTTCTAAGTCTGCAGTCTCTTGGGACTCGATTATTTGTTTAAAATCTGCACAATGCCACAGACCACTTGTCACATACCTTCTGAGATCTCTGTAGACGAACCCAATGTGCACATATGTGACATCCATCCATCCATCCATTTTCCAACCCGCTGAATCCGAATACAGGGTCACGGGGGTCTGCTGGAGCCAATCCCAGCCAACACAGGGCACAAGGCAGGAACCAATCTTGGACAGGTTGCCAACCCACCGCAGGACACACACAAACACACCCACACACCAAGCACACACTAGGGCCAAATTAGAATCACCAATCCACCTAAGCTGCATGTCTTTGGATTGCGGGAGGAAACCGGAGCGCCCGGAGGAAACCCAGGCAGACACGGGGAGAACATGCAAACTCAACGCAGGGAGGACCTGGAAAGTGAACTTAGGTCTCCTAACTGCGAGGCAGCAGCGCTACCACTGCGCCACCGTGCCGCCCACATATGTGACAATATATATTAAAAGGAGCAGGGGCCCAGGACTGATCCCTGACTATGAACACCACCAAATTCTGGAAAAGTTCCTCACACCATAAGAATCTGTTGCTGGTGTTTAATGTCCCCATTTTATAGGCACCTACATGCAGCACCCCGAATGCCCACTTCGCTTAGTCTTATTGCTGACCTCTAATTATATTACCTCGTCAATGGCCTTCTGAAAACCCAAGTACCACGTGCACCTCTCTGGTCGTCATCACTGATTCAAGATGTCCCTGCTTGGACCCATGCTGGGTGTTTACTGTCATGCCTGTTCTAGACATGAACTGTGTGACTGTTTCCTTAATCTTTGCTCCATTAATTACTTGTGATGTACTTTAAACTGACTGACTTATAGTTGCCAAGATATCCCTGATTACGTTTTTTTGTGCAGAAACCATTCAGACCCCCTTCACTTTTTTCACCTTTTGCTATGTTGACAGCCTAGCTTTAAATTTATCGAAATTATTTGTGTTCCTTATTGAGCAATGGAGCCACTCTGTGCTAAATCATCAGTGGCATGTTACTGAAAAGCTGTAAAGCCAGTTTTAGAACAAACTGAAAATGAAGCAAGAGTGGAATCAAGTGATAGTGAGGACGATGTGAACCGGATATCAGATGTTGAGGCGGCGAGTAAAACTGGCATCTACGCAACTGTACCACCAAACCGGCATGGTAGGCCTGATGACTTCAGCCACATAACATTGCAGTGGGGTGCAGCATCTACATGGCAGAAAGCTAAAATGATTGCAATCAAGTGGAAGAACAAGAAAGACGTTAGCCCCTAAGCACTGTTCACAACTCAGCCACTGTTAATGTCCACCTCAGGGGAAATGTGGACGTCACTAAGCCTTACGCTGTGGTAGCCTACAATAACACAAGGGGGGGCATCCATTATGCAGCTCAGGCACTGATATTTCACCCTCTCATGAATAAGCAACAAAAAAATAAAATAAGAAAACTAGGGGACTTCACCCCCTGCTCGCTTCGCTTGCCAATCCCTGCCACCACCTCTGCCAGCACTACGCGCCATTGTGAAGAGGGGGGCTGAACACACCCAACAGAGACACGGTCGCTCATCAGAAACTCCCTCTTAAACTGTGAAACAATCTTTTTCTTTTTTCGGCTGCTCCCGTTAGGGGTTACCACAGCGGATCATCTTCTTCCATATATTCCTGTCCTCGTCATCTTGATCTGTCACACCCCTCACCTGCATGTCCTCTGTCACCACATCCATAAACCTTCTCTTAGGCCTTCCTCTTTTCCTCTTCCCTGGCAGCTCTATCCTTAGCATCCTTCTCCCAATATACCCAGCGTCTCTCCTCTGCACATGTCCAAACCAACACAATCTCACCTCTGTGACTTTGTTTCCCAACCGTCCCACCTGAGCTGACCCTCTAATGTCCTCATTTCTAATCCTATCCATCCTCGTCACGCCCAATGCAAATCTTAACTTTTTTAACTCTGCCACCTCCAGCTCTATCTCCTGCTTTCTGGTCAGTGCCTCCGTCTCCAACCCATACAACATAGCTGGTCTCACTACCATCCTGCAGACCTTCACTGTCACTCTTGCTGATACCCATCTGTCACAAATCACTCCTGAAACTCTTCCCCACCTACTCCACCCTGCCTGAACTCTCTTGTTCACCTCTCTTCCACAATCTCCATTACTCTGTACTGTTGATCCCAGGTATTTAAACTCATTCACCTTCACCAACTCTCCTCCCCTCATCCTCACCATTCCACTGATCCCCCTCTCATTCACACACATGTACTGTATTCTGTCTTGTTCCTACTGACCTTCATTCCTCTCCTCTCATATCTCCACCTCTCCAGGGTCTCCTCGACCTGCTCCCTACTATCGCTACAGATCACAATGTCATCAGCAAACATCACAGTCCATGGAGACTCCTGTCTAATCTCATCTGTCAGCCTGTCCATCACCATTGCAAATAAGAAAAGGCTCAGACCTGATCCCTTATATAATCCCACCTCCGTCACTCCTACCGCAGATGTCACCACGGTCATGTTACCTGTGGTGGGCCCCATTCTTTTCAACATTTACATGCTTCCACTTGGAAGTGTCATTAGCAGACATGGTCTATCTTTCCATTGTTATGCCGATGACACTCTGCTTTATCTTAGGACTACCCCCACCTCCTCTACTGCTCCTCTCCCAACATCTACACTGACTATTTGTTTGGAGGAAATAGAGGCATGGATAAGGCTCAACTTCCTTCAGCTGAACAGATCTAAAACAGAAGCCATTTTAGTTGGCCCACCACACCATCTTCGTTCTTCTACCATCACCAGTATCACTTTCTCTGGTCAAAACATTCCTCTTTCTTACATCTGTTACCAATTTGGTTGTTAAAATGGACTCTCAATTCACGTTTGACACCCACATTAAACATCTCTGTAAGTCATCTTTTTACCATCTCAGGAACATTGCTAGAATTCGTCCAACACTTACCCTGGCAGATGCAGAGAGACTTGTCCATGCCTTTGTCTCGTCCAGGCTGGATTATTATAATGCGCTCCTCATTGGGATTCCTGGCAAGAGTATCCAGAGACTCCAGTACATTCAGAACAGCGCTGCCAGGATCCTGATGAGGGTGTGAAAGCACAGCCACATCACTCCTATCCTGAAAACCCTTCACTGGCTCACCGTACCACTTAGAATAGAGTACAAGGTTTCCCTCCTTACCCATCAGTGCATCTATGGATCTGCTCCCCTGTATTTACAGGAACTCCTTATCCCTCATACTTCCTCACGCACCCTCCGCTCTGTGCATACCAACACTCTTCAAGTTCCCAGAACTAAGCTTAGCAGTATGGGTGATCGGGCCTTTTCTTCGGTGGTGCCGAGGCTGTGGAATTCTCTCCCTGATTGCCTGAGAGCCCCACAGTCGACTGATGCTTTTAAATGAAACCTAAAAATGGATCTTTTTAGAAAGGCATTTTGTTAAATTATTTCTACAGATTATCTTGTTTTTTAATTTATTCTTATTTTGTAGCACTTTGAGATTGTTAAATATAAAGCGCAATATAAATAACATTTATTATTATTATTATTATTATTCCCGACTTCCTCATACAATACCACATCTCCTCTTGAGGCACCCTGTTATATGCTTTCTCCAGGTCCACAAAGATGCAATGCAACTCCTACTGGCCTTCTCCCCAGTATAAAAGCTTATTCTAAAATGTTATTGATGAGATCAGGTGTTTAAAAAGTTCTGCACAGATCCTGTAAGTGAGAATTTGATCTTTTCCAGTTTCAAATAATATAAAACATCAGTTACCCGCTGACTTAGAAGAGAAGAGTTAGGATTCTTCCAATTGAGCAAGATAAGTCTATGTGCCAATAGTGTAGTAAAGACAATTACAGTTTGTTTGTTAGAGATAAATGGTGAAACAACGGGAAATAAATAACAGCTGTGTTTTTTACCTCCTCTTTGCTCGATCAGCTGCTGGCTTGCTGCTGCTGTGCCACGTGATCTGTATCTCGTGCGGTGTTTCGGACGTTTAAAAGCCTGTACAGCAGCTGTCCTTTTGTTCCACTGCCTTGTCTCTCTTGACCCCAGACATCCTCAGACACTATGCAATCTCTTTTCGCTGTTCCGTTATTTCACCAAGTAATATTTTCCATTTGTTTGCTCTAATTGGATCTTTACTCTCATTTTTTTCAAACTTTTGAATTTTCCTACTTCCATTATTTCTTACCTGCTATGCATGTGTATCATGGGACTTGCTTCCAAATGTTGTAAGTACGACATGACTTGTCCATCTCGTATCGTCGCAAGATTTTTTTTATAATAGAGAGATGTGCAAGCAAAAATGTGTCTACTATGACTGTTTCAAAACACTAACTCTGTGTCACTACCACAGTGGACATAAGACAATATCTATATATATAATTCACTAAGGCAAGACAACCATGGAAAGCACGCCGGAAGGGGCGTGGATTCACTAAGCCACCGACAAGTGAGACACCTATGGCGCACGCAGGAAGGAGCCACGCTCACCAACTCCAAGACCATTGGATACAACGATAACTCGCAGGGCCACGCCCACCAACTCAGACGCAATGACAAAGAAAAAATGGTGTCATTTATATTCGTCTGTCGTAGAGGCCACATGCAGTGCAGGTCAGGTTAATGTCATGTGCATGTCATGCACCTCCGAGCTACGCTGACTGTTCATAGAGGCGTGTTTCTCGCGGAGGTCAATCACCATATGCAGCGTGTGAAACGGTTTGCGAAGGGTATCCCATGGGATCCTTAAAATAATCCTTTACAACTGAGGTTAAAACACAATGAAGTAAGAAGTCTTTAAAAACCAAGGTTTCGGTTTCGACGCACGACCGCGTGCAGCATAGCAAACTGTTTTACACACTACATACAGCTATTCGCATCTGCGACAAACATGCGTCTTCTTAGATGCTCCTGCAGGAACACGGAAGACATTTTTCTGCCCACCAACACGCCTTTTTCACCAGCCGGCGTCTACCTCCTCTCTAGGCATTCACACTGCCTGCCCAGTTGCCCGGACACAAAAACTCACCGACCACCCAGTTAGTCCCTTTCGTCTGTGGTAAGAGTCCACATGCACGTCTGAGCCACGCAGCGTTTGTTATGCCGCGGGTTCACTGTTGTGTTGTATTTTGCTCTCTCCAGAGTTCCATCTTTTCATTCCCTTACTGTTGTATTTTCACACCAACCCGTTTTAGACAACCGTGTCTTTCCAGAAGTGTTTAGCATTCAATTAATATTTATGCATGAGATTGACCGTGTGTCTACCCAGGGCAGAGAGGAGTGGGTAAGCCGTTGAACCCCATTCGGGCTGCAAGCCGTGGAATTCCCACTAAGTGTGACTCATACGCTCCCACTCATTACGTCCCTACCCTTTGTACACACCCCCCTCCCTCCTCGCTACTACCGTGGTCGGGTGTCTTGGTGGATTATATATAGAAAAGCAGCCAAAACTGCACAGAGCAATGAAAAGTCTACGTGAGTCAACAACAACAACATTTATTTCTATAGCACATTTTCATACAAACAGTAGCTCAAAGTGATTTACATATTAAAGAATAGAAAAATGAAAGACACTATTATTAAACAAAATAAATCAACATTAATTAACATCGAATAAGAGTAGGGTTCAATGGCCAGGGGGGACAGAAAAAACAAAAAAACTCCAGACGGCTGGAGAAAAAATAAAATCTGTAGGGATTCCAGACCATGAGACCGCCCAGTCCCCTCTGTCACAGGTACATCTGGACTGTGTAAAGACGATGACTCAAGTGACGAGTTGGAGGTGGGCACATGAGCGGGCAGTGCATACTGAACCAGAAATCAGCCGACTAGCATGACGGACGGAGCTGAATGGACGTCCTTCTCCTCTCCTCCCGTTCCACTCTCCGCGCCGTGCACCCCCATCCCTCCCTCTGGCAGTTGAAGGTGCGATGGCGGTCCGCCAGTTTTCAGTCACGGATGATTGTGTGTTGGTTTGTTCCGTGCATTGTTACAATGTTGCTCTTCTTGCTGATTTATTACATTATCGATTTTTCAAATGTTAATTTTCTCCCTGTGCTTAAAAATCATTAAAAAACCGGCCTGATGATGCGGTGTATGGTACGCCGCGGGTTGGCTAGTCTCCTGTATTTCTGTTGATATTTTGGCAGTAATACGTTTTTTGTTACATGCAGGGCAGCACACTGCCTCACAGTAAGGAGGCCTGGCTTCATATCCTGGGTCCTCCCTGTGTGAAGTCTGCATGTTCTCCCTGTGTTTGTGTGGGTTTCCTCCCAGAGTCCAAAGACATGCAGGTTAGTTGCAGGTTAGTGCTGATCCTAAAATGGCTGCAGTGTGTAGCTGAGGTTGATGTGTGTGTGTTCGCCCTGTGACGGATTGGCAACCTGTTCAGGGTTTGTTCCTATGCTAGCTGGGATAGGCTCCAGCAGACAGACCCCCGTGACCCCGTTCAGGACTAAGTGGGTGTGACGATGCGGGCTCGCTCCATGCTCCCATCTTGTGTTTGGGGAGCCCTGGACCCGTCACCGTCGGTAACAATTGAGCAAGGGAATGGTGTAAAAGTGCAAAAGTGCTTGAATTTAAAAACAGCAAACAAAAACAAAGTGTCCAAATAAATAGTGCAGTGATTTAAAAATCCTCAAATTAAAATCCAATAAAATGGGTGAAAGATGGAGGTAAAAAAAACCGATAGAAAAATCCTTTAAAATGACAAGGTTATAACAATGCCGGAAGCAGTCCCTTAAAATACAAAGCCCGGTGTCTTTTTTTTGGGGGCGGAGTGGTGGCTCTGAGGTTAAGGATCTGCGCTGGTATCCCGAAGGTTGGCAGTTTCAATCCCCGTCACTGCCAAAAGAGATCCTACTCTGCTGGGCCCTTGAGCAAGACCGTTAACCTGTAATTGCTCCAGGGGCGCTGACCCTGAGGGGTATGCGAAAAACTAACAAATTCCTAATACAAGAAATTGTATTAGGTGAAATAAAGAACAAAAAAAAATACAAAGCCCGGTGTCTTCTTTTACCTGGCGGCTTCCCTGCTTTTCCCATCTGGGCCCCTCAACAGGAGAGTCGCCATACCTGCAGCTGACCTTCTTCTCCTACACAACTGCTCTGGTGGCCTTCCGATCTCTGGCTTCGGTTCAGCTCACCTAGACCAAGACTTGGGCTCCCCGGGCACCAGGACGCTCACACTGGGACTTCCCAATCTCCAACTCCTGCTGCCTGCCTTCCACATTGAAAGGAGCCACGTGAGGTAGTTTGGATGTCTGATCTTGGACACCTCTCCAGGGAGGTGCTTCAGGTATGCCCACCCAATAGAAAACCTCAGAGCAGACTTAACACACGCTGGAAAGATTCAATCTTATAGCTGATAAAATACTCCTCAGAGGAGATGACAGAGAAAAGGGGACATCTGGGCATCTTTGAACATTAGAACATTCTGGGCGAGAGCAGGCCATTCAGCTCAACAAAGCTTGCCAGTCCTGTCCACTTATTTCTTCCAAAAAAACATCAAGTTGAGTTTTGAAAGTCCCTAAAGTCTTACTGTCTACCACAATACTTGGTCGCTTATTCCAAGTGTCTGTGGTTCTTTGTGTAAAGAAAAACTTCCTAATGTTTGTGTGAAGTTTACCCTTCACAAGTTTCTGACTGTGTCCCCATGTTATTGTCAGCTGTAAAGTCTCAGCTCTTTTAATCTTTCATCATAACTCATCCCCTGTAGCCCTGGAATCTTCCTAGTCGTATTTCTGTGGACCTTCTCTAGTGCTGCTTTGTCCTTTTTGTAGCCTGTAGACCCAAACTGCCCCCAGGACTCCAGATGAGGCCTCACCAGTGTGTTATAAAGTTTGAGCAGAACCTCCTGTGACTTGTACTCCACACATCAAGGCGCTATATAACCTGACATTCTGTTAGCCTTCTTGATGGCTTCTGAACACTGTCTGGAAGTCGATAGCTTAGAGTCTACTATGACTCCTAAATCCTTCTCATAAGGTGTACTCTCGACTGCCCATTGTGCATTTAAACCTCACGTTTTTACTTCCTATGTGTCATTCTTTACATTTAGTGACACATGTAATGATACATTCGTATCATCTGCAAACTTAACCAGCTTGTTGCTTCTATTCCTATCTAAATCGTTTATAGATATTAAAAATAGCAGCGGCCCTAGCACTGACCCCTGTGGAACACCACTCTTAACATCGATCAACCCTAATGAGGTTCTTCGCACCATCACCCTCTGCTTCCTGTGTCTGAGCCAATTCTGCACACATCTCCACACCACACCCTGAACTCCCACTTATTTTAGGTTGATGCCCACCCTCTCATGTGGCATCTTATCAAATGCTTTCTGAAAGTTCTGATAAATAATCTCATCTGCTCCATTCTGTTTGTATCCTTTTGTTGCTTCCTCATAGAATTCCAGAATGTTAGTAAAACACGACCTCCCTCTGCTGACCCCACGCTGACTGTTCCTAATAACTCCTGTCCTTGCAAGGTGAGGCTCAATCTTATCCTTAATAATTCCTTCCTTTACTCAGACTGCTGCCCCAATGACCTATAAATAGGATAAGGGACAGAAAAATGGGTAGATTGATGGATGGAGAACACAATGCCATTAACCACTCCCCAGGTTTGGTTTGTGTTCATCGTGAGATGAGTGGACAGAACTGTTCCAGTCATTTTGTGTCCTAAGTTACCACCATGAGGACAGCAGTTCACCATATTGCTGAGACTGGTATGGAAATGCTGCGGTCGGCAGTGAGTCCCAGTGAAGAGCCCTCATCTCCTCCTTTGATGGATCGAGTGCTTCCAGTCGCCCACAAGTGTCATCCCGAGATGACGGAGTACCCATCGCCTGGTAGCTGAGAGATTTTGAGCGACGAGGCTAAACAAAGGGCTTCGTGCGATGCCATCATTTATTGCTTTCGGCGTGTTTTTTTGTTTGTATTATTTCTTCATATTTTAACAGCACACTTACTCTGACTAAATTGATTTTCTTGACTTTTCCTGCCCAGATCAATACACTTGTGACATGGGACTCGGAGAAATATTTTTTTGCACAAGGTTAAGTTGACAGCATTGCAAATTACTTTCGCTAACAAGGAAGACAAGTTTCTTTGAGCCCCGACATTTGCTTACTGAACCGGCTGAGCTAAAAAAAATGATTGCCTGTCCAGTTATTTTTAGGAACACGCGTGCATTTGAGAATTATTTTTTCAGATTGAGCCCACAACTTCTCCTTTTCTCGCTTTCTTCAGTCGCCTCTCCCTCTCGAAAACTGTAAATGAAATTGATTTAAACTGAAAGTGAAACGTCTTAACTCTTTCAAGGAAGAATTGTTTTTCAGATGTCAAAATTGCCTCTTCATACAAACATACAATAAAGAAATGTCTGAAAATGTCTAAATACTCTTTAGACCCCTGCTGGGAAGGAAGTAGAAAACAGTAAGAAAAAAAATGAGAGAACTTCCGAGCTGAGATGCTGCGTCTCATTGAAAGGGGGATTCTGGGTCGGGATTGGTAGGGGGGACACAGGCCCCCTAAGAAAAATCTTTACCCCCTTGGAGGTCTTCACTTTTTATTATAAAACAACATTGATTCACAAACAAATTAGTTGCTGCACATCACATGGTTGTCTGCATGCCAGGAGGTTCTGGGAGCACATCTCTCAGCTTCTTATCCTTAAGAGTGGGCTGAAGCTCTGCAGTGCAACATGGCGTTTAGTCTGATAGTCATAAAGGTTCACTTTAGTCTCATCAGAACACAGAAACGTCTTCTCCAGAGTCTCCCATGTGCCTCCTGCTGAGATGTTCTGTGCATTTTGTTTTTTCTCTTTCCCATTCTGCCATAAAGCTGTGACTGGTGAAGCACCTGGGCACAGTTCTTGTATGCCCGGTAATGTAAATGTATTTCAAATTCTAAGCCAATGTTTAAAAGTAAAAGGAGTAAAACATTAAAAATCACTTGCCTAAATGCTAGAAGTATCAGAAATAAAACAAGCGAGTTGGAGTTGTATGTAGCATAGCCTAATTACCATATGAAGGCAATAACAGAAACCTGGCTAAATAATAACAATGGGGATGAGTACAACATAGAGGGATACACATTTTTTAGGAAGGACAGACAGAACAGGAAAGGAGTTGGGGTTGATGCTTATGTCAAACAGTCCTCTTCAGTTGCACAATGAGCCCCATCTTAGTGAGGACGTCTGGCTTCACCTGGAAAGCATTAGAGAAAGAGGCCTTATTTTAGGAGTGTGTTATAGACCACCCAATCCAGACAGTAATTTCAACACACATCTTTTAGTGATATTAGAAAAGCAAGTATACAGGGGGATATTATAGTCATTGGGGACTTTAGTTATCTGAATATTAACCAGGATAACCTTGCAAATGGCGGAGTACAAGAGAAGGAGTTTTTAGAAGTAATCAGTCAAGTCAAGTTGGGGAGCATGCACTGGTACAGTGCATTGCCGCACCCACTACATGTCAAAACAGCTCGGGATCCCGGTTGGCAACCCCCCAGACACATGGCCCAGTTCTACCCTCTATCCCTTTATCTAGCCACTTGGTTCCCCAACAACGAGGATCGTACGAGCCAGATCATCCTCGGGGAATCGCGTCACATAGCCGTAGTGCCGTAACTGATGCTCCATCACAATGCAGGTCATGTGCCTCATTCGGGAATCCATGAACAACACAAAGTCAAACCAACGGTACCCAAGGATTTTCCGGAGAGACACAGTACCAAAGGAGTCCAGTCTTCGTCTCAGGTCACTGGATAGCGTCCATGTCTCACAACCATATAGCAAGACAGGAAGCACCAGGACTCTAAAGACTTGGACCTTTGAACTTTTGCATAGATATCAGGAGCGCCACACACCCCTTACCAGCGACCTCATGACCCCTCATGCTCTCCCAATCCGTCTACTGACTTCATAAGAAGAGTCATCAGAGACATGAATGTCACTGCCAAGGTAAGTAAATCTCTCAACAAGCTCAACACTCTCTCTGCAGATAGACACACTGCTGATGGCAGTGCCTACGAGATCATTAAAGGCCTGGCTGTTGGTTTTTATCAGGACGCTCACAAGCCCAGACACTCAGATTCCACACTACATCTCTCGAGTGCCCAGATCAAAGCCTCCATTGATTTTGCGAAGATCACAGCATCGTCAACAAAGCCCAGATCCATGAGTCTTTCTTCACCAACAGATGCCCCACAGCCGTTGGACCTCACGACCTTGCCCAACGCCCTGTCCATACAAGCATTGAACAGAGTAGGAGCAGAACACACCCCTGACGAACCCCAGAATCAACTGGGAAAAATGCAGAGGTCCTGCCTCCACTCTGCACAGCACTCACAGTACCAATGTACAGGCCGGCCATGATATTCAGCAAACTTGGGCGCATTCCACGAACCCTCAGAATGTCCCACAGGGCAGCTTGATCAACTGAATCGAACGCTTTGTAAAAATCAACAAAGGCTACAAAGAAACTCTGCCAATATTCGCGTTTGCACTCTATGAGAACCCTCATGCGGTTGATGGTAGACTTCTTAGGTGTAAAACCCTAGCAAGGACCTTACCTGGCACCGAGAGCAGTGTTATCTCCCCTGTAGTTGCTGCAATCCGGGCGATCACCCTTTCCTTTCTAGATAAGGATGACAAGTCCCATTTTGCAGTCAGTTGGGATGATGCCAGTCTCCCAAATGGAAGAAAAGATTGCTTGCAATGCCAGGAGGACAGCCTTACCACCAGCCTGGAGAAGTTCACCCCGGATACCACAGATCCCTACAGCCTTTCCTCCCCTCAGCTGGTTCACCACCTGTGCAATCTCAGTGAGACAGGGTGGTTCACAGCTAATTGGAGGATCAGCTTCAAGGACCGTGGACCCAAAGATATCTAACGTTCTAGCTGGAGGATCAGCTTTGAACAACTGCTCAAAGTAACCAGCCCAGAGGGTCACAACTGCAGTGTCCTCCGCAAAGACTAAATTGAGCAGAAGCGACAAAGTCTGAGGAGGATTGACTGGGATAAGCTTTTAAGTGTGGAGACAGTCGAGAAGAGGTGGAACAGGTTCAACAATGTTTTACTTGTAATGCAGGACAGGTTGTGACACCCGTCTAGTGGCAAGATTGGCACCAGACCACACAGTGGGCGTTTTGTAGTACAGGCCCAACCGGGATCAGATCTGTGAGAAGTCAGACATGGAGACACGGACACAAAAAGGTGGTATTTCCAAACAAGAGTGGGCTTATTTACAGGTGCCACAACAAAAAATGTCCCAATCAAAAATATTGAACAATATACAGTATATACTGTACAATGAAAAATACAGACAAAAATGTATATACACAAAAAAAAAAATTATATTCTTCCTAAAAGAAAAGGAGTTTAGGGAAAAAGCTACAAAATATAACAAAGTCCAAAAAAGGCAAAAATATTTACAAGGGGGAAAAAAATAAGTGTATATACAAGAACAAATACAAAGTGTACCAAAACCCAAAATCTATATAAATAGCTCCACCAAAATAAAGCTAAACTAGGAGATATATATAATATATTTACAAGAAATTGACAAAAATAAGGTAAACTAAATGAAATAAGCTATACCAACCACACCACCGAGTCTAAAGCCCCCTCTCTTATAGTCGGGGCACAAGTCTTCACCCAACTCTGTGACACGATGCTCCTTTAAACCAATCACGGCAGACAGAGGTGCTTTCTCCACTGGTGCTCCTTTTCAACCTTTGCAAGGCTTGTAATAAGTAAGGCTAGTGGCCTCGCGGGTGGGCAAGCAAGCATGAGTGTGAACTGGAGCGTCGAGCTGATGCGCACTACAAAAATAATTACTTCTTTTCTTTGGGGATTCCCTTTCTCTCAATAATGCATGCATGCATGTTCTTAACTAAAATCGCTTCGCACCTCTCTTTGCCAACGGCAGGACTAGAGAGATGCTTGCCTTTAAGACCAGCAGGCCTGACCTGGAGGCACACCCGGCCTGTCACCGGCATCCCACTGTGTGAATATGCCGAAGTCAAAGTTAAAATGACCACAAAAGTGCACCCTGCACTTAATGACTTACACTGGTAAGTACTTTTAATGAATTTTGAAAAGTCTCCTTTACCCTATTCATAGGACTTTTTCATTAAAATGGTAATGCCTGGTAGGCAGATTACCACACGGGTACATACGTAAACTTGGAATTTATAGGAAATTAAAGAAAAAAAAAAAACAGTGGGTTTGCAATTGATTGTTTATCAGATAAGGGACAGAGGTGACATTCCAAAGAAGACCAGGGGCCTCATGCATAAACGGTGCGTACGCACAAAACGTTTGAGTACACCTGTTTCTACACTCACATCGCGATGCATAAAAACTAAACTTGGCATAAAGCTGTGGTACAGCGGGTCCGCGGCTTCAAGAAAAAGGGCCAGGTTTTTTAAAATCTGTATAGCTGTGCCATTCTCAGTGGGCACAATCGCATGACCGCGGGGAGTTAGTGGGGTAATTGGAGCGTGTCGCACCTGCATGTGTGGGTGCG
The DNA here is from genome assembly GCF_016835505.1 of Polypterus senegalus. NCBI lineage: Eukaryota > Metazoa > Chordata > Cladistia > Polypteriformes > Polypteridae > Polypterus > Polypterus senegalus. The sequence goes on along the minus strand of NC_053164.1, from coordinate 1,057,050 downwards.
GTCATTCTTGATTGCTTCATTGGCTTCCTGAGATGTGTGATAAAGGTGCTGCGCCCACGGAGGCACCGGCAGAGGTGTATATGTACGGTTTGAACCAGAGAGGGGGGGAAAGAGATCAGTGTATGGAGAGGTTGATGGAGGTGAAGTAAAATCGAGGTTAACGTTAGTGAATGAATAGGAGCTTGGCAGGATGATCTGGGCACCTTGGATGAGGAGACACCACGAGCTGGTGCCGCGCGTACGAGCGTTAGTCAGTTGCGCTCTAGGGGCTAGTTCGACCCACTGAAAACCAGTGAGTGGGGTAAACAGAGAGGTGTCCTCCCGTGGGATCTGAAGAGCGACTGCAGGTGCACGAAGGATCGAGGGAGGAGAGCTGACCTCGACGGTCTGGCAGTGACGTCTGGAAGGGGGCCAAGACGGAGGTTAGCTGAAGGAGTTTGTGGCTGTTGGTCTCCGCCAGCTGCGAGTAATGGTGAGCCGGGGAGAGAGTGATGGAGGTGGGTCAGAGGATAATGAGAGACACTGCTTTTTTAGTTCTGCAAATTGTAACCTCAGATTTTAATGGATTTATTTATTGGATGGTTTTTATCCCCACTAGACACTGTTTTTAGGTATTTATTTATTGACCTTTGTACAATGCACTTTTGCACTTTTTTGTTTTGCTAATTGTTTTAATAAAAGCACTTTATTAAAAGTAAAAACTTTTTTTAATATATCCCCTGGCTTCATGTGAGATTTGTCCCCTTTTGTCAGCTCATCTCGGTGGCATTATCAACGGTGTTGGGTTCAGGACCCCCATCAGGACGTTGGGAGCCTGAACAGAACCCACATCAACTCAATCCTTGGCGTACACAAATTCTCTGCTCAGTTTTGCAAACTGGCGGTACCCAGCGTTAAAGCAGTGCTATTGTTCCTGTGTGGTTTCCCTTTATTTTTTTACATTCACATCCCTGAAGCGGCTTTACCAAATACACTGAAATTACCAGCATATCAATTATAAATTTATGACATCTGATTATAATCATCTTGTAATGATATAATGGGCCAAACTCGCCCAAATACCATAGCTGCTTTAGTGTTGTTACTCTCAGTGAACCACTCAGAGTATTTTACCCTCTGTTTCTGAGTGTGGAATCACAGCTTACAGCAGCTGATCGGAATGAGGATTATCGGGATACAGCATCAAGCACACAGTCTATTTGAACTACTCCCATTTGGCAAACACTTCAGAGCCTTTCCTTTACTGACCTCGCGTTTGAGTCACAAATGCACTCAATCAGTGCATCAAGTGTCCCCGGTTGAACTGTTTGTACTTAGAATTACAAAGACCTCACTGTAAACTTGTAGCAGTGCTACTATTAGTTAAAACCGCATCTCCCAGCAGTCCCTGCAGAGGTCAAAGGTGGTCAGAGTGGCTTAGAAGGAGGGCAGGTGTCCAAAGAAGGGATAAAAATGTGTTTTTTGTTGTATTCTGTGTTCCGTGTTCCTGTCTGGCTGCCTTCTGTTGATTAATCGTATTTAGTCGTTGTGTCCTGTATTGTTTTGTTGTTGGGGTCTGGATTGTCTTCTGTCTACCTGTGTGCTGACGACTGATTGTGTTATTCATGGATTTCCTGCAAGAAAAGGAGCGCTCCTGAACCATCCACCTGTCTTCACTTTTATAGTGTCTACCGGTTGGACTGTTTTTGCATTCCCTTTCAACGTACAGATCTCCGGACTTAGTATCGTCATAATTTCATTACATCCGGTGCTGTTTTCCATGGACTTTGCTGTGGGGGGGTTGTTTGTATTTAATGTAATTTCGCTGTAGGGGTACAGGGGTGGTATTGTTTCCATTTATTTCATTTAATTTCATTATATTCTTTAATTGTTATTTGGTTCCATTGTGCATTATTTTGTCTCTGTTTGTGACTGTGGGCGGTTCGGGCCAAGGCTGGAAGCATCCCTGGGATCTCCTCCATAAAAATAAATAAATCACCATCTTGACGGTGTGAATCTTAGCGGCACCGGACTGCTACAAACTTGCACTACAATATTGATATCTGCACTATTTGTACATATACTGTATATTGTACTTATGCTTTCATATTGAATCATTTTCATTGTTTTTTATCGTATTATTATTATTACTAGGGGGCTTTGCCCCCTGCACGCTTTGCTCACCAACCCCCCTGGCCTGCACTACATGCCAGCCACTTCACGTCTCTGTGTATGAGGATTTCACTTCCACCAAACAACAAATCTTTTAATTCTCGTGGATAGGCCTCTTCATTGGGAAGAAACACTACTTTTTCCTGATGGCAACACGAATTAGACAATTTACAAATTTTCAACTTAAAGTTTAAATCTGAACAATATATTTAATCTCTTTTCACTGTTCTATTATTTCACCGATTAATAATTCCCATTTGTTTGCACTAATGCGATCTTTACTATCATTTTTTTGAGACTTTTGAATTTTCGTACTTCTGTTATCTCTAACCTGCTCTGTATGTGTATCGCGTCAACGTTTTTTGAATTCTTTACGACATTCTGCTTTGTCTTCTACTTTTTGTCTTTTATTTCCGGCTTTCTCTTGGCAGAAAGTCTCATCTTGCGGGGCGTGAAAGTGTCTCTCTGAAAAAGTCTCGTCACATCCCAGGATTTTTTTATTATAATAGAGAGACTATTTTATAGGGAAATAAATTTATGGAGGATTTGCATATTGCATCTCATTGTGCCAAACAATAACAATAAAGGAATTTAATTCATTTCAATAGAAGAGAGTGCGTATTTACAGATGATGACTTCTAGGTCGATTTAGATTTCCAAGCGCTATCTTCTTGGAGCTCTTGATATAATTTTTAAGATGAAAGCAGGCATTGTATAGAATGCTGAAAATTGGACATCAAAGTTTGAAACAATTAATATGTCACATATTTCCTAATCATTCTATACAAAGACAAATAGCGGCAAAGCATTAAATAAAACTCTTTCCTTCCTTGTTGCAACAAGTAGGTTCATATTTTATTTTCTCTTGTTTTCCTCAATAAGAAACTCCAATACTTTATTTTGTACTTCTTTCATTTTCATATACAGTTAGGTCCATAAATATTTGGACGGAGACAACTTTTTTCTAATTTTATTTCTGTACATCACCACAATGAATTTTAAATGAAACAACTCAGATGCAGTTGAAGTGCAGACTTTCAGCTTTAATTCAGTGGGTTAAAGAAAACGATTGCTTAAAATGTGAGGCAACTAAAGCACTTTTTGAACACAATCCTTCATTTCAGGGGCTCAAAAGTAATTGGACAATTGACTCAAAGGCTATTTCATGGGCAGGTGTGTTCAAGTCCATAATTATGTCTTATCAATTAAGCAGTTGGAGTTGATATGAGGTGTGGTGCTTGCATGTGGAAGACTTTGCTGTGAACAGACAACATGCGGTCAAAGGAGCTCTCCATGCAGGTGAAAGAAGCCATCCTTAAGCTGCGAAAACAGAAAAAAACCATCGGAGAAATTGCTACATTATTACGAGTGGCAAAATCTACAGTTTGGTACATCCTGAGAAAGAAAGCAAGCACTGATGAACTCAGCAACGCAAAAAGACCTGGACGTCCACGGAAGACAACAGTGGTGGACAATCGCAGAATCATTTCGTGGTGAAGAGAAACCCCTTCACAACAGCCCACCAAGTGAACAACACTCTCCAGGGCTGGGTCGGCGTATTGATATCCAAGTCTGCCATAAAGAGAAGACTGCATGAAAGTAAATACAGAGGGTGCACTGCAAGGTGCCAGCCACTCATATGCCTCAAGAATAGAAAGGCTAGATTGAACTTTGCTAAAGAACATCTAAAAAAGCCAGCACAGTTCTGGAAAAACATTCTTTGGAGAGATGAAACCAAGATCAACCTCTACCAGAATGATAAAGGCAAGAAAAAAGTATGGAGAAGGCGTGGAACAGCTCATTATCCAAAGCATAGCACATCATCTGTACAACACGATGGGTGGAGGCAGGCAGTGTGATGGCTGCCAGTGGCACTGGGACACTCGTGTTTATTGATGATGTGACACAGGAAAGAAGCAGCCGAATGGATTCTGAGGTGTTCAGAGACATACTGTCTGCTCAAATCCAGCTAAATGCAGTCAAAGTGACTTGGTGGCAGCCAAAGCAACCCAGGAGTTTATTAAAGCAAAGAAATGGATAATTCTTGAATGGCCAAGTCTGTCACCTGATCTTAACCCAACTGAGCAGGCATTTCACTTGTTGAAGACTAAACTTCAGACAGAAAGGCCCACAAACAAACAGCAACTGCTGCAGTAAAGGCCTGGCAGAGCATTAAAAAGGTGGAAACCCAGCAACTGGTGATATCCATGAGTTCAAGACTTCAGGTTGGCATTGCCAGCAAAGGGTTTTCAACCAAGTATTAGAAATGAACATTTTATTTCCAGTTATTTAATTTGTCCAATTACTTTTGAGCCCCTGAAATGAAGGGATTGTGTTAAAAAAATGTAGCAATGCTACTAGTAGTTAGAACTGCATCTCCCAGCAGTCCTTGCAGGGGCTGTTGGGGTCAAAGGTGGCCAGAGGGGTTTAAAAGGAGGGCAGGTGTCAAATAGAAAAAAAGTTTGATTTGTTTTGGTGCGTTGTGTGTTACGTTTATCTGTCGTGCTTCCTGCTGTTATTTGATCCTTAATTAATCTTTGTGTCCTGGACTGTATTCGTTTGTTGGGGTCTGGATCGTCTGTCTACCTGTATACTGAGGACTGTGTTTGGTTTCAATGGCTTTCCCGCAAGAAAAGGAGCGCTCCTGAACCATCCATCCGACTTCATCCTTTCAGTAACTACCGGTAGGACTGAATTTTCTTTCACCCTTTCAACATACAGATCGCTGGACTTAACTTCTCCACCTCTTATTTCATCCGGTTTGGTTCACATGGACTTTGCTGCGTGTTTACTGTGTTTCTTTGTTAAATGTAATATCGCTGAAGGGGTCAGGGCTGGTATTATTGTTTTCATTTAGTCCATTTCATTTCATTATATTTTTTATCGGTTAATGTTCCCAGCGTGCTTTATTTGGTCTCTATAGTGTGTGTGTGTGTCGTTCCAAGGCTGGGGTTGTCCCTGGTAATCCACCACTAAAATAAATAAATCACCGTCACCTTGATGGTGTGAATCTTAGCGGCACTTGACCGCTACAAAATGCTTTAGTTGGATGTGTGTAGTTGCCTCACGTTTTTATGCAATCGTTTTGTTCAACCCACTGAATTAAAGCTGAAAGTCTGCACTTCAACTGCATCGGAGTTGTTTCATTTAAAATTCATTGTGGTGACGTACAGAACCAAAATGAGAAAAAAGGTGTCTCTGTCCAAATATTTATGGACCTAACTGTAGGTCTTTTCAATAAAATCTTTTTCATGACTCTCTTTTAATACTTTGCCTAAATAGCATTTGTCATTCTATACAATGCTTAGGAAAAGTATATCCATCCATCCATTATCCAACCCACTATATCCTAACATAGGGTCACGTGGGTCTGCTGGAACCAATCCACAGGGCACAAGGCAAGAAGCAAACCCTGGGCAGGGCGCCAGCCCACCGCAGGGCACATACCCACACACCAGGGACAATTTAGAATCACCAGTGCGCCCAACCTGCATGTCTTTGGACTGTGGGAGGAAACCCATACAAACATGCAAACTCCACGCAGGGAGGACCTGGGAAGCAAACCCAGTTCTGCTAACTATGAGGCAGCAGCGCAACCCACTGTGCCACCGTGCTGCCCAGGAAAGTATATATAATATTAAATTAATTTGGATATTTCATACTTTGCCCAAAAATGGCAGGCATTTTATATATTGCCTAGGCATTCTATGTAATGCCTGCTTTTCACACATTGCCGGTAACATATATATTACATTATACAGATACAATTTTAACTTCATTTAAGTAATGTATACTGTATGCTTGTTGGTGCTGGTGCGACCCTGGATGAATAGATGGATGGAATAATTAAACATATACTACGAAGATGTTTCAATGTTCCTTAAAAGTTATGAAAAATCAGCATTCTTAGCTTACAGATGACTTGGCACGAGGCCCCTGGTAAAGAGAACTGGCCGTCTTGCCTGAATTAAGAGGGTCTGGCTGCCATGATTTAGGCAGTAAACGGATGCTTTGTAGCCTGTTTCTTTAAGAGGAGCCATTTGTGTACCGTTGTCAGGGTCACCACCCTCGTCTCTAGGGTTAGGGTCTCCGGGGTCATGACCTTGACTAAACAACCAGCATAAAAGGTTGGCACCTTACCCAAACTTACGTTCAATTAGATTTGGTGTGCTTTCTTTTCTTGCATTGCCTGGCTACAACTTATTGCACTTTTTTTGACTTTGATTTTGCCTCTCGTCGGGGTCACGGTCTCTACGGTTTATTTTTATTTTCTTTTGTTTTACTCTCAAATTCAGCTCTTCTGTTTTCCTGCTGAGACAGAACACTGGCTCATGTGCCAAAGCACAGCAAAATGGGCAGTGCCAGTCTGTCTTACATTTGTCTACGTCCGTCTCGCGATCTGCCTCTCAAATCTACCGTGCTGCCCTCTATATAAGCTTTGAGGACAAGTGTTTGGGGTGAAGCCATCTTTTGAGCATAGTGTTGCATTCATTTAATGGAGTCAGTGCTTTCAGGGTCAGAACTGCCATTTCATTTTCTTTTACTATTAAATAAAAGGAATAATGATAAGAAGAAGAAATCATTTTCAAGTAAATCAAGTGATGCTAATGACCGCTTCGTCTTATCTCAGGATTATCAACCGGCTTCTTGGGGGGCCGTTGACATCTTATTACCGCAGTGGGTTCTCAAAAATATCACAGCAATCTACTGCCGGAATTGGGAGCAACACATGTCATCATTCACGTCACGCTGAGCGTCTGCCGCCTTGGCCGCACTTCTCTCTCCCCCGGGCACCGAGGATCTTGGCCGCCAGTCAGAGAGGCGACGTGCGCTTTTAATTGCTGCCTGGCACCAGCGGACGAGGGCACAGGCGCCCTGACATTAATATGCAAGGTGAATCCCAGAGAACATTACACATTCATGACTCGGCCCCGGAGAGCGGCTCGCTGTGAGTTCTTGTCACGTTAGCCACTTAGTTCTTTTCCATAAAGGTTGAGCTTGCTACAAAAGCGGCGCTCCCAGCGACGTGTCTGCGCTCATTAATCTCTTCCGCCAGAAGTGATGACACTCTTCTAGAGGGGATCAACTGAGTCACTTCATAACGAATCCTGCAATTTTATACTAAAGGAGCTTCAACGGCACACGGTGGTAATGGGGGCCCACAATAAATGGCACTGATTTTGATTTCCCAAATAATAAACACCAGCCTGCTGTCACATTAATGGCTGAATGTAACTTGAAAATTGAGGTTTGAGCTCTTGAGACGAGTACTGCCAAAACTCCAGGTGGGATTAACAGGGCCATCCTGGGCTCACGGTGATGTCCTTGATCAGATGAGACCATTTGTGGGTCAGCAATGCCAGGGCACCCCAGGCAACCACCCTGCCTCCTTAATCTTCAACTGTTATGTCACATGTTTTAAGTACAGCATCTGTGTTTATCGTCTACAGAACCCTCCGCTGTGGGCAGCATTGACAATGGAGATGAGGTGGAGGAGGAAGAGGAGCACAGAAGGGTAGTGGAGGGACAACAGCACAACAAGAGACTTACTGCCAGGGAGCTCATGAGATCACTTGGCATAATGGAGGTCAAGGTGTGAATTACTTGGGCGCCATCTGAGCAACAGGTTGGAATGAACTGCCAGCCCACAACAGGCCATGAAAGGCTGCTTACGGACATTCGACTAGTCCATAGAGACCACTGAACTGTCCTGTGCTGCAGTCTGCTGGCAACGTAATACCAGACGCCAGAAAAAACTGATTGGCAACATTATAAGACTGGCTGGGGTCTTGCTGGTGGCACTGGCAGAAAAGAGCATGATGGGGAAATCAGAGGCCATAATGACTGTGCACTATCTATCTATCTATCTATCTATCTATCTATCTATCTATCTATCTATCTATCTATCTATCTATCTATCTATCTATCTATCTATCTATCTATCATATAGCGCCTTTCACATATCTATCTATCTATCTATCTATCTATCTATCTATCTATCTATCTATTTTTGAGTTATATAGCGCCTTTCACATCTATCTATCTATCTATCTATCTATCTATCTATCTATCTGTCTGTCTGTCTGTCTGTCTGTCTGTCTGTCTTTCTGGCTGTCATAGATAGATAGATAGATAGATAGATAGTGTGGAAGCTAACACAGACAGGTGTAAACTGATGGTTCACCAACCAACACACATTTTATCATATTTTACAATATTTACAGTGCACACAACCCAGTTTCCCGTATCAATCACCCTTAAAGTCCAGGTCTCTCAATAATGCCTTTCCTCTTCCACCCGACTCCAGCCATCAAATGGAGGGAGGCGGCCCCGTTTATCCTCACCCGGATGAGCTCCAGGTGCCTCCTTATAACCATTCGCCGGCCCTCCCAGGTGTGGTGAAAGTGCCAGCTGTGCACCCAGAAACACACCTGGTGTCCCTGGTCTTCTTCCCCCCAGCAATTCCGGGTGTGGCAGAAGTGCTGAGGGCCAGGGATCCTCAAGCATCTGGGCGCCCCCTGGCGGTGACCACGGGCCCCTATAGGGTAGAGCTTCTTAGCTCTGTCCCTGTGATCCCCAAAGCCACGAGGGCGGTCACCCCTTCGTGGTACCAACCCCAGCCACTTGCCACAATAGATAGATAGATAGATACTTTATTAATCTCCAAGGGGAAATTCACATAATCCAGCAGCAGCATACCGATAAAAAAACAATATTAAATTAAAGAGTGATAACAATGCAGTGCAAATTAAAAAATTGCAAGGTGGAGAGTGTAAGGCAGGAATTGAAGAGTCGCATAGTGTGATAGATATGAAAGGCACTATATAATAGATAGATAGATAGATAGATAGATAGATAGATAGATAGATAGATAGATAGATAGATATGAAAGGCACTATATGATAGATAGATAGATACTATTAGATACTGATAGACTGTTGATTGTGTGATTTTACTTCTTTTTCTCACTTTAACATGAACCTCCAACCCTTTCACCCTTATAGCGCCACACATTCTTTTCAGAACTGCCAATGATATGCCCAGTGGCATCTTCTGAATCTTTTTATTTTCACATCCAACTGCTCTGTAGCACTCACACACACACACACACAAAGAAACATAGATGTCCCAAAACACTTATGAATTCCTTGGCACAGAGCATCTTGTTTGCATGTAACGGTATTTTCAATTGAAATGTCAGCATGCAGCTGTGAGAGAGGTTGAACCTTCTTCTTGTTGGCCATTAGATAAGCTGAGCTTCTGATGTCCTTCATGGAGTGTCTGTCATTTTGTGTATTCAAAGTCTAAGCCGGCCCTATTGTGTAACTCTGAATTTGGTATATTTCAGCTGGAGTTCCTCTCCTGCATGGGGTTCAAGTCCTTATCGTATGTTTTATTTGTTCATTGTTGATTCTATTTATTATTTCTTGTATTTGATTTTGTGAATGTACTCACAGTCCCCTGCGGTTCATTCAAATGTGCTTGGGAGTTGATGAGTGTGAGTCTTTCTTGTTATACTTTCTGTGCTTTGTGATGCCTTGGAGTTTTTTTTGGCCTGTTTGCCTTTTAATTGTATTTATTAATCATTGTATCTATTTGTGAATTAGAATTTTATATATTAGTAATATTTAATTACATGTAAAGCATTTTTCTCACCTACTCAAATAGACACAGACAATGGGAGCACCTTTACCCAACACCAATGTGTAGAACCCACCTGGATGATGTGACAGCGGCCATTCTTGTTCCAGTATGCTCGGCGCACATTAACTATGAGCTGATGAAGTGGTGAGAGAAAAAGTCAGCCAATAGCGGGTAAGGGGTGATTTAGGGGCCCAGAATGACCAGGCCATGGTGGTCAATTGAGCCAGGACATTGGAGAGTTGGGGTACACAGTGCAGTTGTTAAAGATGCTCAGGTTATCCTTTCTAACCACAGAGAGTCAGGACCTCGGCTTTACATCTCATCTGATTAATGCCATGAGTTTTTAGAGTACATTTTTCCATCACTGCACTGGCTTTGGTATTCACACACACATCTCTGGATAAGTTCCCCTACGTTCCCATCTATCTATGACATGGTGCCTCTCATATTCCTCTATCTGTCTGTCTCTAAGATAGTGTCCCCATCATTTATCTATCTATTATGTTGTGGCTTTCCCATCTGCTGTTTCACTTTGTCTAGCTAGCCAGCTGGTGTCTTCTATGAAGTTGTACCACTTACAGACAGCAGATGGCAGCCTTGTACCTGGACTTATATGAGAAATGAAGTGTGTGTCATAGAAGATGATCAGATGTCAGGGATGACCACGGTGGGGCCACACAGAAAGTGACATGTTGTGTAAACTCCTGTGGCTCAGACGTCCCTGTGTCTAAATTCACCTTCTGTTGTGGAACAAATTAAAAAACAAAAATGTGGCAAAAACCTCGGAACAGAATCAGTGACAAAGCAGCCACCTGTGTGATGTGAGGAGGGACGCCAGCCACAGCGATGTGGGCTACGTGATGGAACGCTGCTTGTCACTTTTATTATTCTCCGTTTGTAAAGCTGCTATTTTTAGTGCTGTGTAAGCTGGGAATCACCCCTGGGCTGTGTGATTTAGGGCTTTAGCTGTTTATTTATTGTCACAGCACTCACAGCATGAGGAGCACAACACAAAAAATGAAATTAATTGAATTTGTTTACTTAGCTGACATGACATTTAGAAAAATCAATATACTGTACATAATATACATTCTGTTATGTAGATAGATAGATAGATAGATAGATAGATAGATAGATAGATAGATAGATAGATAGATAGATAGATAGATAGATAGATAGATAGATAGATACTTTATTAATCTCAAGGGGAAATTCCCATACTCCAGCAGCAGCAGCATACTGATAAAGAACAATATTAAATTAAAGAGTGATAACAATGCAGGTATAACAGACAATAACTTTGTATAATGTTAACGTTTACCCTCCTGGGTGGAATTGAAGAGTCACATAGTGTGGCGTCTCCTCAGTCTGTCAGTGGAGCAGGATGGTGACAGCAGTCAGTCGCTGAAGCTGCTCGTCTGTCTGGAGATGATCCTGTTCAGTGGATGCAGTGGATTCTCCATGATTGACAGAAGTCTGCTAAGCGCCCGTCGCTCTGCCATGGATGTCAAACTGTCCAGGATGTCAAACTGTCCAGCTTCATTCCTACAATAGAACCTGCCTTCCTAACAAGTTTGTCCAGGCATGAGGCGTCCTTCATCTTTATGCTGCCTCCCCAGCACACTACCGCGTAGAAGAGGGTGCTCTCCACAACCGTCTGATAGAACATCTGCAGCATATTATTGCAGATGTTGAAGGACGCCAACAGCGCACAGGCCTTCAGCAATCGTGGCGATGTTCCATCTGGACCCGCTGCTTTGCTGGCACGAAGTCTCCTCAGCTCTCTGCTCACCTGGGCTACTGTAATTGTCGGTGGGGATGTCTCTCCTATGCTGGTATCAGCAGAAGGATGGTTGGAGGATGCAGTACTCCGAGGTGAGAATGGGTTAGGGTGGTCAAACCTGTTAAAGAAGTTGTTCATTTGGTTTGCTCTCTCCACGTCTGTCTCGATGGTGTCACCCCACTTTGAGCTGCAGCCAGTGATAATCTTCATCTCATCCCACACTTCCTTCATGCTGTTATTCTGTTACTTCTGCTCCAGCTTTCTCCTGAACTGCTCTTTCGCCACCCTGAGCTTGACTTGGAGTTCCTTCTGCACGCACTTGAGCTCACGCTGATCACCACCTTTAAAAGCCCTTTTCTTCTGGTTCAAAACGCCCTTGATGTCACTTGTAATCAATGGCTTGTTGTTACTGGAACTGCAATGTCCATCCAGAAGTTGATGTAATCGGTAGTGCAGTCAACAACCTCCTCAATGTTCTCACTATGTGACCCCAGCAGGATATCCCAGTCTGTAATTCCAGTCTCTCACAGCCTGCTCTGCCTTAGGGGACCACTTCCTGAATGATTGTGTGGTTGTAGGTAGCGCCCTCACTCTTGGTTTGTATTGAGGCTGAAGCAGAACCAGGTTATCATCTGTTTTCCCAAGCGCAGGCAGTGAGGTGGCGCTGTATGAGTCTTTAACGTTTGCATACAGTAGGTCGATAGTCTTATTTCCCTGGGTGTTATAGTCCACATACTGGGAGAAGGCAGGTAATGTTTTGTTCAGCGTCACATGGGTAAAGTCACCAGAGATTAGCCCAAGTGCCTCAGGGTGCCGTGTTTGTAACTTAGCAACCGCAGAATGGATGATGTCACTCGCCATCTCCGAGTTCGCTTGTGGGGGATGTAAACAATAACAGCAATCACGTGTCCAAACTCTCTGGGCAAGTAGTAGGGACACAGACTTACGGCCAACAGCTCGATGTCCCTGCAGCAGATTTTAACGTTTACATGTCCTGAGTTGCACCATCTTGTATTGACATAGAGAGCGAGTCCTCCTCCTTTCTTCTTCCCGCAGGTATTTGCGTCTCTGCCTGCTCTAACTGTGCTAAACCCGGGTAGCTCCACGTTAGCATCTGGGATGGTAGTTGTTAGCCACATTTCACTAAAACACAGAAAGCTGCATTCTCTGTAGGTTCTGACATTTTTCACCAGCACAACCAGTTCGTCGATCTTATTTGGTAGTGAGTTCACATTTCCCAGGATCACAGAAGGCACCGAAGGTATGTAGCCCCATTTTCTTGCAAGCCGCTTTGGCTTTTATCTTAGCACCGGCTTGGCTGCCCCGATAAAACCTTCTTACCTCATCAGGTAAATAGGGAACCACACCAGCACGGGCATTTCTTCTCAGCGCTTGAAGTTGACAACTTGAATAGGCGAGTCTCGGCGTGTAAAAATCCATGTCAATCGTAAAAGCAGTAAAAAGTGTCCAGGGAACGAGTCCACATAAAAGGAAGTGGTAGAAGTGATCAGTGAAATAGAGAATTATAGAGAAAAAAAAGTAAAAGATAAAGTCATACACGGAGCTGCTGGAATGGCTGCCACTCGCGGCGGCGCTGGATGTAACTGCCTTTCGTATCTATCTATCTATCTATCTATCTATCTATCTATCTATCTATCTATCGATTTTATAGTGCCTTTCATCTATCTATCTATCTATCTATCTATCTATCTATCTATCTATCTATCTATCTATCAATTATATAGTGCCTTTCATCTATCTATCTGTCTATCTACCAACACAATTCTCCAGTCATATTCACTTAATTTCACCAAAATAACATCAAGTTGAGTTTTGGAAGTCCCTACAAGTCTTTCTGTCTACCACGCTACTTGGTCACTTATTCCACGTGTCTGTGATTCTTTGTGTAAAGAAAAACTTTTCAATGTTTGTGCAAATTTTACCCTGAACAAGTTTCCAACTGTGTCACTGTGTTCTTGATGAACTCCATCATGCCACCTCTTAATCTTCTTTTGTTTAAACTGTAGAGGCTCAGATCTTTTAATCTTTCCTCATAACTCATTCCCTGTAGCCCTGGAATCAGCCTTGTTGCTCTTCTCTGGACCACCTCTAATGCTGCTGTGTCCTCTTTGTAGCCTGGAGACCAAATTTGCACACAAAACTCCAAATGATTGTTATTATTATTATTATTATCATCATCATCATCTAGGCGGCACGGTGGCATAGTGGTAGCACTTCTGCCTTGCAGTTAGGAGACCCAGGTTCGCTTTCCACGTCTTCCCTGTGTGGAGTTTGCATGTTCTGCCCGTGTCTGCGTGGGTTTCCTCCCACAGTCCAGACATGCAGGTTAGGTGGATTGGCGATTCTAAATTGTCCCTAGTATGTGCTTGGTGTGTGTATGTGTGTGCCCTGAGGTGGGCTGGTGCCCTGCCTGCGGTTTGTTTCCTTGCTTGTGCCCTGTGTTGGCTCCAGCAGATCCCCGTGACCCTGTAGTTAGGATATAGCAGGTTGGATAATTGATGGATGGATGGACAAAGACAAAGCCCTCACTGACTCATCACTAATTCTCCCACTTTCCATATTGGTGGGAAGTTGAAATTTTGCATGCTCATTCCTTGCAGTGTACTTATAAAAGTTAGTTATGTCTCATGTCCTATTGGTAAGTTTATTTAAACGCTGTGCTTCTTTTGACCTAAACTTGCTTCCCCAGGAGACCACAGTGTAGAACACCACACCGTCTACTATGGACTGGTAGAACATTTCCAGCAGTTTGTTGCATACATCAAAAGACCGGGGGTCTCCTTAGCAAGTCCAGTCTGCTCTGGCCCTTCTTATACGGAGCCATAGTGTTGTCAGGCCTGTCCAGTTTGCTGGCACTTATAGCTCTGCACCACCTCCATGTCCTCCCCCTGAAAGGTCTCAGGGGTTCCTTGGCACACCTAAAGTCCACCACCAGCTCCTTTGTCTTGTTGGCATTAAGTGGCAGGTCTCCACACCCTTCCTCTACTCTGACTCTCCTCCATTATTAATGCAGCCTGTGTAAACAGGAAGGGGGACAGGACAGTTCTCTGAGGGGCTCTAGTATTACACACCACCTTTACTGACACACAGTCAGTCCCTCAGCCTCACAAACTGCTGTCTGTTGGCCAGTTGGTCCATGATCCAGGAGATTGTGGGAGAGTCAAGATGCATAGCCTTGAGCTTTTCACCCAATCGATGAAGCAGAATGGTGTTAAAAGCTACTTGTTTGGGTCGGTGGCTTTTTCTGGACATTTCATGTTGTTTGTCTAGCTGTGCGTTTTTGGTGCCTGATCTGACTGAAGCCAGTAGGTTTTAGTTGTCTGGTGCCACCAAGATTCACACCGTCGAGCAGACAGTGACTTACTTATTTTTTTGGTGGATATTCCAGGGATGCTCCCAGTCTTGGCCCGACTCGCACACACTCACAGACAGAAACACAAAACCAACTAATGAATACAAAAAATAATATATTAAATGAAAACCCAATACAAAACAACAAGTCAAGTTGGGGAGCCTGCACTGGTACAGCGCATTGCCACACCCACCCCATGACAAAACAGCTCAGGATCCCGGTTGGCAACCCCTCAGGGCAGACATGTGGTCCAGTCCCACCCTCCGGAAATAACCGTCTATCTGCCGCAGCCAGGTGTTACGTGGACGACCCCTTGGCCTGGTCCAGTCACTCGGGTCCCCAACAATGAGCCGGATCACCCTCTGGGAAAAGCGCCACATGGCCGTAGTGCCGTAACTGACACTCCCTCACAATGCAGGTAATGTGCCTCATTCGGGACTCCATGAGCAAGACAAAGTCCAACCAATGGTACCCAAGGATTTTCCAGAGAGACACAGTACCAAAGGAGTCCAGTCTTCATCTCAGATCACTGGATAGCGTCCATGTCTCACAACAATATAGCAAGACAGGAAGCACCAGGACTCTAAAGACTTAGACCTTCATCCTTTTGCATAGATATCTGGAGAGCCACGCACCCCTTTGACCCCCCCATGCTCCCCCAATCCGTCTACTGACTTCATAGGAAGAGTCACCAGAGACATGAATGTCACTGCCAGGGTAAGTAAACCTGTTGACAACAACAACAATCAGACAAACCTCCCCTTTCCGCTACGGCGATACAGTTGTAACATAACAATGAACCACAACAATAAACACTCACGACAATGTCCTTATACAGGCCAGTGATAGCAAAAGCAGGCAAAATAGTATGGTGTGAAAATGAGAATCCCAAGAACAGCTTCTGTTGAAAATGAATGAAGCAGTCCTAGCAGTAGTCCTGAGCGATGAGGGGTGAGATTTCCAGGAGCGCTCCTTTTGAAGACGTACAACGATTAATCCACCACTATTCACACGACAAGCAGGCAAGCACAAGACAGTCAATTCATCCTAACGGGAAATGATCCAGGGCCCAATTGACTTTTCAGATGACACGTTGGACAGCATACACAAAAACACCGATTTCTTCAGTTGCTACGCCAGGCCTCCCTTTTCAACTTTCACCCACGGCAGCTTCTACTTACGTTTCAGTCAGCCAATGCGGGAAATCCTCCTTGGGCTGCTGGGAAATGGAGTTCTTGTCAAGGCAGCACTGCTACAAGGTGGTCTTTTTTGTGTTTGGTGAGCCTCTTCTGGTCAGGTTAGTTAAGGTGCTGGCCTGCTTCTTATTAAGTATCGTTTAAAAATGTGTGTATGTATTTTATGTTTGATGGTTGTTTTTATTAAATGTAGGTAATCACTTTTCATTTACCCTCGAATTTTTAAGGAGGCTAGCAAGTGCAGATATAAACCCTTGACACATTTTTAGGAGGTCACTGCGCACTGGAGAGATTCAGAAGGAATGGAAAATGGCAAATATCATCCCATTATATAAAAAGGGTGACTGGGCAGACCCAAGCAACTAGGCCAGTAAGCTTAACATGCATCACAGGAAAATTAATGGGAAGAATTATTAAGGAAAAGATTAAGCAACACATAGCAAGGACAGGTGTTATTAGGATCAGTCAGCGTGGAGTCAGAAGAGGGAGGTCGTGTTTTACTAACAGGCTGGAATTCTATGAGGAGGCAACAAAAGGAGACGATCAAAGAGGAGCAGATGATATTATTTATCTGGACTATCAGAAAGCATATGATAAGGTGCCACATGAGAAGGTGGGCATCAAACTAAAAGAAGTGGGAGTTCGGGGTGTGGTGTGTAGATGGGTGCAGAATTGGCTCAGACACAGGAAGCAGAGGGTGATGGTGTGAGGAACCTCATCAGAATCGGCGATGTTAAGAGTGGTGACCAGCAGGGGTCAGTGTGGGGGCCGCTGTTATTTTGAATATATCCATCCATCCATTTTCTAACCCGCTGAATCCGAATACAGGGTCACGGGGGTCTGCTGGAGCCAATCCCAGCCAACACAGGGCACAAGGCAGGAACCAATCCTGGGCAGGGTGCCAACCCACCACAGAACACACACAAACACACCCACACACCAAGCGCACACTAGGGCCAATTCAGAATCGCCAATCCACCTAACCTGCATGTCTTTGGATTGTGGGAGGAAACCGGAGCGCCCGGAGGAAACCCACGCAGACACGGGAGAACATGCAAACTCCACGCAGGGAGGACCCGGGAAGCGAACCCGGGTCTCCTAACTGCGAGGCAGCAGCGCTACCACTGCGCCACCGTGTCGCCTTGAATATATGTAAATGATTTAGATAGGAATATAAGTAACAAGCTGGTTAAGTTTTCAGATGATACCAAGATAGGTGGATTGGCAGTGTCACACACGTGCGAGTTGGAGGCAGTCAAAGAGCCTAAAGGTGAGTGAAATCTCGTGAGACAAGGAGCTATCACGTGGTACTTACCTCAATCTATTTCTACCTGCAGAAAACTGGAAGAAAAATAAAACCTCTCCATTTCCAGCTTCAAAATGGCCGTGATGACGTCACTTCCGGTCCACTCCAATGACGTCACTTCCGGTTCCACAATCCATTACTTCTGTCTACCCCTGATGATGCTGGTTCCGTGTTCCCACCTCCAATCATCACTTCCTGCCAACCATTTCCTCTCCCATCATACATTCTGTTATATAAACGCCATCTTGTCTACAGTAAATCATTCATTTTGTACTGCAAAGTCATTCTGAATCGCTTTCTTTATTTCAATTGTCTGGACGACAATATATGGGGACGATCCCCAAACCTTTTTCTAATTTGTAAAGACTCTTCTTTATTACAGCAGATAATTTGGAATGCATTATATCATTACAGAAAGACTTGGATAGCATACAGACTTGAGCAGATTTGTGGCAGATGAAATTTAATGTCAGTAAATGAAAAGAATTACACATAGGAAGTGAAAATGTGAGGTTTGAATACACAGCGGGCTATCTGAAAATCGAAAGTCCACCTTATGAGAAGAACTTAGGAGTCATAGCGGACTCTACTGTACACTATCAGCTTCCCGACAGTGTTCAAAAACCTTTAAGAAGGCTAACAGAATGTCAGGTTATATAGCGTCTTGACGTGTGGAGTACAAGTCACAGTAGGCTCTGCTCAACCTTTATAACACACTGGTGAGGCCGCATCTGGAGTACTGTGTGCAGTTTGGGACTCCAGGCTACAAAAAGGACATAGCAGCACAAGAAAAGGTCCAGAGAAGAACGATTAGGATGATTCCAGGACTACAGGGGATGAGTTATGAAGAAAGATTCAAAGAGCTGAGCCTTTACAGTTTAAACAAAAGAAGATCAAGAGATGGCAAATGAAGCATTTAAAATTATGAAGGGAATTAGTACTGTGGATCGAGACTGTGACATTAAAATGAGTTCATCAAGAACATTGGGCACACAGTTGGAAACTTGTTAATGGTAAATTTCACACAAACATTAGGAAGTTTTTCTTTACACAAAGAACGATAGACACTTAGAATAAGCAGCCAAGTAGTGTGGTAGACAGTAAGACTTTAGGGACTTTCAAAACCTGACTTGTTTTTTTGGAAGAAATAAGTGGACAGGACTAGCGAGCTTTGGTGGACTGAATGGCCTGTTCTCGTCACGATTGTTCTAACGTTCTAATTTTTTTAATGCTATTTCAGTTGATGTTTTATTTAATATCAGTTAAGGGTGTGCTGACCCTGTAAATCTGCCTGTCTTTCATGTTCTTTGTGGGTGGAGCCCCAGGAGGCGGGGCCACCCTGACATCATCACTGCTCATCCCGCCACAGAAGAGGAAGCTCAGCCAGCGCGGTCATTGCAGTCTACCTGGAGTTGCACTGTAAGTATTGTTTTTGGTTTCTCTGACTAGTTTTGCTTTGTCTTTGGATTCTGTTTCTGTATTCTGTTGAAGGTTCCCTTTTTAGACTCCTCTGTTCTGCTCTTTTGAGTGCCTAGGCTCTGTGTCATTGTACCTGAGATAGTATGGTCCCACATAGTCAGGTCTTGATCCAGCACTAAGAGGAGATGATTGTCGGATCTCAGTGCTGGCTCAGTCTAACTAACTGGCGGCTCATCCAGTTTTGGCCTCATGTTTCTCCTCGGTTTGCTCAGTTAACTGTTCAATAGTCCATTAACGATAAGGTGCCCTCTCTTGAATAACGATTTGTCCGCCGGCAATCAGAAGGTTGTCAGTTCAAATCCCCTAAAAGCCAGACATGACTCTACTCCTTTGGGCCCTTGAGCAAGATCCTTAACATGCATTTGCTTTGTCCCATCCAGCCCTGTAAACAGGACCTCCAAACCTGGAGGTTGATGGCAGAATTGGCACTCCAGCCACCGTAAAAAGCCTCCCAACTGTTCAGTGTGGTGCTGAGGTCTCTCTCGTTGCATGGCTGCACTCAGATCCCAATCTGGGTGGTTCATCGTGTGGTGGGTGTGATACGTCTGACCTCCTCCTCCACACATTTCTCTTGAATTAAAGGACAGAGCAGAGGGAAAAAGTACATCCTCACGCGAACGTGTAACAAAAAAACACAACTGTGAAGCTATTTGAGAGAGAAATGAGTGTTGTTGTTGTTATAGTCAGCATCATTCACTTTGAGCAGATAAGAAGGCCCTGAAATCCGTACACGGACAGTAAAGACATTGAGAGATACACCTGAGTGGAATCTTATCTGAAGCAGAATTGTCTCCCTGTAGCTCATTTCCCCTTTATGTAGATAACGCAGGAGATTTGATGCTTGCCATTCATTTTGTGCCTAGCTTTTCCTAATAACCAAATGAATCCTGCAGATACCAAAGCGTATAAAAGTGACAGAGCGACACATCTCCTCACAATGGATGGACACTCTGTATGACACATACTGTCAGAGATCCCACATCAGATCTGAAGGGCACCTGCAGGGACATCTCCATGACACTCCAGAGGATAACAGCAGGGAAGAAAATGGCAGCACCTTCCCGTGCACCTAAAATAAAAAATGTATGGATGTGAGCGAAATGAGAAGCCAGAAGAGTAATTACAGGATGTAATAAATAATCTCACACAGGAAACGTAACAAAGAGTTGAGGTGTTTGCCCCGCATTATGTCTGTCAGACGTGATGAAAAAACGAATGAATTATCAAATCAAATCAAATATGATTGAAAACCAAAGCATCTGACAGAATACAGGGTTGAAATGAGGATTTAAACACAAAATGGTGATAGGATGTGATTTGGCAGGAAGTGACATCATGGTGGAACCGGAAGTGATGTTATCATGGTGGGGACCGGAAATTACATCATCCATGGGAACCAGAAGTGACGCCATCACAGTGGGACCAGAAAGTGGCGTCATCCATGGGAGCCAGAAGTGGGATTGTTCTGGAGCAGCCATTTTGAAAAAATGGAAGTATTGAAGGTACGTGCGTGAGATTGTTATTTTTCTTCTTTGAGCCCATTAAGAGGTAGAGAGAGAGGCATTAGTACCCAAAATCAACCCTTCATCTCGTGGTAGGGCCTCCTAAGCACACGTGTGTGACAAAGGCTCCAGACAATGGCTCTGCAAGAAGAGTTGGAGCCACTGCTGGAGCAGTTGCCCTCATATTTATCTCAGTCTCTTGACTGTGATGCATGCTGATTTGAATTTTGTTTTATTTGTGATGACATTTTTATTGAAATACAGTTAGGTCCATAAATATTTGGACAGAGACAGCTTTTTTTCTAATTTTGCTTCTGTACATTATAACAATGAATTTTAAAAGAAACAACTCAGATGCAGTTGAAGTGCAGACTTTCAGCTTTAAATCAGTGGGTGAACAAAACGATTGCATAAAAATGTGAGGCAACTAAAGTATTTTATTAACACAATCCCTTCATTTCAGGGGCTCAAAAGTAATTGGACAATTGACTCAAAGGCTATTTCATGGGCAGGTGTGTTCAAGTCCGTCGTTATGTCTTATCAATTAAGCAGATAAAAGGCCTGGAGTTGATTTCAGGTGTGGTGCTTGCATGTGGAAGATTTTGCTGTGAACAGACAACATGCGGTCAAAGGAGCTCTCCATGCAGGTGACAGAAGCCATCCTTAAGCTGCAAAAACTGAAGAAACCCATCCGAGAAATTGCTACAATATTACGAGTGGCAAAATCTACAGTTTGGTACATCCTTGGGATTAGTAAAGTATCTATCTATCTATCTATCTATCTATCTATCTATCTATCTATCTTGAGAAAGAAAGCAAGCACTGGTGAACTCAGCAACGTAAAAAGACCTGGATGTCCATGGAAGACAACAGTGGTGGATGATCGCAGAATCATTTCCATGGTGACGAGAAACCCCTTCACAACAGCCAACCAAGTGAACAACACTCTCCAGGGCTTGGTCGGCGTATCGATATCCAAGTCTACCATAAAGAGAAGACTGCATGAAAGTAAATCCAGAGGATGAACTGCAAGGTGCCAGCCACTCATAAGCCTCAAGAATAGAAAGGCAGGCTAGATTGGACTTTGCTAAAGAACATCTAAAAAAGTCAGCACAGTTCAGGAAAAACATTCTTTGGACAGACGAAACCATGATCAACCTCTAACAGAAAGATAAAGGCAAGAAAAAAGTATGGAGAAGGCATGGAACAGCTCATTATCCAAAGCATAGCACATCATCTGTACAACACGATGGGTGGAGGCAGGCAGTGTGATGGCTTGGGCGTGCATGGCTGCCAGTGGCACTGGGACACAAGTGTTTATTGATGATGTGACACAGGACAGAAGCAGCCGAATGAATTCTGAGGTGTTCAGACACATACTGTCCACCCTGGCCATCGGACCTTACTCTTATTCTATGTTAATTAATGTTGACTTATGTTTATCTTTTATTGTGTCTTCTATTTCTCTATTCATTTTGTAAAGCACTTTGAGCTACATTTTTTTTGTATGAATATGTGCTATATAAATAAATGTTGATTGATTGATTGATTGATTGATACTGTCTACTCAAATCAGCTAAATGGAGTCAAATTGATTGGGCAGCGGGCGTTTCATGATACAGATGGACAATGGCCCAAAACATACAGCCAAAGCAACCCAGGAGTTTATTAAAGCAAAGAAGTGGAAAATTCTTGAATGGCCAAGTCAGTCACCTCTTATTGTAGCAGGCAGACTAGTCCACAGTTTAGTGGCCCTGTAACTAATAGCTCGACCTCCCACTGTTATTTTATAAATCCTTGGAATCCTAAGCAGACCAACATCTTGAGATCTTAATGTGCGCTCAGGTTTGTAAGTCATGATAAGTTCAGACAAGTAAGCTGGACCTCGGCCATTTAATGCTTTATTTGTTAAAAGGTGGATTTTGAAATCTGCCCTGAACTTAACTGGGAGCCAGCGCAAGGACTGGAGTGATGTGTTCGTATTTTCTTGTTCTTTTAATAATTCTTGCAGCCGCATTTTGGATTAACTGGAGGCTGAATAAAGAACAGTTAAGCAAAAACACGTAGATCATTGAAGTCCAGCATCACGTGTTTGCTTTGCCATTTTCAGCTCCTTCCTTTATCAGCACAGAAGCTGAAGGTAGCGTCCTTTCTCATACAGTAAATGAAACTGTCGTCTGGACCGTTAACTACACCGCCAAGACCTGTGGCCTGGAAACCTGAGGGGCGTTAGACTTAGACAAACTGTACTTCTTCCAATTACTTCCCCAATCAGCAATCAGGCAAAAAAGGCAAACAGTAAGTAAGGTAATAAAGTGAGTAGATATATTAATGAAAAAGAAGTGAAACTGTAGTGGTGCTACATGATTAATGTCGTCATAAATGTATTGTGTGCTGAGTCCCGTCTTTCATAGTGTTGTCCTGTTTACATGGTCTGTGTGTATGTAAATATGCTCGCCTGGAAACAAAGGGGAAGGATAACACTGTTGAACCTACAAACAGGACTGTTTCATTTATGTGAGGTAGAATGCCCAGAGGGGACTGGGTGGTCTCATGGTCTGGAATCCCTGCAGATTTTATTTTTTTCTCCAGCCGTCTGGAATTTTTTTTTTGTTTTTTCTGTCCAACCTGGCCATCGGACCTTACTTATTCTATGTTAATTAATGTTGATTTATTTTATTTTCTTATTGTGTCTTTTATTTTTCTATTCTTCATTTTGTAAAGCGCTTTGAGCTACATTTTTTTTGTATGAAAACGTGCTATATAAATAAATGTTGTTGTTGATAATTGGTCCTGTTAATCCCATCACCTGCATCCGGTCATTCGCTATTTAAACAGAAGGACAGAAATCCCGTTCTACTAGACCGCCAATTCACTACAGAGACAGAAGAACGCAGTGATCCAAATCATTCACCCCTTTGTCTACCGGCCACTTTCAACACCCAAATACAACATCTTTACACCGCAAAACCAAGGGGTTCTGGATCACGTCACGTACCGAGGTTAAGCACGGTGAGACTGTTTCTTGCTGTTTGGGGAGAAGAACAAGCCATCATTTTCATCCATGCAATTTCCGTCTGACTATTTTTCCAGCTGAACCAGGTTCACAAACATTATCCATTTTCTGTTAAATGTTCTGGACTTTTTTCTTGTCATTGTGCTGATTTGAATGCCTGTCACTGCTCAATGCTGATTACTTGGTATGATGAGCTCGTCAAGCCTTGAACTTCATAGGCAGGAGTGTCCATCATGAGTGGTCAAAGGTATTTAAGGTGGTCAGTTACAAGTTGTGCTTCCTACCCTTTGACTCTCCTCTGAAGAGTGACAGACAGCATGGGATCCTCAAAGCAACTCTCAAAAGATCTGAAAACTAAGATTGTTGAGTCTCCAGGTTTATGGGGAAGGCTACAAAAAGCCATCTGAGAGGTTTAAACTGTCAGTTTCAATTGTAAGGAATGGAATCAGGAAATGGAAGGCCACAGGCACAGTTGCTGTTAAACCCAGCAGGTCTGGCAGGCTAAGAAAAATACAGGAGTGGCATATGAGCAGGATTGAGGAGCAGGATGAGAATGGCTACAGACAACCCACAGATCATCTCCAAAGACCTGAAAGAACATCTCGCTGCAGATGGTGTATCTGTACATTGTTCTACAATTCAGCGCAATTTGAACAAAGAACATCTGTATGGCAGGGTGATGAGAGAGAAGCCCTGTCTACACTCACGCCACAAACAGAGTCGCTTGTTGTATCAAATGCTCATTTAGACAAGCCAGATTCATTTTGGATCAAAGTGCTTTGGACTGATGAGACAAAAACAGAATTATATGGTCATCACAAAAAGTGCTTTGCATGGTGGAAGAAGAACACCGCATTACAAGAAAAACACCTGCTACCTACTGTCAAATTTGGTGGAGGTTCCATCATGCTGTGGGAATGTGTGGCCAGTTCAGGGACTGGGACCCTTGTTAAAGTCGAGGGTCAGATGAATTCAACCCAATATCAACAAATTCTTCAGGATAATGTTCTGTCCTGTCACAAAGTAGAAGTTACGCAGCAGTTGAATATTCCAACAAGACAATGACCCAAAACACAGTTGGACATCTACAAAGGCATTCATGCAGAGGGAGAAGTACAATGTTCTGGAATGGCCGTCACAGTCCCCTGACTTGAATATCATCGACAGTCTATGGGATGATTTGAAGCAGGCTGTCCATCAAATTGAACTGAACTGAAGAGATTTGGTATGAAGAATAGTCAGAAATACCTCCATCCACAATCCAGACAATCATCAAAGGCTATAGGCGGCATCTAGTGGCTGTTAGATTTGTAAAAGGAGGCTCAACTAAATATTGATGTCATATCTCTGCTGGGGTGCCCACATTTATACACCTGTCTAATTTAGTTATGATGCATAATATTGTTTTTTGTATCAGTATACTGCTGCTGGATTATGTGAATTTCCCCTTGGAATTAATAAAGTATCTATCTATCTATCTATCTATCTATCTATCTATCTATCTATCTATCTATCTATCTATCTATCAAGCTGTGCATCGGCATGTGACAACCCAGATCGGCGTTTCTCTGTCTCTTGTGATGCGTTTCAGGGTTGTGTTCTGGTTTTTCTCCTTTTCCCTTCTATCTATTCCTATTTCCCATCTCTCGCTTAAATAGGAAATAACCCAGATGGACTTGATGGGCAGACAGGAAACTTACCTTGAGGGGTCACGGTCCTGCAGCATTCGTTCTCCTTTCCTCATTTGTTTCCAGGGGGACAACATTTACACAGAGGCACCATAGAGAACATAAAGGGGACAACATGATTAAAGACGCAACTTGGCACAAAACACATTAAGACGTCCCCGAATAACACGATTTAGTTGCTGGTCCAGATGATTGGGCCAGCCGTTTCCTGCTGATAGTCTGCTTCCATCGTGTCACAGCTGCTCTAAGTTACTTCAGATCGCCTTCAAATCACATAGTAAATGCATTAAATGTACTTAATGACTGTAAGATATGCAATCCAAACTTCACACTTACTATTAAACATATCATAACAGGGCAGATTAATTACCACACCTTCTTTGGACAGGCATGCGTGTGTTTCCTAATCAGTCCCATCAACTGAACTGACCACAGGTGGAGTCCAGACAGCTTCATGGTGATCAACAGAATGGGATGAACCAGCGCCAGAGTCATAGCAAAGGTTCTGAATACTTACTGTATATTAACAGGATCTTTCTGTCTCTTTAGTTTTAATAAATTTACAACAGTTTCCTAAAATCCTGTTTTAAATTTGTCATTCATGATTATTGAAGGTTGTTGGATGAGGGGATGTAAACAACATTCTGATATCCTCTGATGAAGGAAACTCCTCTGTAATTATGTTGTTAGATTTAAGCACAGCATTTGACACCATTGACCTTTCAATTTTACTGCACAGCCTAGAAATTGATGTTGGGCTCACAGGCAGTGACTGTGCTCGCTTGGTTTAGTTCTTATTTCTCAAATCGATTCCAATATGTACAGAAATGTGCTGTCAGTACTCCATCATAATACACAGAAGATCAATATGGTGTCCCGCAAGGCTCAGTACTGGGACCCTCACTGTTTTCACTTTACATGCTTCCACTGGGATCTCTCATTAGAAAACATAATGTTAATTTTCACTCGTATGCAGATGACACCCAGTTATACCTTTCTTTTAGATCAAATGAAGTTTCTCCGATGCTGTCTTTAGTAGGTTGTGTTAGTGAATTAAAAGAGTGGATGAATGAGAACTACGCATCTTTAAACACCAATAAAGCAGAGATGTTAATTATTGGGGGGAATGACGCTGATCACAACAATATTCTGTCATCATTTAACTCAGTTGGAATCCCAATTAATTTCACTGAATCAGCCCACAATCTCGGAGTTATCTTTGACTCGCGCAGGTCATTTAAAGCGCACTTTATAAAGTTGTCCAAATTGTGTTTCTTCCATCTTAAAAATGTTGGGAAATTAGGGCGCTTTCTACATAAACAGGATTCTGAGAAATTAATTCCTGCATTTATTTCTAGTAGGATTGACTACTGCAATGTAAATATACTGCAAATCAATTGTATTGTATTGTATTGTATTCCACAGTTTAGGGGCCCTGTAACTAAAAGCTCGACTTCCCACTGTTATTTTTTACTCCTTGGAATCATAAGCAGACCGGCATCTAGAGATTTTAATGTGCGCTCAGGTTTATAAGTCATGATAAGGTCAGACAAGTAAGCTGGACCTCGGCCATTTAATGCTTTATATGTTAAAAGCATTAAATGTTGAATCAGCCCACAATCTAGGAGTTATCTTTGACCCTAACATGTCATTTAAAGCACATATTACAAATATATGTTAGGAAATTAAGGCGCTTTCTACATAAAGAGGATTCTGAGAAATTAATTCATGCATGTATTTCTAGTAGCATTGACTACTGCAATGCGATGTTCACTGGCTGTTCAAACTGTTCTTTATTCAGCCTCCAGTTAATACAAAATGCTGCTGCAAGAATTATTACAAGAACAAGAAAATACGAACACATCATTCCAGTTCTAGAGTCGTTACACTGGCTCCCGGTTAAGCTTAGGGCTGATTTAAAAATCCACCTTTTAACAAATAAAGCATTAAATGGCCGAGGTCCGGCTTACTTGTCTGAACTTATCACGACTAACAAACCAGAGCGCACATTAAGATCTCAAGATACCAGTCTGCTTAGGATTCCAAGGATTAATAAAATAACAGTGGGAGGTCAAGCTTTTAGTTACAGGGCCACTAAACTGTGGACTGGTCTGCCTGCTACAATAAGAGATGCTCCTTCGGTCTCAGCCTTTAAATCCCGGCTGAAGACTCACAACTTTAGTTTAGCACACCCTGACTAGAGCTGCTGATTAACTGTGTAGACTGCATCTCTGTTGTTAGTCATTAGCACTGAAACATAAGTAACATGATAGTTATAATTGGATACTGACCCTCACCTATTCTGTTTCTCCTCTCTGTACTCAAATGTGGCACTCGGTGCCACGGCCCACCTGCCAAGTTGATTTGCCTGCCAAAGGTAAAGTCATCCCTGATGGAGGATTGCAGGAATCTTCGGGTAGAGGGGATTGGCTGGCCCAGCAATGTCTCAGCTGTAGAATGGCCAATTGGGGGAGGCAGCTTGATGGCCGAAGTCTACAGGGACCTCATGCATAATGCCATGCATAGAATTTACACTAAAACATGACATAAGAACAAAAGCGGAAATGTGCGTACGCACAAAAAAATCCAGATGCATCAATCTGTGCATTTGCCAACTTCCACGTTCTTCTGCTCCATAAATCCCAGTCAGCGTGAAAAGTAACGCACGTGCACCCGCCTGCTGCCACTCCCCAAACTCCCCCCAGAATTACGCCTCTTTGAATATGCAAATCAATATAAATATCCCTTAAGTTCAGCGTTCTGTGAAAAGGCAATGGCAAAAAGCATGGGGGAAAATAGAATTTCAGCAAATACCAAGTGGAGGCAAAGGAAAAACGTACTATTTGTTGGTTTAAACAGTGAGATAAACACAAAAAGAAGTTGATCGAGTGACATAGAGCGTCGGAGAAACTCAATAGCTCAAGTGCACAAAGTCACACAGTGCCCGAAATAAAAAAGTTGTCAGATATCAAAGTTGCCATGAAAAGGCAAGTCGTAGCCCACCGTCTGAGTGTCTTATGAAAGCTGATTAGGGTACAGAGAAAAAAAAAATAGGAACACAATGAGAAAAAAGCACAAAATGTCAACTTTAATCTTGAAATGTCCACTTTAATCACGTAGTTTATTTTGTCATTAAACTAGAACATCATAAACTTCATCTTAAAATCGTTTAATTTACTAGTTTTTCAAATCACATCGTAACTAAAGTAGCACATTAAATGCTTTGCTTTGTATTTGTTCTTCAATGTGCTCAATGTGTGTGAATCACTACGTGCTTCTTAAACGGGATTTCTCTTCCTCGAACAGGACAAAGAATCCACTACATTCGTGATATTACAGCTCTGAATAATTAAAATACTGAGATGTATAAGTGATATCATTTTCATGATGATAGGAGTTAAAGCACGTTATGAAACATGGGAACACGGTGGCGCAGTGATTGTTCCTGCCTCATGGAAGGTGCTTGCTGTGCAGTGCGCAACCTTTGATGAAATACGTTAATGCAGCAGTCCTGTCTCGTTTAAACGTACTAACCTCAAATTCCTGTCCTTTTCTTTCTTGAAGTAACCAATTGCCACACAATCAGCTCTGTAATAGACGTTAAGCCATTTTTAAGTTTAGAATGCTGATTCTTCAAAACTTTTAAGGAACATTGAAATATCTTCACAGTACGTGTTTAATTATTCTATCCATTTATCCTTCCAGTGTCGCGTCAGCAGCAAGAATAGAGCGCGAGGCAGGAACAATCCCTGTACTAACTAGCGCAGTGACACCGTGTCCTCACATGTTTAATTATTAACAATATAGATTGTTTAAATTATGTTACTATTTTATCTGTATAATGTAATAAACACATTTTGCTGCATTTCATCTTAAAAATGATATTGTCATCATATGTAAATACACGCTTTATAAAGTGGCTCAGGTTGTACAATATTATAACTGTATCGCAAGTTTACAGTGAGGTGATTGTACTTATAAGTACTAACATTTCTACAAGGAGCACTTGATGGACTGATTGAGTGCGTTTATAGTTCTTGGGATGAAACTCTTTCTGAACCGCGAGGTCCGTACAGGAAAGGCTCTGAAGTGTTTGTCGTATGGGAGAAGTTCAAATAGACAGCATGGCTGAGGCAGCGTGTGCTTGATGCTGTATACCAATAATTCTTTTTCCAATCAGCTGCTGTAGAGCTGTGATTCCACATTTAGATTTGGTGATATAAATACTCCAAGTGGTGCAGTGAGAGTAACAACGCTAAAGCAGCTATGGTATTTAGAATAGTTTGACCATTCTGTGGACCATTATATTTTTACGGTTAATTACAATCAGATGCCTTAAACTAATAAACAATATGCGATTCATTTCAGTGTATTTATAAAGCCATGTCAGGGATGTGGATCTAAAAAAGAAAGGGAAACCATACTGGAACATACGCACTGCTTTGACACTGGTTGCCGTCAGTTTGCAAAACCGAGTGGAGAACTTGCGTATGCCAGGGTTTTAGCTACCGTGAAAATGTGCGTGGCTTTACTCCAAGTGTAGGTTTTATACATCACAATTTGAACATGGAAACGGGTTTACACAACATTTTTGTATGTATGCAGCATTTATACTGAACATGAGGCCCCAGGACTCTAAACAAATCCAAATCATATTATGTGATATCATCTACTGTTAAATTCTGCTCCGTACTTGTAATATTTTTATTTTTATACCGTCCAGAGAATTTGTTCTGTTCTGTGTATTGTATTGTATTGACCCCCCCCTGCACCCCCAGCCTACCTGGAAAGGGGTCTCTCTTTGACCTGCCTTTTCTAAGGCTTCTTCCATTTTTTTTCCCTACTGGTTTTTTTTGGGAGTTTTTTCTTGTCTTCTTAGAGAGTCAAGGCTGGGGGACTCTCAAGAAGGAGGGCCTGTTAAAGCTTATTGTGGCACTTCTTGTGTGATTTTGGGCTACACAAAAATAAATTGTATTGTATTGTAAAATTAAATTGAAATGATTTTAACAGAACACTGCAACATAATCCATCCATCCATCCATGTTCTAACCCACTGAATCCGAATACAGGGTCACGGGGGTCTGCTGGAGCCAATCCCAGCCAACACAGGGCACAAGGCAGGAACCAATCCAGGGCAGGGTGCCAACCCACCGCAGCTGCAACATAATGAAATGTGTAAATGTTGGGTATTTGTGTGTATTTAAGTGTTTAATTGTTGTTTTTGTTAATTATGAATTATCATTTGTCATATTTTATGGTTACTGTCCACTATGTCATTAAATGTCATTCTGTTCCATGTATTTTATGGGTGGAGCGGCTGAGTCCTCCTGTGGCCTTTATAAGGGGAGAACCAGGGAGCTCTCAGCAGGCAATCATTTTGCTTTTGTGATGTGGAGATGTTTTGTATGTTTTGCCTTGTTTGTTTGTAAATGTTGTCCCCGGGAAACAAATGGGGAAGGATGAAGCAGGGAGGCAGCGACCTCAATACTGGTATATCCTGTTGTCTCACCAATTTCATCCGGGATATTTTTATTTAAACCAGAGGAAGGAAGGATTAAGGGGAGAGAGGAGCCATTTCGTATTCATGTCACCAAATCATCCCCTAATTTTCATTGTGCAACCTTACCGTCTCTTTTTTTTTTTTCTTTTTCATTGTGCAGATCTAACCCTGGGGTTTGGATTTCTTTCAACCACTGCTGAGGACTCACATGGTGAGATCATTGTGAATTATTTCGGGAAATTAGCATGTCAAAGAGTATTTCATTTAATTCAGGACATTAATAACTTTGGACTCATTCTATTTCACCCATTCATTGTAGAATGTTTCTCGCGGAGGTGAATCACCATATGCAGCGTGTAAAACGGTTTGCGAGGGGTATGCCATGAGATTCTTAAAATAATCCTTTACAACTGAGGGTAAAACACAATGAAGTAAGCAGTCTTTAAAAACCGAGTCTTCGGTTACGACGCCCGACTGCGTGCACCATAGCAAACAGTTTTACACGCCACATACAGCAATTCGCATCCGCGACAAACATGCGTCTTCTTCACTCACGGACAATTATATGTTGCTCTCTCCAGAGTTCCATCTTTTCATTCACTTTCTGTTGTATCCTCAAACCCTCCCTTTTCAGACAACTGTGTCTTTCCAGAAGTGTTCAACCATCAATAAATAATTATGCAGCGTTTGTTATGCCGCGGGTTCACTGTTATGTTGTATTTTGCTCTCTCCAGAGTTCCATCTTTTCATTCACTTTCTGTTGTATCCTCAAACCCTCCCTTTTTAGACAACCGTGTCTTTCCAGAAGTGTTTAGCATTCAATAAATAATTATGAATGAGATTGAGTGTGTGTCTACCCGGCGCAGAGAGACGTGGGTAAGCCGTTGAACCCCATTCGGGCTGCAAACCATGGAATTCCCACTAAGTGCGACTCATACTGGTTTCATCCCTACCCTTTGTACACACCCCCCTCCCACCTCGCTACTACTGTGGTCAGATGTCTTGGTGGATTATATATAGAAAAACAGCCAAAACCGCACAGAGCAATGAAAAGTCTACGTGAGTCACAGGTGCATCTGGACTGTGTAAAGACGACGACTCAAGTGACGAGTTGGAGGTGGGCACATGAGCGGGCAGTGCATACTGAACGAGAACTCAGCAGACTAGCATGACGGAAGGAGCTGAATGGACGCCCTTCTCCTCTCCTCCCGTTCCACACTCCAGCGCGGCACCCCATCCCTCCGTCTGGCAGTTGAAGGCGCGATGGCGGTCCGCCAGTCCGTGTTTTCAGTTCCGTACATTGTTACAATGTCGCTGTTCTTGCTGATTTATTACATTAACGATTTTTCAAATGTTAATTTTCTTCCTGCGCTTAAAAATCATTAAAAAACCGGCCTGATTATGCGGCGTATGGTACGCCGCGGGTTGGCTAGTATATATATATTTGTAATCACTTTTCAATATATCTGCACTTAATTTTACACTCTGACTTGCATTGCCTGTTTAATTGCCGATTGTAGTAAAAGACTGCTTTTAAGGGTACGGCTTGGTGTCGTCTTTAGATTCCTCAGTTTGGTTGTGTAGTTGCTGGTCTGTGAAAGGAGTCGGCCATTACAGGATGACTAAGAGATGACTAAGAAGTCAGCAGATGTCCCATAAACGAGAATGGACACTTGTTAGATGCACAGAAATTGCAATGGTGGGGGCTCATCTCAAAAGGTAGAAGAAGAACCAGAATATAATATAAATATAATAGACTGTTATTTTATATAAATCATTTGGGTGTATACCAACGAACCAACCACAGTAAAATGTATGCACTGATTGACACATTGTCTGTAAATTCAGTAGTTTATAAAATGAGCCTCTCCTCTTTGTTTCTCTGACCATGCTGACCAGGCTGTAACTGACTGCTCCCTTCAAGGCATTTTGCTGAGGAGTAATTAAAAGATACCATGAACAGCTTTTCTCCTGCCTGATTACTGATTTGTCCTGTCAGAGGAGGTTTCTTTCTTTAATAAGATGTTAAATTTCTGCCACAGCGGTAGAGGGATTTGGTGACGCTAAAATGACACTAATGTGTATGTGTGTTGTGTATTCACCTTGCGATGAGCTGATGCCCCGTCCACAGATTGTTTCTGTCTCACGCCCGATGCCTGCTGGAATGGGCTCGGCCTTGGATTTATGGATTTAATCATTAAACATCCATCCTTTTCAGAGATATTGAGGCAAGGTGTCCTCAGAAGTTAATGGATGACTCGGGCAATTCACAACACAGCGAAGCTGAACATTTTCTCATCGTGATATCTCATACTGCCACCTGGTGGAATCTTCCAGATTAGCATAAAGTACACGCGCAAGTATAAACAGCACAACACTTGCATAGCAGTAGCGTCTGGAGGAGCACACGTTGTGTTATGTCAGGGGTCTCCAAACTTTTTTCTACTGAGAGCTACTTTTACAAAATGAAAATGGCCGACAGCTGTTTATGTTTTCTAACGTTTATACTCGTAGCTTATTTCAACCCAAACAAAGTGAATAAGATTGTTTTGCCTGAACATTTACATTAAAACATCACAAAAATATTTAGTTCTTCTGCAAGTGCATTTTGTACGTCTGTATACCTTTTCTACTGGATCTCACATTATTGAATTAAAACATGAATGCTGTCAAAACAAAATAATGCAATTCCAAATCCACAGATAGGACCTAGTCATTTGTCATTTTGTCACATGTCACTGTGTCACTTGATTCACATGTCCAGTTGCACGTGTGATGTGTTTTTTAGTTAGTCAGATGACTGGCACTGAGGTGTCTGGTGGAGTGGAGCCCCTCAGGTTTACTCTGATGGAGTCTTTTAAATGTTCGTCTGTCAGTCGTGTTATGAACTTTGATTTCATGACATTCACGTCAGACTCACAGAGGTATGGAGACCCAAACATAGCAGACATTTTCAGAGCTGCTTGTTGAAGATTCTTCAAGTTATCTGACTCTACTGAGTTCCAGAAATGCTGTTGAGACTTTAACTGCACATTATTTTGAAGGTTTACTAATATATAAAATATAAATTCCAATGTCTCAAAGTCTGTCTGTCTGAATTTCATTTGAGAACTACTTAATGGATTTAGATCGGGTTTTCAATAATTTGCTTGAACATTCCAGTTGAGCTCCTTTTTTATTTCAAAACATTCCAATATACATTAATAAATCATTCTTTAGGCAATTAGATTCAACAATAACCTCATTTATTTGGAATTCAAAACATCCACACATCAAAAGAGCGACCCTACAAAGACAAAAGGCAGAAGGTGGCATGGCTCTACCTAACTTCCAGTTTTATTACTGGGCAGCAGATATACAGTCGATAAGAACCTGGACACAAATAGAAGAACATACACAGGCTTGGACCGCAATAGAAGTAAAATCCTGCAGTACTTCTTTGTATTCCTTGCTTTGTGCTCCAATAAACACACGTTATCGGCAATATACAAATAACCCAATTGTGCTCCACTCAATTAGAATCTCGAACCAATGTAGAAAGCATTTTAAGACGGAGAATCTTTTATCTGTGGCACCCCTGCAAGAGAACCACCTCTTTCAACCTTCACAAACATATGCAGTTTTTAATATCTGGAAAAAATTTGGAATTAACTTGCTTAGAGATCTTTATATAGACAACGTCTATTGCATCCTATGAACAATTACATTCCAAATTTAACATTCCAGCTGCACATTTCTTTCACTATCTTCAAATCAGGAACTTTGTTAAATAGAACCTTCCAGATTTTCCTCATCTTGCACCCTCATCCATGCTGGAAAAAATAGTGCTCAATCTCAAGGACTTAGACTCCATCTCTACAATATATAAAATCATTTTACAATCCCTCCCTTTCAAAGATCCAAGAGGACACTGGGAAAAAGATCTCTCAATTAATATATCAGAAAAGGAGTGGAAAGTAGCAATGCAGAGAATTCACTCGAGCTCCATATGCAAAGCATACAATTATACAACTCAAAATTATATATCGAGCACATCTGTCTCGACTAAAACTCTCCAAAATGTTTCCAGGGCTGTGATGATCCAACCTGCGAACGTTGCAACCAAGCCCCAGCCTCACTGGGTCACATGTTCTGGTCCTGCACCAAATTAACATTATTCTGGACAAACATTTTTAATGACCTCTCAGACAGCCTTGGACTCACAATCCCTCCTAAGCCATTAACAGCTGTGTTTGGGGGTCTTCCAGAGGGGCTTAAAGAGAAGAAAGACAAACAAATTGTGATTGCATTCACTACACTGTTGGCACGCAGACTCATTCTGATAAACTGGAAGAACCCAAACTCTCCTCTTTTAAGTCAGTGGGAAACTGATGTGTTATATTATTTGAAATTGGAAAAAATCAAATACTCAGTTAGAGGATCTGTACAGACTTTTTTCAAAACCTGGCAGATTCTAATCAGTAATATTTTAAAATAAGCTCATAAAGCACAGAGAATTTATTAATTTAGGTATTTTTACAAGCCTTAAATTTAACGCCGTTCGGCTTGCTCTCTCTGTCAGAGGTGGGGATCGATCTGTTCTTAACTCAATTTTTCTTTTTGTAAAAACTTGATTGCTTTGTATGGATTGTAATAAAATTAATAATAAAAAAAAGACCATTCCAGTTGATTTCGTGACTTCTCTCATTTCACGATGTATCACAGTTCACTTGCGTTACCGTTTTATTTGTGCAAACCTGAGATCCACACAACAGGACGACGGGAGGGCCTTCCTCACTCAGTCGCCAGCTTCAGGACGTGTGCCTTAACTCCGCTTAGCTAGCGAATGAGACAACAATTGAATTCAACTTTGTTTGATATTTAAAATAAAGTGTTACTTAGGTCTTGATGAGTTTGAGTCCGGATATCGGCTGTTGGCGCATGTTTGGTGTCTCTGGTGGCAGAAGCTGCATGGGGGCACCTCGATGGTCAGCAGGAATGCACGGTGGGCCAGCTGCCTGGCTGTCTTCGCACAGCAGGTGGGTGGTGGTGGCGGCTGCAGTGTGACGCCATATGGTTTGTACCTCTTGTCATCATAAGTGGTGGTGCTCTCAGGCAAACGCTGCTGTAGGCTCATCAGCTACACGAGAGCGTTCAGCGCCACAATCAGCTGGGGACAGATTGGAAGATGCTGGTACCTCACTTTCAATTCTGATATCCATCTCCAGGTCACCTCCATCAAACTTGGAGTCCTATTCGATGAAATGACATAAAACATCCATGGATAATTTTGCTTTGCACATTCGCTTTGGTCTCTCACCAGATGGCGGTGCCATTTTACAGGTTGTTTGCTCTTCGCTACTTATGCACGCGCAAGGAATCGAGGTTAAATCAACACAGCTTTGTAACTTTATTTCTAGCAAAGAGAGTCAAACTGAAATGTAACGGTGAATGATTACCATCCTCTACTCCTGAATTTTGACAAAAGTCGACATTAGCCCTGAAAGAGTTAAGTGTATGCCACATTGAAAAGAGAGACTGCAATTCAGATTGTGGGTTGTGATTTTGTGTTAAAAGGATTTTTTAGAACGATACAATTTGACTAATCAAGTTTTCAAATTTATGTAGGATTCATTAACCCTTTGGCGAGCTACTTGGGAAGGGGTTGCAAGCAACTGGTTGGAGACCCCTGTGTTCTGGCCCAGGAAGGCCTATTGGATAGCAAAGCCTGTTTTGTGGGGCCTCAGGCCTTTTATTACTAAAGGATCTGACAGTAAAATGTGAAGGGCGCTCTGAGTACTTTCAAAGGCTCTCTGTTGTCCATCATGAACATTGCTGTGTTTTCTCCGCAAGAGAGTCAGCTGCCTATATAAGGGCTGAGGGAGGGGCCACAGCAGCAGAGTCAGGAGGCCCCGCCCCCCCAGGCCCAACACACATCAAGAATAAGAACTCAATGGAAATAAAGACAGGAAATAAAACCTAATAAATACAAGAAGAAAAAGGCAAAAGACAAACCATACCTTTAGAAATGTAATTGTAACAATAAAAGAAGTAAAAAGAAAGAGATAAACCCTGGTAAGAGTGTATGATCAATGTCACGTGTTTTCCTCTGTAATTGTGTGCTTGATTGACTGATTGGTTGATTGATTGTTCCATTTATCATTCTCATGTCAACTCCAATACCCCACCCCCGAGTGGGCAGCGTGCCTATGCCAAGGCGATTTCTAAGTGGGAAAATACAAAAAAAAAAGCCAAAGTGTACTTTCAAAGACACATGGGAATGAAGCTCCAAAGCTGGTGACCATAAAATTGGATTTCCAATTATAATTGAAAGCCTTGATGCAGAAAGACAGCTGCATTGTTTTCTGTCAACAGTTATTATGACAAAGAGGCCGGGAACATCGGCGCCAAGCAAAGAGGGATGACTTCAGCTGCAGAGCACAAAGGGAGATGATGGCGGACAGGCGAGGGAGACAAATAAACTCCTCAAGTGTAATTAATTATTCTGCATGTCTAATCTGACCATATGCCGTGTTTATTAAAATGAGATTAAACAAAGAATCATTGTCAGGATTACAGCGTGACTTGCAGGCTGTTGGCACGCCAGTCTCCACGAGAAAAGAGAAACAAAGTCAATAAAACCCACGGGCACGCAGGGAGCTGCGGGGAGCTGTGACACCCGGGATTGGGACCTCGGTGAGTCAGAATATCAACGGAAGAGACCCTCGATGACAGCAAGTCAAAACACAAAGTAGGAGAGCCGGCTTGACCTAAATTTGGAGTCATCTGGTGGGGGGAACAGAATGTACTCAAGCAGGAAAGACCCCTGGGCATAATGCCAGTCCACCCCCAGAAAGATATCAAAGTGAAGGGACTTACATTGGGGGGTCTTCTAACTGAGCCACGAGGGTTCATTTCCATGTCTACTGATTTCACTTGATGAACGCTTTATTAGCCAATCAGCAGCGAGTTAGAGAGGTAAGGAGAACACTCTTGTCCAATAGACTGTCAAAATTTGAGGCTGATATCAGTGAAGAGCGCAACACACAAAAAGAAGTTCTATTGTAGTTGTATTGTTCTGTCTGTACGAGCGCACGCCCTACCCGCTACTGAAATGAACCTGCGGCAGAATTTACCAAGAAAACGTCAGTGTAGTATTTAAAGACATGGCTGGGAAACAAGACGTGCTGGGATTGAAAACCAGGAAATCAAGGCGTTCAAATCGCCGAAACTAAAACAAAACACGAGAATCAAAGTCAAACTTGAAGCTGAAGGGATGTAAATAAGAAAGAATCACGAGAAGCCTTGTAGGGGTTTCTTTGTCAAATGCAAAGAGAAAATGGTGGGCTAAATTGACCTCATAGCCCTTTCCCATAATTAATGCTGAGAATGTGACATGTAAGCTGACCTGCATCATATACCACACTAGGATGGCAGGCTAGATTACCACCAATCAGATAAAATGCTACAGAGGGTCCTGAATAAACATGCAGGTGGGTGCAAATTTATGGCAGATTGTTTGCAATTTAAAACCCAGGGAAGCAGTTCAGAATCCCACCAGCCAGCCCAGGAGAGTTGCACCCAAAGGCAGCCTAACTTTTACTTGAGTGCCAGGCTTTGGCCTACACCAGACCAAAATGCCCATCACTGTCAAAGTTCAAAAATATATTCTGTAATTGTTATGGATCTATATGTGTTTATGGATTTTATTGTTGATTGTGCTGTTATGTGCCTTATTTTTAGATATTTTCTAGATAGATAGATAGATAGATAGATAGATAGATAGATAGATACTTTATAAATCCACATACTCCAGCAGCAGCATACTGATAATAACAATTTTAAATTAAAGAGTGATAACAATGCAGGTATAACAGACAATAACTTTGTATAATATTAACGTTTACCCCCCCGGGTGGAACTGAAGAGTCACATAGTGTGGGGTCTCCTCAGTCTGTCAGTGGAGCAGGACGGTGACAGCAGTCTGTCTCTGAAGCTGCTCCTCTGTCTGGAGATGATCCTGTTCAGTGGATTCTTCATGATTGACAGGAGTTTGCTCAGCGCCCGTTGCTCTGCCACGGATGTCAAACTGTCCAGCTCTGTGCCTACAATAAAGCCTGACTTCCTCACCAGTTTGTCCAGGCGTGAGGCGTCCCTCTTCTTTATGCTGCCTCCCCAGCAAACCACTGCGGAGAAGAAGGCGCTCACCACAACTGTCTGGTAGAACATCTGCAGCATCTTATTACAGATGTTGAA
The DNA here is from genome assembly GCF_016835505.1 of Polypterus senegalus. Lineage (NCBI taxonomy): Eukaryota > Metazoa > Chordata > Cladistia > Polypteriformes > Polypteridae > Polypterus > Polypterus senegalus. Next base: position 1,018,177 of record NC_053164.1, on the reverse strand, counting down.
GGACACCAGCCTCCTAATGAAGTATAGTCGTCTCTGTCCTCTCTTACACAGATCATCAGTATTGGCAGTCCAGTCCAGTTTATCATCCAGCTGCACTCCCAGGTATTTATAGGTCTGCACCCTCTGCACAGTCACCTCTGATGATCACAGGGTCCATGAGAGGCCTGGTCCTCCTAAAATCCAACACCAGCTCCTTGATTTTGCTGGTGTTAAGGTGTAAGTGGTTTGAGTCGCACCATTTAACAAAGACCTTGATTAGGTTCCTATACTCCTCCTCGTGCCCACTCCTGATGCAGCCCACCATAGCAGTGTCATCAGTGAACTTTTGCACGTGGCAGGACTCCGAGTCGTATTGGAAGTCTGAAGTATGTTGGCTGAACAGGACCAGAGAAAGTCCAGTCACCTGCAGCGCTCCTGTGTTGCTGACCACAATGTCAGACCTGCAGTTCCCGAGACGCACATACTGAGGTCTGTCTGTAAGATAGTTCACGATCCACCAATGCCACCAGGGGTGAGTCTACTGCCATCTCTGTCAGCTTGTCCCTAAGGAGCAGAGGTTGGATGGCGCTAGAGAAGTCCAGAAACAGAATTCTTACAGCACCACAGCCTCTGTCTGAGTGGAGAGGGATCAGTGGAGCATAAAGATGATGGCATCCTCCGCTACCACCTTCTCCTGGTATGCGAACTGCAGAGGGTCGAGGGCATGGCGGACCTGTGGCCTCAGGTGGTGAAGCAGCAGCCACTCCATGGTCTTCATCACTTGTGATGTCAGAGCAACAGGCCAGAAGTCATTCAGCTCACTAGGATGTGACACCTTTGGGACTGGGGTGATAAAAGATGTTTTCCAAAGCCTCGGGACTCTCCCCTGTTCCAGGCTCAGGTTGAAGATGCTCTGTAGACACGCGGCCTGCATGACAGATCCTAGTTGAACTTGTACAAATAATTCCTATCGTTTGTGATTGAATCATTCTGCATCTTCAGCGTTACTTATTGACTTTTCTTACTTGTGCCTTCTGACAAAAACACATTTTCCCATGACATTACGGTACCAGAAACATCATCGGCTGGTATAGCCACGAGCTTTGACCCAAGTTAATGAGCCACAACGTCACAACTGAAGTGCTAGGCTGCAGCAGCGGGCAGCAGGGGCGGCTTTAGGCATTTACACACTGCACAGGGCCGCCACGCCAATATATATTGAATATAAAACAGAACGAGAAAATAACGACATAGCTGATGGCAACGTGGCCAAAAAACATTGTGTTGCTTGTTAATCAGTACGCTGTATTTACTAATGTCGCTAGAGTCAGAGCAGTAAGCTCTATGTAGTATTATAACGTTGTGCCGTAATGAGAATATCACTTGGTTTTCAAGTTCCGGACACGCGCATATAGAAATGTGTCATGAGCACGAGGCGGCTATGCAGTGCCCGCAACAGACGTGGCCATCCGCCGTGCATAAGATACCATACTGACATTCTTACTCTGCCCAGGACCGCCACGAGCCTACAGCCGCTCCTGCTAGGCTCCACTACTGGCTGGGCTGCTGGCCACTGGGCAGAACTGACCATCACGAGTAGTAATAGCCCGCATATTTTAACATTTTTTGCTCTAGTTTTATGTCATTTTGTGCTAGTATTGTGACGAACAGTTAATGCAGACTACAGATGAAGATCTGAAGCGGTCGTGAGAAGTTGGTGAGTTGTTAATTAACAGATTTTTGTGATTTTGAGTTTGTAAAATTAGTGCAGGTCAGGGGGCTTTTTGCATATCGGCTTATTTTACAAATATAAACTTTGAAGTAAATACAGTAAAGTAAAATTAGATTTTTGGAGGATTTGTTTTCCAACTTGAATTACTGAGCAGTGAATTCAATGAACTTTACCACACTGCTGTGATGAATTCTCCCTCCTCTCAAGTTTGTTAAAGAGATCATTGAAGACGCAAAGTTTCCTGCTGCCTGGTTTCTGAAGTTCTGTCAAGCTTCTTTCTTTAATCCATCCATCCATTATCCAACCCGCTCTATCCTAACTACAGGGTCAAGGGGGTCTGCTGGAGCCAATCCCAGCCAACACAGGGGGCAAGGCAGGCCACACACACACCAAGCACAATTTAGGATGGCCAATGCACCTCACCTGCATGTCTTTGGACTGTGGGAGGAAACCCACGCAGACACGGGGAGAACGTGCAGGGAGGACCTGGGAAGCGAATCCGGGTCTCCTAGCTGCAAGGCAGCAGCGCTACCCACTGCACCACCATGCCACCCTCTTTCTTTAATTGATATGTTAATTTCTACCATAAAATTCCTGCCCTTTTATTGGTGACAGCAATGACCACTGGCTCTTCAGCTTGATGAACTTTTTACATCTGTTGTGAGTGCTGAAGAAGATGGATGAGCATCTCAGGGGTGATTCCTCACCGGGATGGGATGCCATGAGAGAAAGAAATGAAAGGATGGGCTCTCTGACCGAATGGGTACAAGAATCCTTACCCAGCAGGGAAGCCAGCATGATGAGAGGACCAAGAGAGACGCCAACATCTCCCCCCGTCCCAGTACACTAGGGGGCAGTGTCCCTTAGATTCAGGTCCCCTTTGGATACCCACATGGCATCATGGGAATTGGACTTTTTAGAACACAGCCCTATTGGGTTCTGTGAGTGGCGCTGCAGGGGGACATGGTGCCATCTTTGAGGGACGCTTGTCTGACCCAGAATTCCTTCCCATCCCTGAAAGTACTGCCAGGTTAAAGAGAAGAGTAGCCACCCCAACTTAAACAGTAGGCCAGGGGTGCCTGCACTTTTTCGGCTTGCGGGCTACTTTTAAAATGACCAGGCTGAAATGATCTACATACATTATTAAATAATATATATATTGTCAGGGATGCCAGGGGCAACGACCCGGCCGGGACGCCATGAGGGACCGGAAGAGGGTCAGAGCCCACTCTGGATCACGTGGGGGCCGCCTTCCTGGTTGCTCTGGGGGCCACGGGTACAGGGCATGGAAGCTCCACCCTGTAGGGGCACATGGTCACCGCCAGGAGGTGCCCCAATGCCTTGGGGACTTGTTACTGGTGTGGCGGAAGTGCTGGGGGGAAGATTTAGGATGGCACCCGGAGAGCAGCCGGGAGGACAGCCGGCTCTTCCGCCATGCTGGGGCGTGGCCAGAGGAGTAATGCCGGGAACACCTGGGGCTCATCTGGGAGAATATAAAGGGGGCCGTCTCCTTTCATTCAGGGCTGGAGTCGGGTGGAAGGAGGATGAGGCAGAAGAGAGGAGTGTGGAGGCGGCCAGAAGAGAAGGCATGTGTGGCCAGGACTGAGTGAGAGTTGGGGTTTGTGCACAATTTGGACTGAACTGGGTCTGTGTGACCATAAGTATTGTTGTAAATATTGTAAATAAACGTGTGGTGGTTTGATGAACAACATGTCCGCCTGTCTGTGTCCGGGCCGCGTCCACAACATATATATATACTGAGTATACTTTATATATAAAATATATGTTGTCAAACCTTGCATAACTGAATAACCTTCATGGCACCTATGGTCACTACAGTATTTGGATTTAATAATCTTCATGTGGGAAAAGGCATAAATAAGTAGAGCCCAATATTGCAGTCAAGAAGCTTTTGAATTCAGCCGAGTGAAAAATGACGGCTGTCCGATTAACTGCGATTTTAGTTCCCTCTCCTTTCTCTTTCTCAGGTCGCTTTTTGGAAGGAAGTCAGTTTTGTAGTTTTTATGAACAGTTCGAAAGTGCCTCTCCACATTTTCCTTCTTTGGAATAGCAATGATAGATCGACAGATGAGACAAACGCTCTTCAGTTGTGACATTGTGAGAAAAAAAATCCTCTTCCAATTCCACATGCAGCCCATGCCTTCCCCAAACAATTTTTTTTTTAAATCCCTTCTTTAGTCGATCTAAATTGGAAGGCTAACTAGATCACTGAGAGAGTTTTGCAGTAGCTAATGCGTTTGATCGTGAGTGTGGGATGACCAGTGTGTTAGAAGAGAGGAGATCTCAGACTGGCCGCCCGGTATGTCAATCAAGTGGCAAATGCCATAGAGAGGAAGATATGATAGACTGACGTTTTGAACGCAATGCGATGTACCTGCACTACCTTTGTGATCTACCGGTCGATCACAATCACACTGGGCACGCCTGCAGTAGACTGAGGAAGTGGATGAGGCCTGACGGGACGAGTGTGAAGAGACAGGATTTGTTTCCTTTGCTCTTTACTTTGGTTATTCTTATTTTGATCTGTGGAGATAACGTCTCTCTCTCTCTCTATAATAAAATCCAACGTCTGTCTGTCTGTCTGTCTGTCTGTCTGTCTGCCTTCCACAAGAGAACCACTGCACAGATTTAGATCAGGTTTTTGTTCTATTATTTGCTCGAACATTCCAGATGATTTTGCGACTTCTCTCATTGCGCTAAGAATCATAATTTGCTTGCAGGAGCGATAAATTCCCAGTAATCCGAGACTGGGGGCCAATGGGAGGGGGAAGTGGGACGACAGGAGTAGGGAGCTGGGCAGGACCCTCCTCACGGTCCTGTTTCATTACTAAGTGGGCGGTTAGTTTATTAATAAAAAGGGGCGTATCTCAAGCTGTGATTGGTTTGGGTGTGACTGTGTCTGGGATTTGGGACTCAGTAGCGCCCCCTGCTGGACAGCTGAAAGGACTTGAATTAATGACTACTTCCTTATTGATTGTAATGATAATCATATTATTATTATTATTATTATTATTATTATTATTATTATTATTATTATTTAAATGCTGCTTAAAAGTGTATCTCAGACCTGTAGTAAACAGTATGGTGACTATAAAGAACACCTTCTAAACAAGAAGAAGAAGACAACATAAAGAAAGCAGCAGCTTCTATGATTGAAATGTTTTATTTGCATTTGTTGTTCTCAAACATTTTGGAGTAATATATTATATGAATTATTTATTATTGGTTTAATAATAAAGTAAAGACTGGCAGTTACGCCAAGAAGAAAAGTATCAACAGAAATAATGCATTATGTATACATTTTGTGGTGGACAGCCAGGTCCCATGCCCAGCCGGGACGCCCCTTTGACACTGGATCCGGGGGAGGAGCCATGGGATACACACTACGTAATATTACGTCCACACTACGTGTGGTGGCAGCCCCCTGAGTTAAATCAGGGCCACAGGCCTGGGAGTTCAGAGCTCATCCCTGTTGAGCTCCATGGTCACCACCAGGGGGAGCCGCACGGCTTAAGGAGGCAGGAATGCAGCCACACCTGGAGTGCAGCCTGAATTGGGTTAATTATCACCTGAAGCAAATCTGGGTGGGCTGTAAGAGGAGGAGGCGCCAGAGTTGGGAGGAGGAGGAAGACGATGAAGATGAAGCTGCCTGGGAGGAGTGGAGGACGGAGTATATTTGTGCTTTTTGGTTTGGATTCACTTTGTGCGGGACTGTGTTGAGCCGGTGGGACACGGGGAAGACGTGTCCCATGGCTGAAGAAAAATAAAAGCACTTTTTGTTTGATTTTTACACATGCCTCCATTGTCAGTCTGTGTCGGGTCGGGCGCCTATATAGCACCTTTCACATCTATAAGAGCTGGGGAATTGCCCGGTTTAATGTCCGTGGACAAGGAAAAAGAAAAACATTTTAAACAAAGGGTTCAAAACAAACATTTGACACCCGCTACAGGAACGCGGGGATTATTTACACAAACAAAACGGGGAAACGAAATTGAAACAAAGGAAGTGACGTCATCAAAATGGGGACGGGAAAGGAAGTGTAGCCAAGGCCATTTTGAGTGCTGGACAGGTAAGGGCAGTTTAAGTTTCTTCCTGCCGAATGAGAAAAGAAAGAAAGAGAGAGAAGGTTATTAGCGTTCAACAACTCCTTGTCGCGCGTTGTTTGTCTTACCTTTGGGCTTGTTGGCTGCCTCTGAATCGCGCGCGTGTGTCAATTTCATTGTTAACTTTCTGAGTCATCTATTGTCCATCGGTAGGGTCCGTTTGTATTTGTGCCACCAGACAGGAATGCCTTCACTTCGTACTGCGGTGTATGTACTGTATGTCATGTATGTCATGTATTTACAGTTTTCAGGCCCTCTCTGAGTTTTGCCTGCCTGTAATCAAAATAACTTTATTCCTTTTCTGTGGTAATTAAATATGGGGAAAATAACAAGGAAATTTTTAAAAGAAAAAAGATTAAATAAACTTAAATACAAACTGAGTAAAAAGTAGCAAAGCAAAAGAGAAAGGAAACTGAAAATAAAAGGACGACCTCGAGTGAGTCTGACGTTCAGACTGCCAGGCCTGGGGGCGTGGCCACAAGTGGGCGGGGAGTGGGGAGAGTCCACCCAATGAGAAATCACCACATAGAACGTGTTAGCATATTTTGTCTTTGGCTGCCCTCCCTACAGATCTGAAGCCGTCGTGCTGGTGACTTGGACCGCCGCTTCGGCTGCTTTTCTTTCTTTTCTTAACATTTTCTTTTTTTCCTCCAATTTTCTTATCACTTTCCCTGATATTAATTATTCAGCTATCTTTTTTTTTTTTTAACTTGGAATGATGCATTGAAAAAAATATGAAAACTTTAATAAAAGCAACATTAAAGTGTAGCTCACACCCATTAGCAGTTATTGTAGATGATTTATTTGGGGTTTGATGCGTTTATTAAAGTTTAATACTGCGCAGGCTTTCTGCCTGGGGCTTGCAGCTTTCCCATTGGAACTTAAAAGAGCTGGCGTGTATGTTTTTGTGATAAATTCTTTCAATAAATGAATTCATTTATGTTCCAGAAAAGAAAATTGGAAAAACCTTACATGTGTGGCATAGAAAAATCTTTATTTTTATTGAGAAAATGTACAGAAGGCTGCACAGACTCCATCATTCCTCTCACTCAGCCTCTCTGTAGCTGAACAAAGCTGAGCACGGGTGACGTCCCACCCCAGACACGTCAGTGTCCTACCTTGAAATCTGAAGTGCCCCCCAGACCCTTGTGGCAGTGTTAGATACACCCCACATGTGCCTGTCCCATTGTCTATGGGGTCTCATTATGTCATCAACTCTCTGGAACACAGACGGGCTACAGCCAAAAGCTGGTGCCAGTGCCACAAGGAAAGTGTCAGAGTGTCACACAGTCCTGTGAAAGGTACAATAAAGAACACAGGGAGGAACTCAATAGGAGACAAGGTGGGCTCAAGGGTGATAGATAGATAGATAGATAGATAGATAGATAGATAGATAGATAGATAGATAGATAGATAGATAGATAGATAGATAGATAGTGAAAGGCACTATATAATAGATAGATAGATAGATAGATAGATAGATAGATAGATAGATAGATAGATAGATAGATAGATAGATAGATGTGAAAGGCACTATATAATAGACGTAGCTCCTATTTGGACACCCATATGGCTGCAGGGAGTTGTAGTTCTGGAAGGCAGCCCTTCTAGGGTCTTTGGGGGTCTGCTAGAGGGGGCTTTGTCTAAAGACACTTATGAAGTTGTCACAATTTGGAATGTCTTCATTATGAATTGGAGTTTACATAAACATTTTAATTTTTAATATAAAAATCATGGCCGTCCCTGCAGGGTCTTCATACTTTTTATCAGCGCTGCCAATAGATCGGGTCCTAATGAATATTTGGTTTATATGATAGCATAATATTAATATTGTTAACTGCCCTTTGCTCTCTTTGTGGAGCCCACCAGTCCGCCACACTGTCCAGTCTGTTATGTTCGTCCCCAATGGCTTCATCTCGTCTCCCCCCTCAGTTCTGCCCTGAATGCCAAATCCAGACGGCTGCCACTCACCTTGGCGTTTTGATCGTCATCTTCTTGTATTTTGATGCCCTTATATAAACGTATTATGCACACCTTGAGTGGTCCCTTTTATTGGGTTTGGATGGCTGGGCCAGAAATGAAGAGATTTGTTTTTTCGACTGGCAGTCTGCCAGTCAGTCAGCCCTATGAGTTGAACTGGCATCCCTGTGCTTTACAGTGTAGAGCGGGCGCCACCAGAGCCACACTGACGGAGTGTCAATTAAATCAGTCTGACCAGCATTGGAGGTGTTGTGGGGGGGTGTGGGGTGTAGCACACTTACTCCTGGCTGGGTGGCACATCGAGTAGTCGAGGGTCAGTGGTCCTCTGAGGGGCCATCCTGTCTTTCATCAAAGTCCTAATCAGAAACCAAAACTCGTAGCTGAGAAACTCCTGACAAACAAGCCAAGGAGTCCAAATAGTAAAGCGCAGCACAAACTGAGGCCGCCAAACTCACGATGTTCACCAGTTTGCTCCCAGTTGGTACTTGATAACCAGAACAACAAAAGACACAAGTGGGGACCCCAATACAAAGTTCATAAGTCAAAACCCTTATGGTGAAAAAGAAAATTAAATGGGCCCAAATCATACATTAAGAGTCAGCAGATGGCACCCCGTGTGACCACCAGTACCACAGCTCTCCTCAGGGCTCAGGTTTGTGTGTCGTCAATAAGTCTGCCATAGCCCACCCACATCAGGCTGCCACCTCTGCCAAACCCTCCCCTTTCCGCCAGTGTGCACGCTAACCTGCTCAGATTGATGACAGAGAAATGGACATGCTGGGCACTTCAGCCGTTCTCTCGCCAGGCCCTGTACTTCAGCTCATGTTTACTGAAAAACCTCCTCTGTACTGTACGTGGCACCAAACCCTGAAAGTAAACTGCACTCCAGGAGTGCCCATGCCAGCCACAGGGCCACCTGGTGAGTATCTTGTGGCAGATGAACAGGTGTGGTATTAGGGTGCCCCCCCCCCAATGCCTGCAGGCACCCAGCACAGATTGTTCTTCAAGGACAGGCCTGTCACGCTGGCACCGCTCTCAAGCTCTGCTATTTTTAGACAACTGTGGCCCGAGGCAACCCTCCATTTTTTAATCTTGTTAAACACAACACTAAGAACGGTGAATATGCGACACGTAGAGGACACCCGTCAGACAAGGCAGGTGGCGCGGGGTCAGCTCATTACAGGCAGTACGGCCTCCAGTAATCAAACGTTAAGTAATAGCAGAGGCTGGCGGGCACGGCATCAAGGGACATGGGGGGGGGGGTTTGGGGAACGGGATTTTCATTACTGCCCACAATTTCAGTCAATTAAAACAAAGCGGAGAGAAAGGAGCAGCAGGGTAGAAGAGCAGAGGGTCCGTGTGTGTGTGTGTATGAGAGGGATGGCACGTGTGTGTCTGTGGGCATGTGAACTCACCCTCTCTGGGTGGCAGACATGCTATGGTCATATGGAGCCCCCTACAGGCCAACTCTGACCACTGTGGCTCACTCTCAAAGACCGGAACAACACAGCTGAGGAGATGGGCATTTGGGGGCAGCATATCACAGACTGGGCACAAGAGATGGGAGACAGCAGTGGAGAACAAATAATTAGAGAAGGATTTGAAATGAGCTCCACCACTGAACTGAAGTGCCACAGTGAGACAGCTGGGCACAGTTGGTGACAGACAGGCGCCATAGTAAACCAGCTAGGTATTGGTGACACTGGAGCTGTCCATCATACCTGGCAACTGTTCAGAATAAAAAATAGAAAGGTGATACCCGACAAGCTGGCACCTTTTGATGCCATGCTAAATCTCAAATATACATTGATGTTGGTTTTAAGACCACTGTGACACTAGAAAAGCTGGCACCTGATGCCACATTATAGATTTCTATAGGTTTATAGGGTCCGTATTGTCACATGTACAAAGTGCATGATGTCTGCCCATGGCAGCACAGGTTGATATTGTGTTAGTATGTCACCAGATCCTGCTAACATCACATGAAGCCCCTAGGTGGCACTGATCATAAGTGACTGATCAAAAGTTGTCACAGTATTTGTCCAGCTGGCATGTGTTGTCTCCAGATCAATAGTCTCTAGTGTAGCATACAGCTGGCATGCATTGATGTCACATTATGTCACCTTCTCAGTATTCACTATGGCTGGTATTGCTAATGCTCCTTTATGTCCCTAACTGGCCAACTTTGACATCATGTTTTGCCACACTGGCACGTAGCTGGCACTTTCCGATGTCATCTGATACTGTAGTTCTTCTCACTCATCGTGGCAGAGGGGGGCAATTAGAAGAATTTCACTGGACTCTGAACAGGTGACGGTCAGGACCCAGTGAACGTTACTGTATCTCACCCTGCCCAGCTGACTGCCACTGAGACATCTCGACCTGCCCACCCGTCTGCTTTATGAACTGCCCTTACTTCTTCTCCTCCTCCTCTTCATCATTGAGCTCATGAGTGGAGACGTGTAGTTGGTTGATTGGCACGAATGACGACGAATTTCAGCAGACTCTAAACATGTGGCAATCAGCACACTATAAACCACTCAGGCAGCTGGCGTCACAAGACACGGGGTGTCTGAGGGTCACTGTGAGATGATAAGGTGGCACAAGGATCTTTACCTTCTTCTTAATCCACCTGAGGTGATCTCTCTCTGAAAGTGCAAGGCGCCTTTGGCTATTTGTGATGCTTGTGAATGTCGGGAGGCCGCCGATGGCTGACCTGACAGGGATGCCCAGGAGGTGCCCGTCCCTTGATGTTTTTAACCCTTTTCCTCCCATGATGTCCCCCAGCAGTTTATGTTCTATTCGTTCATGACAGGAAAACAGCAAATCAGAGCTTCAGCCAGGGTTCAAACCCACGTTTGATGTCTGCTGTTTTGTCTTTGTGTTGATTACGTGCATCCTTCTTTATTTTTGCTTTTGTCCATGTAAATATGAAGTGCTTCACGTGTTTTTTTTTGTGGGTGGTCCCCCAAGAGGACTGCCAGGAACGTCCCACTAAATCCAAAGGGTCTACCAAAAGCTCCTGGCGGTTCATGGTGAGGGCGCTCTGGAGTTGCTGAGCTATTTGTGTTTTGCCTTTTCTATGTTTTAGACTTTGGACCCTCTTGCCATTCTGCTTGGAATCTTCATTGGGACGTCGTTGCCTTCTTGTTACAGGCAGATCCATTTTGCCTTCAGTGTGTTTTATTTTATAAAGATTCAATGCCTGTATTTATTACTAGCCGGGGTTTCACTGTGATATCCCCCTCTAGTGGGCATCATTAGAAGTGTTTGGGACTTTGTGCTTTGGCACTCTTTACTGTTTTGGATTCGTAATCCATGACAAGAGCCGAGTGATACCAGATGAAGAGGGCAACCAAAACACGAGGATGAAACAAGAATCAGAAGTTGAAAGTCAAACCTGACACTAGAGCTTACTTGCTAAAGAAACAAACTCTCGCTTTACTCCATGAACCATAAAATAAAGCCAAATACACGAATAAAAGGTGTTCATGTGGGCACTTAGCCCTGCCCACCTGGATGCCACTCACATATACTGCTGGAAAAATGAAAGGCCCACTTTATAATGAGAGTATAAAATCCAGTCAGTGACACTTATGGGCCATTGATCTGCTCAGTGACGTAGCAGAGGGGCTTGATCATCAGTGCACTAAAGAGGGGTGGCAACAATGACCACCAAAACAGGAATGAATGGGTTAACAGGCGGAGGGAAGCCACTGACATTTTCCCCACCTCGTCTGTTTTGTCACTCGTTTGCATTTGGCTACTAAACATTAGACGTCGTATGGACGTGCAGATCATGTCTATATTGTGTCCGCCGGTCCAAGACCAATTCTCGACTTCTACACGACGTGCAAACTATGTCTGCTATTTGGACGTCGATCTATGACCCCACTTAGACGTCGATAAGACGTTAAACATCGGACGTAACTTTTTTGGACGTCATGGGGACGACTAACACAGGTGCAGGAAATTTAATGAATTAATTTAAGTTTTTTCATTAAAAAAAAGGTAATACATTTTTTTTTTTTTTTTAATTTTTTTAATTTTAATTTTTTTTTTACATTTATGACAAATATAAGCATTGTAGTTAATTAATAAAAAAAATTATGGTGGGCATGATTTCATCCAGTCAATGCCACAATGCCACTGATTTGCTGAGGCAGCGCGTCATCATATCCCAGCGCCACTCTGATTGGCCGAGGCAACACACCAAGGCATTCGGCGCGAATCACTTTGTTCACTCGATCAGCTCTGCTCAGTTTGTCTTGCAACAAGCGGAAGAAACGCTCGGCCAGGTGAGTTAATTGTATGTTTATTCATGTATTTGTAAGTGTGAGTTGTTTATTTGTGTTAGGGTGTTACTTATTTTTGGTTTTGTCTTCTACTATGTTTGTTAATTGAGACTTATGATCTGTTTGTGAAAGTGTTAGCTGTTAGCTTTAGTGGCCATTTTGCATTGCCTCTTTGTTAGCTTACATTAGCGAAACATTGGCCATAGTTAAAATGGCCGATGATACGAGATGGCATTGATAATTTGGTCAGCACAGCAGAAAATCTTAAAGTAATCCCTCCTCGATCGCGGGGGTTGCGTTCCAGAACCCCCCGCGATAGATGAATATCCGCGAAGTAGAAACTATATGTTTGTGTAGTTATTTTTATATATTTTAAGCCCTTATAAACTCTCCCCCGCTGTTAACATTATTAGAGCCCTCTAGACATGAAATAACACCCTTTAGTCAAAAGCTTAAACTGTGCTCCATGACAAGACAGATATCTTCTTTCTCACAATTAAAAGAATGTAAATAGATCTTCTCTTCAAAGGAGTGCGCGCGTCAGGAGCAGAGAATTTCAGAGTGAGAGAGAGAGAGAGAGAGAGCACTCGCTAAGAAAAGCAAACGATCAAAAAATCAATACGTGTGCTTTTGTGCTTTTAAATATGCCAAAATCACCGCGATAAAGCGGCATTTATTAGAGGAGCGTTCGTATCAAATAGGCAAACAGCCCCTCTGCTCACAGCCCCTCCGTCAGGCACAGAGAATGTCAGAGAGGGTGAGATAGAGGCAGAGACAAGCAAACTATCAAGCACCACGCGGGAAGCACATCGTATATCATTGAGGAGTTTTAGTTAATGTGTAATACATGCTCTGATTGGGTCGCTTCTAAGCCATCCGCCAATAGCGTCCCTTGTATGAAATCAAATGGGCAAACAAACTGAGGAAGCCTGTACTGTACCATAAAGTAAAAGACCCATTGTCTGCAGAAATCCGCGAACCAGTGAAAAATCCGTGATATATATTTAGATATGCTTACATTTAAAATCTGCGATGGAGTGAAGCCGCGAAAGTCGAAGCGCGATATAGCGAGGGATTACTGTATTCACTGTTTTGATTCACTCTGATTGGCCGAAGCAGCACGTCATCATAGCCCAACCAGTAAACGCCACTCTGATTGGCCGAGGCAACACCCCAAGGCATTCGCTCGGCTCTGCTCAGTTTGTCTTGCAACAAGCGGAAGGAACGTTTGGTCAGTTGAGTTAATTGTATGTTTATCCATGTATTTGTAAGTGTGAGCTGTTTATTTGTGTTAGGATATTGTGTGTTCCTTATTTTTTGTTTCGTCTTCTACTCTTATGTTTGTTAATTGAGACTTAAATATATATCCAAGTCAAAATATTGTTTATATATATATATATATTTTTTTTTTTTAATGTTGAATTGTAGCCAGTCATCGTGAATGTGACAATTACAACCTGACCAGTCAGGCAGAGGACGACGACGATGATGAGGTGCCATTTAAATTGACGAGGAACTGCAGAGGGCTTTGTAAGAAATAGTATGTTTCTCACTCTCAAGTAACAAGATGTGCATCAGTTTTGAGGTCAGTCAGATGGATGGTTTGAGAATTATGCATGGAAAACACACACAGACACTCGCACACAGGCAGATGGATGACATTTGTAATCTGACACACTGGCCCTCAAATTTTTGACTTAAATGTGTATAAACATTTTTTTGCAGAATTGACAGATTCAGATGAAGAGAACATCACAGGTAATGGTTTTCTATAATGACTTTATAATTTGTTTTAAGATTAATAACTTTTTTTTAATAAGGTTATTCCATTTTTTTGGAGATGCATATGCTTATTTTCACTGTATTACCTCTGTATAGGTGTCAAGCTGCCCAAATACCCCACTGCACCAAAAAAGCTGTGGTCCATTCAAGGTACCAACTTGAATCTCAATGCATGTGGGAATAATGACAACTTATGAAGCATGGCACTGTCTTCATTCATGTGTTTCAGCCTCTGAAGATCAGCCAGGTCTGTGGAGCGTGCGGACAGTTCTCAGGGCAGCGAAATGTCCGCTCCTTGTGAGTATTTACTTCTCCCCTCGCATCAACCATCCCATTGAACAAAGTAAAAAGTCCATTCAAGATGGTGAATTTCTCACTGCTTCTGAATTGAGCATCAAGGGGAAGGGCTAAAAAGAGGGCTTAAGGGTAGAAATGGGATTCAGCCCCAGTGTCCATCACAGCTAAAGGTCATCTTTTTGTTTCCTTTCAATAATTTTGCACCTTTGAATATTCTTTGTCTTTTTCAGGCCCTCAAACTGCAAGCACAGCACCTCGGTGTGGAGATCTGTCGACACCTAGTGAGAATTCATCTCATCTCGCTTTAAACAGTCACTTTTTTATTTTATCATCTTTGTGTAAGAACATTCTTTGTGGTTTTTCAGGATCTCGACATGCAGCAGGAGGTTGTCCCATGGGTGGCTATCGCTCTTGGTAAAGAAACAGGATAAGGCACAGCATTGGCTGGCTTCTACTGGTTGGACTCCAGCACATATTGTTCACCAACCAGTAGGTGTTAGTCTGTTTTCGTGTTATGGCCAAGTGATTTAAAATAAATTTAAATGGTACTGGGTCCAGAGGTAGGTCCAGCAGAGGATCCAGACACAGGTCCAGGTCACGGCACGGTGGTTCGAGGCACACGGACAGGCGTGACGGGTCACACCGTACTGATGCCTACAGATGTGATGAAAGATCCTGGCACAGTGAACCTTATCTTATGACGGGCCAAGGCATGGTGAGTTGTCCAAAGGCTGCAATTTCATCAAAACACTTTGCAATTCAGTTAGTCGTACTGATGAACCTGTAATTGTTTTAATCACGTTACTTAAGATTATTTCTCTTCTAATCCTGCCCGAATCTGTTAAAGTTTGTCATTTGGTAATGTCTAAATTAAACTTTCTGTGGTGCAGATGCAGTGACAGATCTAAAATGGACATTCCCATTGCCTACGGATGGTAAGTATTTGATCTATTGGCAGTGTGAGATGAGCGAGAGAGACTTAATACTACAACTTTCTCTCTTTGTCTACACAAACTGCTTTTCACTTCTAGCAGTGGCGTGTTTTTCAACCATCAATTGTAGGGTGGTTTCAGTCATGTTAGATTATAACATTTGTTTGAACTTTTGTCTTTCTCCAACACTATCTACTGTATTGATAAACACTGAAACTGATTACAAAAGTCATTTTGAACCAGCTAGCTAGCCTTGCTCTTCTAAGGTAATCATAGTAATCAACAAATGTATTTCAGAACGAGGTCTTAACCCTGCTGTTTGACCTGCGCGATCAGTACAAGAAAGCAGAACCTGCCTCTTCAGCCGTACACATTTTGAGGATGGAGACTATGGTGGATTTTGAGGCAGAGGAGCAACGCCTCTGTGATGCGCAAGCTTTTGATACCCTGGTAGGTTTTACAAGTCTGAAAATAATGGAGTCTTGCATAACACAATACAATACAGTGCAGCACTGTTCGGTTCCTCTGAGGAGTGTCAGTCAACTTTATAATAGACTTATTCCAACAGGTGCTGCAAATTGCACGTATTGGAGGGAAGAACACCAAGGACTGTGTCCACAAAGTCCTTGACCGGCATGTTTCTACATACAGTTTGAATTGTGGGTTGCTCTGCTTGAACTTTTTTATTCTGGGTGTGGACCACCCTACATGTTTTCATTTGCCTTTTTTCTTGCTTAACCCTTTTTGCATTTCAGTTTTTTATGAAATTTTGAATCTTGGATCTAATAATAGGACTCTAATATACTGTAGGAGAAAAAGTTCCATCTTTTACCCTGCAGACATTTTTTGCACCATTGACTCCCATTATAACATCAATTTCTGTTTGCATAAAACAATGTCAGAGTATGTCCTAATAGATAAAAATGAAGTGAAATTATAAATTCATAATGCATTGTGGTCTTATAGACCAGCAGCAGCTGTTCTGAAAAGAGGGGGCTAACTTAGGGTACACAGATCACACGTCATAAAGCCTTTATACTACCTTGATGTTGTTCCTATGTATTTCATTCACATTGATTTATAAATGTCTTTTTTTTTTAGGCTCTTCAGTAATGCCCTGATGGCGAGGTTTAATATGAAGGGGAAGAGGAAAAGGGGCCAGAAACCTTTGGAGAACACAAAGGTTTATAGAGCAATACAAGGTAAGGCCATATTTCATGTTGGCTAAGGCAAGAACATTAGCCCTTGCCAACGTGTAATAATTTGATTTATAACTTGATTTCCGCCTAATGTCTACTAGCTGTGACTATCTTTAACATTTGCAGACATGGTTTTGTAATAATCCAGTATTGGTAGTGGATGCATAGGCAACCAAGTTTTGCTTTCAAATATGGGGACTTGGTGTATGACTGCAGATTACCTTCATGATTCGAATCACTCGTCTTTTTCTACTCGTGCAGATGGAGTCGTGAAATTTGACCCGGCAGCCACAGAGGGCTTTATAAGGATGTGTGCTTCAGAGCATTTAAAGCATGCACCACAAAGATGTGGAGGTCGAGTGGACACACTCATCTCTCAACTCTCATCGATCATGACTGATTAACTTTTTAATTTTTTGTATTCAATATGGCGGATGGAATTAATAAAAATGGAAAGAAATGTGTGATGAGTGAATTGTGATTTTTTTTTCTTATTTGAATAAGAATATGATGACTGGAAATGCATGCAAAAGTGTAAAGCATTTCCAGTTCAAATCGGCTGCTGAGTCAAACGAAGCTACAGGAAAATAAACTGGTACAGTAAACAGGTCCTCCACCTTCTGAAATGGAACTACAGAGTACAGAGAATAGAAAGAGTAGACCTGTAAAAAGAATGTCTTAAATGAGTTTAAATATGTTTAAATGTTATGTCGAGATAACATTTTTATTAGAATTAGCATAACAACATGCTATGCTAATTCTAATCCAAACGTCCACATTTGGACCTCACAACAACCTCATTTCGACTAGAAGTAGCCCTTATCTGGAGGTCCTGGGGACGTCAATACTTGACGTTCAGAAGATGTCATCTGGCGTCACTATCTGCACCTTCAGAGGACCAAAATGGTACGTGCAAAAATGACGTAGAAAAGACGTCGCTTCAACGTGTCTCTGCGCAGAGGGTGGCTACGGTCAGTGTCACTGCTGGTGTCATGAGGCCATACCTGGACCTACAGAGCTGGCACAGGTAGTCCATCTTGTAGCGGGGATACACAGAATTAGTGTCGTCAATGTGTGTGCGGAGTCCCCTTTGCTGTTTATGTGTGCGTCAGTGAATGTTGTCCCCATAAATACAGAGGGGGCGGATGATGGAGGGAGAACGCAGCCCCAAGATGGACAACACCTGTTCACAATGAATCACGTACAGCCAGCTCATCACTACATAACCAATCAGGAGGGACCAGAGACAGGAGAGGAGAACGACGGAGATTTCACTTTCCAACTACAAACCAAGTTTACCTGCAACTCTCCACATCGCGCTTTGGATCCATTTGTTTTCATTCCGCCGGACTTACTTCAATTCAATCATCGCCCGAGACCCTGGGGTCGGATTACATCATCCACCACACGCCGAGGATTCCCGGTGAGGTTGCTCCATTTGTTACAAACACGTCACATGTCTGTTGAGCAGTCACCCGCACTCAGGACAGTAAAATACTCGGAGTTCCTCAAGTTCACGATCATCCATTGCTGTTGTTCGTGTTGTTTGTTGTATGTGACAGGAAAAGGCAGGCTCTTGTTTTAGTATTTCTATGGTGTTGTCACGTGATGGCTTTGGTGGCGGTTTATACACATACAGTGGTGTGAAAAACTATTTGCCCCCTTCCTGATTTCTTATTCTTTTGCATGTTTGTCACACAAAATGTTTCTGATCATCAAACACATTTAACCATTAGTCAAATATAACACAAGTAAACACAAAATGCAGTTTTTAAATGATGGTTTTATTATTTAGGGAGAAAAAATCCAAACCTACATGGCCCTGTGTGAAAAAGTAATTGCCCCCTTGTTAAAAAATAACCTAACTGGGGTGCGTCACACCTGAGTTCAATTTCCTGATTACTGCCACACCTGTTTCAATCAAGAAATCACTTCAATAGGAGCTGCCTGACACAGAGAAGTCGACCAAAAGCACCTCAAAAGCTAGACATCATGCCAAGATCCAAAGAAATTCAGGAACAAATGAGAACAGAAGTCATTGAGATCTATCAGTCTGGTAAAGGTTATAAAGCCATTTCTAAAGCTTTGGGACTCCAGCTGACCACAGTGAGAGCCATTATCCACAAATGGCAAAAACATGGAACAGTGGGGAACCTTCCCAGGAGTGGCCGGCCGACCAAAATTACCCCAAGAGCGCAGAGACGACTCATCTGAGAGGTCACAAAAGACCCCAGGACAACGTCTAAAGAACTGCAGGCCTCACTTGCCTCAATTAAGGTCAGTGTTCACGACTCCACCAGAAGAAAGAGACTGGGCAAAAACGGCCTGCATGGCAGATTTCCAAGACGCAAACCACTGTTAAGCAAAAAGAACATTAGGGCTCGTCTCAATTTTGCTAAGAAACATCTCAATGATTGCCAAGACTTTTGGGAAAATACCTTGTGGACTGATGAGACAAAAGTTGAACTTTTTGGAAGGCAAATGTCCCGTTACATCTGGCGTAAAAGGAACACAGCATTTCAGAAAAAGAACATCATACCAACAGTAAAATATGGTGGTGGTAGTGTGATGGTCTGGGGTTGTTTTGCTGCTTCAGGACCTGGAAGGCTTGCTGTGATAGATGGAACCATGAATTCTACTGTCTACCAAAAAATCCTGAAGGAGAATGTCCGGCCATCTGTTCGTCAACTCAAGCTGAAGCGATCTTGGGTGCTGCAACAGGACAATGACCCAAAACACACCAGCAAATCCACCTCTGAATGGCTGAAGAAAAACAAAATGAAGACTTTGGAGTGGCCTAGTCAAAGTCCTGACCTGAATCCAATTGAGATGCTATGGCATGACCTTAAAAAGGCGCTTCATGCTAGAAAACCCTCAAATAAAGCTGAAGTACAACAATTCTGCAAAGATGAGTGGGCCAAAATTCCTCCAGAGCGCTGAAAAAGACTCATTGCAAGTTATCGCAAACGCTTGATTGCAGTTATTGCTGCTAAGGGTGGCCCAACCAGTTATTAGGTTCAGGGGGCAATTACTTTTTCACACAGGGCCATGTAGGTTTGGATTTTTTTCTCCCTAAATAATAAAAACCATCATTTAAAAACTGCATTTTGTGTTTACTTGTGTTATATTTGACTAATGGTTAAATGTGTTTGATGATCAGAAACATTTTGTGTGACAAACATGCAAAAGAAGAAGAAATCAGGAAGGGGGCAAATAGTTTTTCACACCACTGTATGTTTTCTACGTGTGAAATTTGTATTTTTTGTTATTTCATTTAATATAATTAATCACTTATCTTTACATAACTGCTTTTGTGTGCCTGCGTTTAATCCGTCGATTGTGGGGAAAATTGTAATTGTTAGAGAACGGCTTGATTTGTAAGATTCGCCTCAGTAATTTAATCAGGCCACAGATCTTGGAGGTGTAGCTGCCGGCTGGGTAAGGGCTCGGCCGTTACAATCTCCTCCAGGATGGCACATCAATAAGTGCCTCCCATTGCCAAAGGTTTTCTGTGTCCCCAAGCACAGTCTCAAGGGCATGGAGGAGATTCTGGAGAGAGCAGGACAGGGCCCCTCGTAGAAGGTCCTTAACCCATCAGCAGGACCCACCGGAGGGACAGGATGAGCACTGGCAGAGCCTACAAAATGACCTCCAGCAGGCAGGCAGGCCACTGGTGTGAATGTCTCTGACCAAACAATCAGAGACAGACTCCACGAGGGTGGCCTGGGGCCACAATGTCCTCTAGTGGGCACCATGCAGCTCGATTGGCATTTGCCATAGAATATCAGAATTGGCAGGTCCACCACTGGTGCCCTGTGCTTTACACAGATGAGAGCAGGTTCACCCTGAGCACACGTGACAGATGAAAGGGTCTGGAGAAGATGTGGAGAACGTTATCATCCTGTAACATCGTTCAGCCTGACCCGTTTGGTGGTGGGTCAGTGATGGTATATCTGGGGAGGCTTATCCATGGAGGGACGCACAGACCTCTACAGGCTAGACAACGGCATCTTGACTGCCATTACGTATCAGGAAGAAATGCTTGGACTCATTGTCAGACCCTATGCTGGTTCCTCCTGGTGCACAACAATGCCAGGCCTCATTATCACCCCTCGCTTACACACACAACACACACACACTCTGCACAGCTCTTCTGACAGCCTTTCTCTCTCTTTCTCTCTCTCTCTCTCTTCTAGGCTCCACCCCTCTCTAAGGCATCTCTTTCTGTCTCTCTCTCACAGGCTCCACCTCTTCCCTGCAGTGTTGCTCTCTCTTTCTCTCTCTCCCTGCCCCTCTTTTATAAGCTCCACCCCCTCTGGGTGTGTCACTTTAATCTCTCTCTGTCTATCTGGCCCCACCCCTTCTGACATCATCTCTTGTGCAGGCTCCACCCTTTATGACAGCATCTCTCCCTGCCCCTCTTTTCCAAGCTCCACCCCCTCTGGGTGTGTCTCTGTATCTCTCTCTTTTTCTCCACCAGTGTTTTTTGATCATTACAAACACATAAATGGGTGAGCATGGCAGTATATCCGGGTGGGCAGACCCCTGCCCCCCGAGACCCAGCCGTAATGATGGGTCTGCCTGTGTTTATCCCAAAAGGTTTCTTTCTGTCATTTGACCACAATTATTTTCTAATCAGTTATCTGTCATCGTCGGTTCTCCCCAGCCCACCCCGGGCCCTTATCCTCTGGCTGAGTGGTCCGTATTTCATCTACATATTTGCCGGCCTCTTGTCCTTCGCGTCTTTCTGCTGTCTTTGTTTCGCTCTTCTTTATGCCACTCTGTTTGCTCTTTCCCGTCTAATCTCCGGCCCCCCGATCTGCCCAGCTTCTCCTGCACATGTCATCTCCTTCAGAGAGTTAAGGCTGGCAGGAGTGACTGGTGACCTTTTCACAGACCGAGTGGCCTTTCGCTTTTATTTTTCTCAGCTAAATTCTTTATTTCTTTACTTTAATTCTTGTGCAGATCTTTGCACCCATCAGTCAAAAGCAGCAGACAGCTAATCGATGGGGGGGTCTCCATCCTGCCAAAGCACTCAGAGTCTCATACTGTAGATGACACCACCTGCTCTTGGGGGGTTCACTTGCTGATGTCATCTTGTGGATGATTGAACAGAAACGTAATAAACGTCATGTGATGGATTGAGGGAGACACCTGAGCCATCGACAAAGAGGCTCACCACTCTGTAATGACAGACATGCTTCACATGGGCACAGCATGGCACAGACCTGATGGAAGTCGGGCAGATTCAGAAGAGGACAGAGGGGCTTCTGGGTAATGGCCGCCTCACAGGGCCTCAGCTCAGTAATCCTCAAGGAGCTGGTGGGGGACAAGATTAAAAAGACCAGCTGGACCACAGGTAAGAAGCTCACTTCTCTTAGTCCCACCTTAGATTGGATAACACCCTTCATGGCTGGCATTATACCAGAAATAACCAAATGAAAATGTGGACTTTGTTTTAAGTAAAACCATCAAAACCTAAAATCGCAGTGAGTCACCTCCAAATGCACCAGCATGCCTTGGAGTTTTCCACATGTGTTGAATTTTAGCAGCCTTCCTGCAGATGTCCCTGCTGACACTTTTAGTTCAGCTGTCATCAGAATATTAAAAAACATTAGAGGCAATGCTTGCGACTGTCTGAGGCTGGGCCTGCTGCACCCATTTTAACCTGCTGTGCCCTCTTGATCATTCTGTACTGACTCAGAGGCTCCAACCCTTGCCAATTCCCTTTATTGCTATTTGCTCCATGCCTGTCCTTTCTGCATCTGAGACTCCAACCCTTTCCCGTCCTTTTCCCCTACTATTTTCTTCTGGCCCCTCCTATCTGCATCAGAGGCCCCGCCCCTTCATTTTCTTGTCCCTGATATTTGCCCTTGATGCCTCCTATCTGCATCTAAGACTCCGCCCCTTCATTTTCTTGTCCCTGCTATTTATTCTTGATGCCCCCTATCTGCATTTGAGACTCCACCCCTTTCCCTACCTTTTCCCCTGCTATTTTCCTCTGGCCCCTCCTTTATGCATCAGAGGTCCCGCCCCTTATACTTGTTTTCCCTACTATTTGCCCCTGGGTGTCTCCCTTGCATGTCTAAGGCTGCGCTCCTGCCCATTCCTTTTTCTTCACCCAGGGCAGGAGTTTTTTTCTGGGGGGATGGCAGCATTTTGTTAACTAAAATAGATGTTTACCATTGGCATCAGAAGGTGGTGTTTGGCATCAGACCCCGATTCTCCCTGCTCTCTCTTGGTGCGACTTGACTGAATCTCCAAATGACAGTGACATACTTACATAAATCTCAATGGGGAACACAGCAATGCCCCCCCCGCCCATCACATGTTCAACCTGCCTAAATCTCCAAGGGAGAATCACCCAAACACCGACACTCTTCAATTATGATGTCTCCCAAAGTACCAAACTGGAAACCTGCTCTACAATCATCAATTTTTCTACACCTGAGATTCTACTCCTTGTTCTTCCATTTGATCATCTTCCATTTACTCTGTTATTTTACTTTGGCCCCGCCTTTCTGTGTCAGAGACTCCACCCTTTATACTCCCTTTTGCCCTTTGACCCCTTCTTGTTGCATCCAAAGCTCCACCCCAGCCCTTCACTTTTCTGTCATTTGCCCCGGCCTCTCATTTCTTGAACTTCTTTTTCCTTGCTGTTTTTCCGTTGCCCTTACATTTTGCATTTGAAGCCTTTTCACTTCATTTTGCCTGTGTTTCTCTGGCATTTCTTTTCTGCATTTTCTTGCATTCTGTTTTACCTGCTGTGTGTCTCAATGCCTCCTTCGTATATCAGAGGCTCCACCTCTTCCTGCCTTTTTCTCCTGGTCACACTTTTAGACACTTCAGACTCCACCCCTTGACTTTTCTTTTTCATGCTAATTGCTCCTGGCCCCTCCTTTCTGCTTCAATGGCTCCACCCTTTGCCATTTCTTTTAGCTGCTATTTTCCTCTGGCCCCTCCTTTTTATGTATAAGGTTCCACCCCTTACCCTTCCATTGTTGCTGCTATTGGCCAAGTCTTTTCCTATCAGTGGCTCCACCCTTTGCCCTTTAATTTGCTTGTTATTTTCTTCTGTCCCCTCCCTTCTTCGTCAGAGGCTCCTCCCACTCCCACACTTCATTCATGAGCACAATGAGCAGGAAGTGTGCCCACCTTAGCACCGATGACAGCTGTTGTGTCCCCGATCACCCAGTCCGGGATGTCCCAGGAGATGGCCGAGGCCCAAGGAAAATGACAGCAATCTTCACTTTATATAGCACCTTTCTTAGACGTGCCCACCCGTAACAAACTGAGTCATTGAATCTGCTCGAGTTACCTTGGAACAATAAACTGCATGTGCCAAATGAATGTAAGGATGGGTGCAGACATGCCCAGGCTTAGTGTCTAGGAGGGGAAACTTCTGGTGCTTGGCATGGAAGATGGATGGGGGGAACATAAAAACAAAGTAGGGGGTCCCTGCCATCGGTGTGTCTTCTTCTGACTGACGTGCACAGGTCTCTCCTTTCCTGTCAGCTCTGCCATCTTTCTCCATTTTTCTTTGCCAAGCTGCTCCAGCTCTGCCAGGTTGTGATTTTCCATTGGACTGAGATCTAGACTCGGACTTTGGTGCCCACCAGGATGTAGTCAAGTGAGGTCCGCAGCCGATTGGCTCCTTTTAAGTAATCGCAAGACTTCATGGTGGTACTCGGGTGAGAGCACTTGGTGTGCAGGACGTCAGGAGCTGGTGATTGCCAAAGCTGTGCCAGGCCCCAGTTATAAAAAGGAAAGCGGGAGAGAGAGAGAGAGAAGGTGGGCAGCGAGCCCCTGGAGAGGAGAGTGACCGGGTGTGATCGGCCCACCGGGAAGGCAATGAGGGTCAAGGAGGCTTGGGAGGAGAAATGTGAGTGACATGGCAATCAATGGCCATAGCACCGGAGAGGGAGCCATGGGACGGCAGGGAGAGGAAAGCACCGGGGGGCATTTAGAAAGGACAGCGTCCTGCTAGGTGGTCTTCACCACTCGTTTTACTGGATCTATTTATTTGAATTTTAACTTCCATGGATCATCTCCGTTTTATGGATGATTTATTTTGATCTTTGCGCTGCACTTTGGGCCACTGTGTAGTTTAAGGAAAGCACTGAGCACCCTTTCAGCATCCCCCTTCGTGTCTCGGTCCTCCTCTGCTTGGCGGTGTCGGGTTCGAGAGGCTCTCATAATGGCAGAGGGAGCAAGGAGCCGACCCGCACCGACTCGCAGGACAGTCGCACCGATGTTTGGAGGCCAATCCCTCCGTCGCTTTGGCTTTCTGCTTGGGCTCGTTGTCTCCTCACGAGGCTTCGCTTT
The DNA here is from genome assembly GCF_016835505.1 of Polypterus senegalus. NCBI lineage: Eukaryota > Metazoa > Chordata > Cladistia > Polypteriformes > Polypteridae > Polypterus > Polypterus senegalus. The sequence continues at coordinate 993,531 of NC_053164.1, read as the reverse complement.
CTTGACGACTCCATCAGGATTTCCACGTATTTTTGCTTCATCGCCTGCTATTGAGAAACAAATCCACAGCCCGATGAGGACACCAACGTGCTTCATGGTGGAGAGATGTGTTTGTGTGAAATGTAAAATGGCGTTTGCTCTGATGGCCTCAATGTTGGTCTCATCAGATAGCACAGGACCTCCTCCCCGCTGAGTTCAGGGTCTCCCATGGGACGTCCTTCTCATTTTTGTGTCTTTCCCATAAAGCTGTGACTGGCGAGACACCCGTGTACAGTTGTTGTCGTCCACGGTAGCTTGTGACTCCTTCAGGGTTCTCAGAGGTCTCTTGGTGGCCTCTGTCACTCGTCTCCTGCAGTTTACTTTTTCCATGTCCTAATGATGGCTTCAGCTGGTGTCACCGATAGACAAATAAAGAAGCCAAGAAAAGAAAAGCCTCGGGACAGCCACCCATATAAAACTCCTGGCTGTACAGATGTGTACAGGTTCGAGTCCAACACAGAACTCATTTGAGATTGTCAGGATGGCGGTTTAAAAAGCAAGCAGAGGAAGTGACGTCATCAATGGGGCTGGAACCGGACGTGACATCATCAGGGCCAGGTGGAATTTCCTGTTCCTGGTCTGCAGACAAGTGAGCTGGACAGTCAGAGTACTCTGCCACCTCCTGGTCTGGCGTGGAATTCCTCTCCTTCTGGCCCTCCCATGCTCACGTTTGTGACGCTGGATATCCCGAGACTTGGACGGACTTGACGTGATTGTCACACATTTGCTTCTTCCGTCTTCATGGTGAAGGTCAGGCCACCACACTGACTCAGCACAAGTTGGACCCTCCGATACAATCCGTGGAAACCCTGGCAGGTGAACGAAAAGAACAAAACGATACGCAACATGCCACCGTCAAGGAGCCCGAGCAGTTTGTGTCTGAAGAAGTGTGGAGAAACACAACAGGAGGCGAGGACTGCCGGTGCCGAGGAGAAGAAGCTGCCAGGTGGGTGCCCAGGTTTGATATAAACAGAGGAGAAATAAAACAGCGTAAATGACACTGAATTTCATTGGAATTAATTAGACGTAATGATCTTGTCATATTTGTACTCAATGGTTTAATCACTGCCAACCATCACTGGCATCAGCTGTGGCACCGATGGACAGCTGCGCATGTGAAGTACATCTGTGGTAAGCCCCCTCAAAATTGTCCTGAGCCCCCTCTGGGCAATTCTGCTGAAAAGTTTCTGGGTGGGGGTTCGCTGAATAAAAGGCACAATATGACAGAGAGAGAGAGATGCAGGAGGATGACGTGACTGGCACTAATTTATAAAGAGACGCAAAAGGCACTATATAATAGATTGATCAAAGGACATGAAACACGTTATAGAAAGACAGATATGGAAGGCCTACAAGCATATGCCTCTGCTGTATGCCATATGGTATGGGATTCATAAAGGCAGTGTTAATATTTGTGAAGTGCCATCCGTTGGAATGACAAATGCAGTGCACATGTCTATGTTTGATGCTGCTTGGCACAGCATTCATAAAATGTGTGATGCACCGTCGGTTGGAATAAAAACACAATGCATTTTACTTTTCTAAATATGTACGATGCACCGTCGGTTGGAATGAAACGTGCAATGCGCAGGTCTCTATTATATGCTGTGTGGTACGGGACTCATACAGGCAGAGTTAATGTTTGTGATGCGCCATCTGCTGGGATGACAGAGACTTAGCAATCAAACAGACACACAGAAACATATGCTTTTATGAAGGTGGAAAAATAGGAAACGTAATATAATAATAGATACAAAAGTAGATGTGACTGGCACTTATTTATAGTGACCTGCGAGAGGCGATATGAAATAGATAATCAATAGATTTAAAAGGCACTATATAAGAGATTGATCAACATAAGAATGATAGACGTGGATAGCAGACATCAAAAGGAAGTATAAAAGATGTGTAGGCTGATGTGACTGGCGCTGTTTCATAGAGAGATGTAAAGGCACTATATAATAGTTTGATTAATTCAAACACAAAACCTAAATTAGTGTAAGCCGCCGTAACTCAGGATTTTCAAAATATTTACTGAATGAGGTAGAAATACAAATTAAACAATAGCTTGAAATATTTCAAACATTAAAATGTGCTTCAATGTAAATGTTTGAAGCTGAAATGCTCTCGATTGTAACAGAAATGTGTCATTTGTCCCCATCTGAGGGAGAGCCACAGAGGGCTAGTAAAGGTTCGTCGTCACTGACCTTGAATTTGTCATTTCTAACCTTGTGGGAGCGGCTGATAGCGGGCTGGGACCACCGGTGAAGAATCAAACATCAGCACTATGACTGGGCAGCATACAGTGAGACCCCTCATACCTGAGTTACTGGTACCGTTAAGATGAATAACTTGGACCCCTCTTACCCCATCAGGTGGTGGTTGATGGTGTGGCCTGCACAACTTCATGTCCTTCTGGTCACTGTGGCTGAAGACACATCATGGTAAAGGGTGCAAACATTAGAGTCCATAAATGGTCTAAAATGAGGGGTTTTGTTTGGGTCTAATGGGCCAAAAATAAGGGGGAACCCCAAAAGGTTTGAAGTTTGGCATAATAAGACCTCAAGACACAATCAAATGGTTTCTCACATGTGGGGTTTTTCCTCGTACTGGTGAGTCAGGAGGTGCTGGACATGTGATCCTTATGAACGCAAAAGGCACTATATAAGAGACAATCACAATGGATTAAAACAAAACTACAACAGAGTGAGTAGACAAGTGTGTGAGGGTCCACAATGGATACCCCACAAACGGGCACTGACCATGAGGTACAGACGGTGGCCATTACAATCTCTTTATGTGTTTATGCCAGTGCCACCACACGCCACACTGTGGAATCAAAACTGTCATTTGGACCCATCCAAGTGCAGAAGGCGGGCTCTAGCAGGTGCTTTGTTTTGATTGGTGGATTGCTGGTGAAGTGGGTGTGGATTTTTGACCCTCAAGTGCCACAGTTACAGAGGAGGGGACGTGGAATTCCGAGTTCTGGAGTTGCAGCAATGCGTCGAGCCCCTCAGGTGAAGCTGGCGAGTTTTTGTGTGGCAGGAGAACAATCCTGGAGTTCCGTGGGGACCACCAGGAGGCAGCTGGTAGGACCCGTGAGCTGAGATACCATTCAGTAAGCAATCCACAGGCATTTTTTCATCTTTTATTTCAGTGATCAAATTATGGGAGACAACACCAAAGGATCGATATCTTAAAATGAAATGCCAGACAGGGAGGGAGGGTGTGACGTCTCCGTAACGTAACTGTTAGCCTTTACCGCCATCTTGAACGTGGACATTGCAGCCCTCAGGTGACGGAACGGTGCAGAGTTTAACGGAAAAACGAGAGCTTCTCCTTCAGCCAGTCCTCGGTCAGGTCTTCTGTGGTCCGGATCTCAAACACCTAGACGGAGACCATCATGTGTTAAGTGGGACCTCCTAAGAAATGGGCAGACCCCAAAGAAAAACCTCACAACCACGAGCTCTGATTGGACGCTTCACCTGCCTGCCTGGCTGGACATGCTAATCAGGCAGATCCCCATTGGATGAGCCTGCTGATCCCTTTGTGATTGGAGGGTCCGTCACTTGAGGTTACATTCTGAATGTCTTAGTGCGGGTAAGGCGCTATATAAATAAAATGGCCTTTATCCCCTCATTAATGGACCTTTGGGTCCTTCTGAAGGACAATCAGGGCTGACATGAGAGGCTCATTAAAAACCTGAAAGGCGTAGCCATCTGCCATGAAAGCTAACAATAAAAATAAAAATAGATATCATTTATAAAACGACATGAAATAAAGCTGCATGTTCTGTAATGGAATCCTGACAAGAACAGCAAAACTAAGATCTCAGCCAGTCTTCAAACAAGACCCTGGCAATGTGCCCGCCGTGACTGAACCTTTTCCAGGTACTGAAAGCCCAAGAGATGCCAGCACCCTTACCTTGGTAAGCTCTGCAGCCTGCACCAGTCTGTTTTTACTGCCAGCGTACATCATCTGCTGCTCCGGCTTACATCCTACAAGGCACAAAACACAGAGGGAAGGTAAGAGCTGGGCACCAGCCTTGGCACAGGTGGCATCAAAAGCATCTGGGCAAATGGGATGCCTAGCTTTGCAGCCATACTGATTGTACAGAGCAACTTTTATGTTATCCTTTTTATCAAACTGGAGGAGGGGCTAGTCATGTGGGTGTGTCTCTGTTAAGCCCCGGTCACTGTGAATGTGACTCCACCCCCTTTTGAGCATGCCTGAGAGATAATGCTGCCCTCTAGTGGCTACAATCCTGTAAATGGCAAGGTCAGAGGTTCAGACTCCTGTGTGACCCAAAGCGAGGGCCACCTGTCTGTGCTCACACTGGGGAGTATGAAACGAAACAGCAAAACCAATAAAGGGTCTTAGATTTCTCTGTGAAAGGCACTATACTGTAGAAAATCAATCAGTCTTCTCTCTGATCAGAATGATATCTTTAAAGTACGCTGTATTAAAAAAATTCTACTGTACCTACAAACTGTCCTGGAATAGTGTTCATTATTATAGGCACTATATTGTGTCACAATGTCACCTGTGCTGTCAAAACATGTCACTGGCCACTGTAAAAATATAAAAACTTTAGAACGGAGTAAGGAAAGGCACTGTCACCTGTCACAAGTCATGTGGGTGTGTCCATGTTAAGCCCCGGTCATTGTGAATGTGACTCCACCTCTTTAAGTCAGTCACTACAGGTGTGCAATCGGGGTGTGTCCCTATTAAACTCCAGCTATAGTGACCCCGCCCCTTTCAACATGTAATAATAATAATAATACATTTGATTTATATAGCGCCTTTCCCAAGCTCAAGGCACTTATACAGGATATACAAAACATTCAAATAGAATAGACACACCTCCTCCTTGAGTAAAGCACAGAGACATTCAATGGCTAAGGCAGCCCTGCATGCCAAGTGCCAAGGCCACCCTTAACAGGAAACAATTTCTTTGGATGTCAAAATAGGACAGCTAAGAGTTTGAATGGAGTCTGATCTGTGGCTCATGGAAGTAGAAGCACCAGTAGTTAAGATGGTGACTGCGCCCCTTTCAACTTCTCATGTGGGCGTGTCTCTGTTAAGCTTAGAGGACTGGCTCCGCCCCTGTCAGCATTGCCTGAGTGAGTCATGGGGGTGTGTCCCTGTTAAGTCCCGGTCACTGTCAGTGTGACTCCACACTCCCTTAGATGCCTTCTCATGGCTCCCATCTTCAACTAGCACTGCCACTAAGTGCCATCCTTAAATGGCATGTGACTTCCTTGTGAGCTAAAGCAGAACTTCAAACCCTCTGAGCTAAGAGGACAGACTCGATTGGCAGGTGTCAATGGCAGCTCATGAGAACTTGAACAGCTCCAGCTCCTACAGTTAAAGAGGGCATCCCTGCTCTCGGCTAATAAAAGTTAGTTGAGGTTTTAGCATCTTAGACCTCTGGATTTAAGAATTGAACATCCATTGCGTGATTGGCTCTCAGGACCCTTGTCTGCTGATTTTTTTTTTTTTTTTTGAGTATTTCCAAGAGAGAACGCTGCCCTCTAGTGGCTACAGACCTGTAAATAACAAAGACTCCGGTTCAGTGAGTGCTGCCAGCCCGTGCTCATACTGGGGGGAATATGAAATGAAACTGCAACACCAATGAAGGGTTTCGGACTTCTCTGAACTGTATAAGCTGACCCACCTGTTCATTTCATGCCACTGACTTTTCTCTGATCAGAATAAGTTGTACGAGTGTCCACAGAGTATTTAAACTGTACTGTGCGTTATCCAAGGCGCTATATAATAACACAAGGTCCTCTGTGCAGTCAGATCACTGTGACTGAAGTCATTTCACAGACCCCGACTGTGCTAAAGGTGTTCAGTAAGGAAAGGAGCCGTCATTTGTTATTTAGGGGGACACAAAGATGGTGCCCAATGAGTGGCCACTAGAAGGCACCAGGCCAAAACCTGAACATGAAACCACACTGCAGACTACCAGAAGACAAGGGGAAAGTCTGCAGTCTCATAGGTCAATATAGCGCCTTTCATGGTGAGGCACTCAAAGTATTTTACATGCATGCCACACTACAACTACTTTCATGTTGCCATAGGAGGATCCCTGGTATGCAGGGTCAAACACGGGGTGGCAGAAATTGGCAATGAACTGGAAAGGTTGTGTTTCTATATAGTGCCTTTCACACAAAATTCCACTGCTGTGTCAAGAAAAATGACCTCAGTCATGAACATGTGGTGAGCACGTGATAACCTGGCTTAATAAAGTGGGGACAAAGTATATGGGCGTGTCCCTGATAAGCCCCGGTCACTGTGATGCTGGCTCCTCCCCTTTTCAGCATCTCATTAAGGTAAGCTGAGTCGAGTTATGTACTGATCACTATACTGGTGACTCCACCCCTTCGAGAATCTCACTCAGGAGGGTGTGTCACTGTTGAGCCCCGGTCACTGTGGTCTGACCTCTGTAAGCATCTCATTGGGGGTGTCCTAGTTTTGCACCAATCATTATTGTGACTCCGCCTACTTCAGCATTTATAGGTGACAACTTGTGCAGATGTGTTCCTGTTAAGCCTTGTCACTGATCGGCTGACTCCGCCCCTTTTAGCAAATCAATGGGACCAAGACTTGTGGGTGTGCCCCAATTATAAACCAATCAGTTAAATGGTGAGTTTTATGCATTTCAGCCTCTCACTCAAGTGGAGTCAAGTGGGCGTGTCCTTGTTAAGTCTCGCTCACCGTAATGGTGACTCCACCTTTTCAGTATTCACTGTGATCTGACTCCGCCCCTTTAAGCATCTAACTGGGGTTAGGTGATGTAATGGTAACTCCACCTACTTCAGTTTCATGGCACTGCCCCTGTTAAACCTTGACTCCACCCCTTTCTGTATTGCACTAATGGTGAGTCATGTGGGTGTGTCCCCGTTGCACCTAGTTGCTGTGATACTGACTCCGCCCTGTCCCATTCATTTGCTAATCATTGACTCCGCCTCATTCGCCAGGGTGAGGAGTCACGTCACTGTGTCCCTGTAGTGCCCTGTTTACTGTGATGGGCTCCCCTGGCTTCACTCTGCTTGAAATGGGGGATTGTTGTGCTGACCCCCCAAAGCCCCCTCTCGCCCCCTCACTCTTGTGCACCTCTCTGGCTCTGCTGTCCGCCTAACCAGTCAGATCCTCATTAAGAAACATTAAAACTCCTGTCAAATGTCGGTAGCCACTTTTAATGCCAGCTTTAATCCTCCAGCAGCCTGGCATCTCTGTGCCTTGTCACCACCTCCCCTGTCGGTCCTTTTTATCCCATAATAGAACAGAAAAAAAGAAAAAACGTATGCGAGGCGGGTGAGCTCGGCGGTGATTAATAATGCATGAAGACACAGATGCGCGTAACCCGCCGTGCACAACGTGGGCTCACAGAGATGGAGATGTGATCATATTTCAGATGATAGGTGCCACACTGTGAATACCAATCAGTGGGCGTCGTGCCACAAGCTCCCCACCAGAGGGCACCGACCTGAGGATGAGCTGGAGAGTCAAGGCCACAAAGCTAGACCAGAAAGTGAGGAAGAGGAAGAGGAGACGGCCATTAGCAATGGGAGACCCCCAGATTAAAATGATATAAAGGGGAGCAGCTTCATTATAACATCTGTTACAATGGGGACAGGGACAGTGCAGACTTGTGACTTTAGTCATTCTGTCTTTCTCTCATTCGCCCCAGTTAACAGATTTCTAGCATTTGTTCTTTTCATATAGCGCCTTTCATCAGCAGATCAGCATGTCCACACACAACACCGGTGAGGAGACTCACTCAGTTTCACAGATATACTTATAATGGTGGCGGGCTTCGTCCCCTTGATGCCCACTTTGGATGGGCTGGTGCTTCACCCAGGACTTTTAATACCCGCTGTGACCCCCCACAGCAAACTAGTCAACATCAGGCGCCTTATAGTTACAGTGCAGTCCTTCAGGTGGTGCCTTGGCAGATCCAATGATGCCCTCAGGGTCACACAGGGCACATACACTGAGTGGCCAATGTCACACTTTTATATAGCGCCTTTCATAGCCCGCAGCACCCCAGAGCACGTACGGGTACAGGGCACTACACTACTGCTGCTTTTATGATCCTGAAATTGGATCTCTGGCATATTGGGGGGTGTTAGTGGGCACTAAACTGGAGAGACGCTCTTTCAAAAGAGGGCACGTACTTTATGAGCCCAGTAAAGTGTGAATATTTATTATTCATTTAATCGGGATATTTGTTTATCAATCATGTTTTTAGCAGGCTTTTTAACTCGGGGTCACACCGTGAGTCTGTAATCGTACGTTTTTATATAGTGCCTTTCACGGTGAAGCCTATGCCATACCTCACAGTTGCTTTCATGCTCCTTCAGATGGCATTCAGGGTCACAGAGAAGACATCAATGGGCACTGAACTAGAAAGACGGTGTTTCTTTATAGTGCCTTTCACACAGGGCCCGATTCCCAAAGTCTCTTTATTTAAAGATAACGGAATCATAATTTTTCTATGTTGATCACAGTGCTGTAGCAGCAAAGCTGGCTGATGTTATATTTCATTCTGGGTCACTCAGTTTTTATATAGTGCCTTGCATAGTGAACAACATTTTCAAGGTACAGCACTTTACAGTTGCCTTCATATTCCTAGAAATATGGCATGCAAAGTCAGAGAGGGAGGCACTAATGGCCACCACACTGGAAAGACTGCATTTCTATATAGTGCCTGTCACACAGAGTGTTACTCCGGTGGGGACTCTGATATCATCATGGCCGTACTTATGGCTGTAGACGACACAAGTAAAAGTCTGTCTTGGAAAACAAGAGGAGGGCACCTTAGTACACCTAGGGTGGCAAATGTGGCCAAAGGGTTAAAATTGAACCTAAGAGGAGTGCGACCTCAAGAGGGCACCAATTAAAATAAACTTATCATAGGATGAAGTCCTGTGACTGACAACCAGAGGACACCAGGCTAAAATTATAAAATAAAAATTCATCTTAGGATGGCATCTCAAGAGTGACCATCAGGGTGCACCAGAGAGGAAAAAAAAATATTCAAAATCATCCTATCCTGAAGTTTCACAACGTCCCACCAGAGGGCGCCAGGGAAAAACAAAAGTGACAAGGGAAACTGGAACTGACCGCCAGAGGGCGCCAGGCCAGAGACGACGCACAACAGACTCCCAGAAGACAAAGAGAGAAGAGTTAAAATGGAGTCTCCTGGTCCTATATAGCGCCTTTCACGGTGATACATGCAAAAGCATTTTATTGGCAGGGAACCCTACAGTTACATTTATATTTCTTGAAAAGACCCCCTGCCATGCAGGGTCACACCGGGTGGCAGTAATGAGACATAAACTGGAAGGATTGTGTTGCTATATAGCGCCTTTAACACAATAGTCCAGAGTGCTGCTTCACAGGCCCGGTAAAGATCAGCTGGTTCGACTTTCTTACTCAGTCAGGAGCACATGACAGCTCATCTGGTTTTATATAGCGCCTTGATGCATCACCCATTGCACGGCTGTAATTGGATCTCAATCTGGGTGGTAATCAGCGTCTGCTCCCAACCTCCCTCCTTTCAAGCTGCAGCACATTACAATTTACTGTCATATGCCTAACAATGGCACGGACACACAGGAAGTCTTTACTGGGCACTAAGCCATCATCTTTACATTTTTATATAGTGCCTTACATCACAGACACACACACACCACCCCAATGCATTCCCAGGGTGGCTGCAACTGGGGCACCGACAGCTGAAGTGATTTGCAGGACTGTCAGCTGCACTTCAAAGTCTCTGCCACTGGGTGGTGACACAGTACTGGAGAAGAGAAGCCAAATATAGCACGATGGTGACAGTGACAGTGACAGTGACAGTGGCAGTGAAACTGAAAGTGACGCCGACCACAACCTTAAGAGCAAAGTGCGGTGAATTGGCTGTTATGTTAAGTTCAGGGCTGCAGAGACCCTGGAGGTAAGAAAGGGACCTTGTAGGAGGTGCCAGTCTGTCACTGGGCACTATGGCACACACATTGGGCCAGTTAAGAACTGCCAGTCAGCTTAACAGTGCCAATGTGAGGGGGCATAGCAAAGCGATCCAAAAGGCAGCCCAGCCAGATGACAGTCAATGTCTTGTACTTGAGGTGTAACTTGTATGTGATCTGATTGCCTATTTAAAATAACTATATAGTGCCTTTCAACAGCGAGCAGTAAATGAACATGTTTAATGGGTCAAGGAAATTTTGAATGTTTATTAATAATCTAATCATGATATTTATATATTTATTTATTTATTAATCATGTTTCTGCAGCAGTACAACTGGCAGGCTTAGTGACTCGGGGTCACACAGTGAGTCTGTAATCTCATGTTTCCTATATAGTGCCTTTCATGGTGAAGCCCACGCCAAAGCATTTAACACGTGTACTGCACAGTTGATTTCATTTTCATATAATTGGCATTCGGGAGGCTTTAATGGGTACCCAGGGGCGAAGAAGGAGACCATATAAGGGGTGCCAGTCTGTCACTGGGCACTATGGCACACACATGGGGCCAGTTAGTTTAATAGCATATCTTTGCCATGTGGCAGGATGACTGTGCCAATATGTGGGGCACAACCCACATTCATACAAAAGCCACCTCATCCAGATGAGAGTCAACCAAGAGAGTATTTCTCTTTTAAAAATACGTAAATATATAGCGCCTTTCACAGTAACGTCACGTGATCACAACCTGGGTAAAGTAAAAAAAAAAATAGATAAAGGGGGCATGACAGAGGAGCAGCGATGACGCCCTCCTTTTAAGAGCATGGCAAATGAGCAGGTGTGCCAGGTGGTTCAGCTCCAAGCCCCTGAAGATTTTTCGGTCAAGTTAACTAGCATTTCTAAACTGGCACCAGGTGGGTAAGCCTGAATGGGCCCTACAGTTAACAGGTGGTTCCTGCCTTATGCCCAGGACTATCAGGAGAGGCAGCACCCCAGACACCAGAGGATGAACTTGTGCCAGCGATCCTAGGACTGAGGCTTGGTCATTTTGATAGCCATACCCTGGCACATTGGCACTAACACTGGGAACAGGATCCAGCCAGGGTGTTGCTCAAAGTAGTTGAGCTTGACAGAGCCACTGTGTGGGCACAAAATGCCAGTCAAGCATAGACCTAAACAAACTGGTATGGGAATGAAGGGCTGGAAAGTGCCAGCTGGAGTCACACACGTCTATGGTGGGTATGACCTGCAAACCCTGAGAAGGCTGGATAAGAAGAGCCCTGGTGGTGAGCATGACTCACATGAACTGGCAGACTGGGCACTGACCTCAGAATGAACCCATCCTCACCCATGACTGCCCCGATATGCCAACTTGGACCACAAGCTGAGAGAAGTGACCAGCTTCAGGAGTCTGGGCTGCATGGTGACACAATCTGCACCAAGCCACCCGATGCAGGTCAGGGTCAACTGTTTAGTGTCTCAGTATCATGGCACTGGCACTGGCACTGGATTTGTGAGTGTCAGGGCCACTTAGCAATAAACACAATGGATTTGGTGTGGTGTGCCCATCTTGGGTGGGTCCAGCCTTCTCTCTAATGCCCTCAGGCCCAAGAATTGGCTTAATGGAGATTGAAAATGCATGAAATGAAGAAAAGTCGAAGCCGCTGCACTCACCAACAGGACTGGAGAAGATGAAGCAGAGGGGAAACGAGACTCTGCCATCGTCATGGATGTACTTGTAGCTGTAGACGACAAATGTGTAAAGCTGTCAAGGAAAACGGGAGGAGGGTGGCAGAGGGCGGCCATGATGACCGAGCACATCAGTACACTCGGGGTGCCTGACATGACCGAGGGGTTAAAATAAAAACTCATTGCGGGTGACAAGGAAAAAAGAATATTAAAGAAAACATAGTATAACACTGACCACCAGAGGGCACTAAATAAAAAAAAAAAGTTAAAATGAAAACTTAACCTGAGCTGATGTCTCTCTAGTGACCCCTAGAGGGCGCATTGGCAGGCAAAATGGAAACGTGTCCTAAGATAAAGTATCACAACTTACTACCGGGGGGACCTGGCCACAAAGATACCACAAAAACTCCTCCTACACTGGAGTCCTGCAACTGATCACCAGGGGGCATTAAAATGGAAAGCTGCCCTAAGCTAAAGGAATTGAAATTGGCAACCGCTCATAAGGTGGGGGTCCTGCAGACTGACCACTAGGGGGTGCCAGTCCAAAGAATTGAACTGAAAACATCATAAGCTGGAGTCCTGTGACTGAGCACTAGAGGGCGGCAGAGAAAAGAACTAAAATGAAAGGTTACCTTAAGATTAAGGCATTTAAAATGACAGCCTGTCATAACATGGAGTCCTGCAGACTGACCACCAGAGGGCACAAGGCCAAAGAGTTCACAAGAAAATTCATCTCAAGCTGCAGTCCTCTGACTGGACACAAGAAGGAAAAAGTTACACTAAAAACTCGTCTTAAATTGAAGTCTCACGACTGACCACCCAACACAGCAAAGGGTTGAACTAACAACTCACCCTATTTTAAAGTCCCGTGACTGACCAGTAGAGGGCACCAGGAAGAAGCATTAAAATAAAGTCTTACCGTAGCATAGATTCCTGTGACTGACCCCCAGAGGGCACCAGACAATTGCCCGAAGCTGGCATTATGTGAGTGACCACCAAAGGGCACCATGGGAAAAAAATAAAAAGTTAAAATGGAAACTTATGCTAAGATGAAGTATGACAACCGAGGCTAAAGAGTTCAAACCAAATTTGCCCTACGCTGGAGTTTAGCAACTGACCACCAGAGGACGTCAAGCCAAGGAGTCCAAATAAAAATTCACCCTAATTTAGAGTCCTGTGACTGAACACCAGAGGGCGCCATGTTAAAAACGTTAAAATGAGCGGCCGGCCACCGTCGTGAAATTCGACTACCGAAGCAGGCAGGCACTGTGGGGATGAGAACAGTAAAGGATATCTCGGCTGTCGCTCTGGAAGTTCGTTCTTCAGCTCGTCCGGAGAAATGTCCTGAAATGACAGAAGAGGTGAAGGGCAGAGCAGAGGATGTGAAAGTCACTCCTGGCGCCCCCTCGTGGCGCCTATCGCACACAGCAGGTCTGCAATTCCTGTCTTTGTTCTTCTACTCCTTCTGTTGATTGCTGGGTGGGATTCTTTATGGAACTCCCCCTGCTGCCCCCCCCCCATAGTGCCTTATCATTTATTCTGTTTTAATTCTTCCTCAATTTCCTCTTCACCTTCCTCAACAGATAGCAGACAGCTGCTCAGGCAGCCATTCTTATGTCATGCTGTGATATCCTGCCTTGCGTCCTATGCTTGCTGGGATAGACTCCAGCTTCCCTGCAGCCCTACTCAGGATAGGGCGGCTTTGGAAGACGGGTGAATGGATGGATGGACCCCTCTAAGACATAAGATATTGGTTTTTCAACTATGGGTCACCACCCATTGGGTCACACAGAGTTAAGATTCGCAATGGGAGAGGGTCGCCTACGGGTTGGTCTATGCCTTGTGCCAACAGCACCTCCACCAAGACTTCGGACCCCTTTATGTTTTCATTGTGCTAAAGTCTTTCCAATTCATTTCTTTTTTCTTCCTCATCAAGCAACACTCAATACCCATCCATCCATTTTCCAACCTGCTATATCATAACTACAGGGTCATGGGGGTCCGCTGGAGCCAATCCCAGCCAACACAGGGCACAAGGCAGAAACAAATCCCAGGCAGGGCGCCAGCCCATCGCAGCACTCAATACCCTCAAATGGCAAACTGAAACAGAATTGGAGGAATTTGTGCAAATGGATTAAAAATAATAATAATAAAAAGAAATACCCCAATAGTCACAAGTGTGGAGACCCCCTGAATCCCACTTGAGATTTGTCTTGGGTGCTTCTCAATCTATGGATCATTGTTGAGATGTTTGTACCCCTTCTTTGGAGTCCACCTGAAGTCAGCTCAAACGATGGGACACGACTTGTACGGGCACACACCAGTCTAGAGAAGGTGGCACAGGTGGATTAAAAAGCCAAGCTATTGGGTCCGAGGAGTTGCTCGCAGGGCATCAAGGTGGGATTGTGACAAGGTGCTGATCTGGGAATGCCATAGCAACGTCTGCAGCACAAGTGGCCTCCAGAATTCTGAAATGAAAGAAGGACCACAAACTCTAACTGTAACGGACCACCCGGCCAAACTGAGCAATTGGGGAAGAAGGGCATTCATTAGAGAGGGGTCTGAGAACTCGGTGGTCTGAACGGCAGAGAACATCTGGGAAGAAGGGAGAAACTTCCAGAAGGACCACCACCTCTAACCGCCCCTTTTTAAAGAGAGGCCAGGCAGAAGCTTGTCCCCAGTAAGTGACACATGGACATCTGCTTGGAGTTTGTAGAAAGGCACCCAAAGGACCCACAGACTGAGAAAGAAGACCCTCTGCTCTGACTAAACCAAAGGTGAACCACTTGGCCCCAATTCGAAGTGTCATGTCATGAGGAAACCTGCACAGTGCCATCTCAACAGTAAAACATGGGAGGACCAGACAGGGCTGAGGAGAAGCTGGGATGGGACAAAAGTACAGAGAGAGAGATAGAGAGACCCTTGATGGAAACCTACAGAACACCTCAGACCGCGTGAGAGGGTCACAAGAGGAGTGGCTTGGGAGAACTCTGAGAACGATCTGGGGTGGTCCAGCCAGTGCCTAGCCTTGAACTCCAGTCGAACATCTCAGTAAACACCTGACAACAGCGGCCCACCGATGGTCTTTATCCACCCGGTCAGAGCTCGAGGGGGGTCTGCTGAGGAGAATGGCAGCAAGTCCTCACATCCAGGAGTGAGTGAAGCTTGTCAGAGCAGACCTGAGAGGATTCCAGGCTGGAATCGCTGGCAAGGGGGCTTCAACGAAGTGCTGAGTGTCAATGGGATGGGTCCATTTTAATTCTATTAAATCTGCAAAATGTCTCAAATCCTGTTTTCATTTTCACTTATTCTGGGATGCTGGGTGCTGCTGGATGAAGAAAAAAAAAAAAAAAATTTACATGATTTGGATCCAAGAGAACAAAATGAGCAAAAAGAGAAGGGTCTGGGGCCTTTCTGAAGGTGCTGTTGGCACAAGCCATAGGCCAACCCTGGCAGGGACGCCAGTCTGTCACCGGGCACACTCTCGAACATGGCTACTCGGCTCTGAAGGCGCAGTAAAGCAACTTAAATGGCTGAACCTTGTCTCCTGATGCTAGTCTGAAACCTGATTACGGGAATGCAGGGTCAGTGGTCTCTACAAGACCCTGAGTCTTCACCCATGTGCCAGCTGGGAACCATCACTAGAAGCCGTCAGATGGTTGATTTTATTATTTATGTTGGTCTTATATGAGAACCTGCTCAGCCTGTCACTAAGGCTCCAGAAAGTGTCACTGCTGTGGAAATCATCCTACATTACTTCAGTTACAAAGACGTCGGGCAACTCCTGATCTAAAGACTGCAGACCAGTGGCTCTCACATCTCACCTCGTGAAGACCATTGAGAGGCCGGTCCTAGACTATAGGAGTCCTCCTGTGGTAGACCACCTGGACCCACTGCAGTCTGCCTGTTAGATAGACTGAAGTGGAGGATTAGACAGACTCTGGACCCCTTGGAGGAAGACGAGGAGGAGAAAATGAAATCAAACCCGAGTGCCATTATGAACAACGCTGCACATCCTCTCTGTGACACAACAACACCGAGGACTTTCAGAGAAGGAAATCATTCAGGAGAAGTGAGTGGAGAAACACAAGGGGATGGGGGGGGTCCTTCATATTAAGAACAAGATACCCCTATAGTGCCTCACTGGGACTGGCACTGCCAAGTCAGAAGGTTTTGCTTCTTTTTAATTTCAATCCTTTTCAATCATTCTGGGATGTGTATGGACCACAGACAGACAGACAGACAGATAGATAGATAGATGTGAAAGGGACTATATGATAGATAGATAGATAGATAGATAGACAGACAGACAGATAGATAGATAGATAGTCTGTCTATCTATCTATTATATAGTTCCTTTCACATCTGTCTATCTATCATATATAGGGTGGTCCAGATCTAATTATGCAACTTTTAATGCAATGCAGGAAAACAGTACAAGACAAAAGAATTGTTTGAAATATCTTGTAATAAACGAAAATGGACTTACATTGAATTAATTCACTGATTTCACTGCCATCTATCGGCATCACATGTAATGAAAATTGCATAATTAGATCTGGACCACCCTGTAGTGCCTTCTATCTATTTGTCTGTCTATCTATCTATCTATCTATTATATAGTGTCTTTCAGATCTATCTATCCATCCATCTATACTTTGAAATGAACAATGCGACAGAGACAGAGATGGAGAAGGGGACAGGGATAGGGACATAGGTGGGGACATGGCCTGCCTTACTGTCCCAATTGCATTTCCCGTTGATCGTCACTCCACTCGCCCACCCGTCACCATCCACGCCTCTGTCACCACTTACTTGGTATTCCTCCTCCAGAACCACAAGCTGTTTCTCTTTGTCGATTTTCACTGCAAGAGAAAAGAAAACCAAATGATGCGAGCGCAGTCATTGGCCGTCATCGGTCCTGTAGCTACCTGTCCAGCGGGAGAGCCCAGACAGACAGACAGACAGACAGAGAGAAGGGCAGACATGGAGAGTCATTGAGATGAGAGACAAAGACAGAGAGTTGGACAGGCCAGCAGAGAGACATACAGTTACTGACTGACAGACAGACAGACAGGCCAGTTGGACAAAGACAGTCAGATGGACAGACGTGCAGACACTTAATGAGGTGGACTGCCGCTTACAGACAGCTGGACAGATGAACAGACACACAGGACAATGGACAGACAGACAGACCGACCGACAGCCAGGCCAGTAAGGTGGGAGACAGTCAGTCAGTCAGTCAGTCAGACAGACAAGTGGACACTCAGTTAGGTGGACAGATGGACTGACATTTGAACAGACTGACAGACAAGACATAGTGAAAGTGCTGAACAGACAGGCAGAGAGTGAAACTGAATGGACTGACATACAGGGCAGCTGGACAGACAGACTGAAAGACAAGCAGAATGACAACCAATGAGGTGGACAAACTGAAAGGCCTGCTCAGGTCATTACACTCAGTTCTCATTTGGTGGCACCCCCAGCATAGTCACCCCCAGGCAGGCACCCACGTAAGATATCCCAGCATGCACTGCCCGAGTCCTGCCAAGCATGGCGGCAGGCACAGTGACACTATCTATCTATTATATAGTGCCTTTAGTGTCTCCTAGAGTGGATTATCGTGGTCACCCGCTGAATAAATTCATGTAAACGCCTGTGACGATGGCCCTCAGTGTAAAATGGTGGCTGAGCGTCTGTCCTGACCTTAAACCGTCAGAGATAAAGACAGCAAGACGTCAAAAGCAAGAACTGGAAAGCAGAGCAGGAGGTGACAAAAGAAAAAAGTGTGAATGGCACCGGCGTCAAAAGTCCCAAACTATAGCGAGGTATCAAGAGCAGACCGTAAACCAACAGTCCTCGTCCAAAGACACCCTAAGGTCCAAGCCCACTCTCAGGATGATTCGACAGGTGGTTTTGTTTCTCATTACGTTTAATTGATTTTTTTTAATTATCTTTACCATAACGTGACTCCATTTTGAATTCTCACAATCGCTGCCATTTTGTTACTGCTTTCTCTGGGTGCCGTCATGTTTGTGGCCTGCTGCATCAGTGGGCATGTGACCCTCGACTGTATGGCGTCTGATCGTCACGATGGCCACGTTAGGCGACTTTTCCAGTGATTTTCAGCCATAGCCTTCATTTACTCGATCTTAGGGAGTTGGAGGCAGTTGGTGCCACGCTAATGTGTCACGTAATGTGACATCCCCGGCATCTCACGGCAGCTAGTTCACGACGTGCCCCTCAAACAATTTAGACATTGTCTTCAGTCGCAGCGGCAGCTCTGTGTGCGTATGAGAGCTGAAAACCATCAGAAGCTCATCCAGTAGCACAAAACATTTAAAGCAGCTATGAGGACGACGGGACATCACAAACACAACAGACGCTCGTCTGTCTGATGTCTCGTGTATTCCACACCATAACTCAATAGGAAAGCGGAGAGCGGAGATTGTGCCGGAGCTTGTCAGGCCTGTTAGTGCATCACACAGCACGCCATTGGCTGACAGGAAAAGGGGCGAGCCCAGCAGTCATCACGCAGTCACCGCATGTGACAGGCCCAGCGATGTCCAGCACGGCAGGCAACCGCAGTCAGCAGGTCCGACGTGACCAAACACTAGGAGTCACATCATGTGACATCAGATAAGTCCAACTGCCACGTGTTGGCTTCCGTCCCATTTTGGACTTTCCCTTTATGAACCTCTGCCCGTTTTTGTCTTTCTGACGGGTGGTCTCGGGGTCCGACTCTTGGTTTTCCAGGTAGACCAGCATCACGCAGAATAGCGAACTACCATCTTAAATCACCGTGACTCGATGATGTCACATGTCAGACGTCCGGTGGTCACATGACCGCAGACAGACATCATGGCCAACAATAAAACGGAGTCTAAACTCCCACAAGTTAGGAAGACACAACTCGATACCAGGCACGACAATAACGTCGACATGGCTGAGCACGAGATTAATAAAAAACAGCAAAGCTAAAATGGAGATGTATGAGACCACCAACTCCAGCTCTCCCCCCACACCAGTGACTAGAGGACTTACTCAGGATGGCTGCGTTATTGGTCTCCTTGCGGAATCGAAATTTCTTCAGTTTTTCTTTGAGGCTCTCATCGACATCACACACCACCAAGGAGTCGGACTGGCAAAAGAAAAAATGGAAGAACTCCGTTAATTAGTTAAGAGTCCGGCAGCCGGGATTACAAGGTAGAATTTCACACTCATCACTAGGCCAATAGGAGGTGCTGGTCCAAACAAAAGCTTTGGTACCCCACGGTGAAGGGGCCTCTGGTGGGAACTGAACTCTAACTCCACTGCCGGAATATTCCGGAAATCAGAAAATAAAAAAAATGAATAAAGCAGCCGGATGTGCCGCCACTCCACCCAGGGCGTTAAGACAACTGCAGGGCTTCACCCCTCTTTTTGGTTTAGGTGGGTTTCGTTATCGTTCTGCACCCTTTGATCGCTGATTACTCACCTTTTGTCTTCCTTGACTGCTGAGACGGGGCTCCTAATTGAATGAAAGCTGAGCCCCCAGGTGCTCTGGTCATTAGGGGGGGCACCAGGTACCTCAGGGCTATTGAAAGACCCCGGCTTGATGCCACATCTTCGTTGCTGTTTCCTCTCCGCTTCATTGTTGGTTTTGTTATTAATATTGTCATATTATTCATTAATTATGCGCCAATCTTCCATGTACTTTGTGGGTGGAGCCCCAGGAGGCGGGGCCACCCTGACATTTCCTCCCTGTTGCTTTATAAGCCGACCAGAGAGAAGGGCCCAGCAGTGTGGCATTGAGTTTGTAGCGGAGTTTACTGAGGCGATTGATGATTCTTGATTGATTTTTGGTTTCTTGGATTTTTTGTTTGCTGGCCTGTGTATTGGGCCTTGGCTGCAGTTTTTATTGCCATTTTAGGTAAATCCTTTATTTGCTCTTTTGGGCAGTTTGTTACGCTGCTCTTTATCTTGTTAAATAAATTCCTTTCATAAAGATTCCTCACTCCCTTGTACTTTCATGCCAGAGGTTTTAAAGTTTCTCTCACTTGTTGGGCATTTTGACACCATTTTAATTTTTGGAACTTTACAAGCAAGCTCCCCCACTGTTAGGCCTGTGAAGGCTGCAGCCTGCAGGTAGCAGTTTGGGGACTTGCAGCCTTGGGGAGGGCCTCTTCTGGGCAGGCCAGTGAAGGTTCAGGCTGTTATATCTCAGCTAAGTTTCCTCCCCTGGGTTGGGGCTCAATGTCTCCTTTTACATCTTTTATGTTCAGTTTTGCTGTGGTGGGCTGGCGCCTGCCTGGGGTTTGTTCCTGCCTTGTACCCTGTGCTGGCTGGGATTGGCTCCAGCAGACCCGTGTGACCGGGTTGGATAATGACTGACTGACTGACTGACTGTTCAATTTTGAGTCACTACGGTCAGTTTTGTTTTCTTTTCTACGCCTGGACAATGTTCTTGGAGTTTTGTGGGTGGTCCCACAAGAGACAGGGTCATCAGTCGATCACAACCAGGTACTGTACTATAAATCTGATCCCGGTGGTTCATTTTGAAAGTTCTAGTGAGTGGGGAGTTACTGTCATTTTCTACGTTTACTGCGATTTTCAGATTTGGACTTTGTGCTTATTTCTGTATTGGGACTTTTGGTTGTATTGGATTCCCTTCTGGTTTTGGGAAAATCCTATTGCCTCTGTGCTCCATGGATCTTCACTGTTATTGAAGAGCATTTTATAAAGATTCTGTGTGGCCCTTTTTGTGTCTGGCCAGGGATTTTGGCTGCATTTCCCCCTCCAGTCAGCATTTTTCAAAGTACTTTAGAGACTTAAATGCTTTAGGACTCCCCATCATAACAAAAAGAACCACCGGGAACTGTGGAAGACCCTCAGGATTTGTTGGGCAGGAGGCAGCACCTGGTGGTGATTGGCAGGTGGTCCCGCCTCTTAGGGCACCAGCACACAAAACACATAAAACAAATGCACAGACAACAAAGAAAGCAGCAAACAAAAGTAACTTTAACAAAGATGAACAAAAAAGACACAAAAGGAAACTCTGAACCGCAGCCAGCAGAGGAACCCGCCTGAGATGTGACGCCAGCCTGCTTCCTATCCTTCAACGTACAACTCTGAGGTCCTCGACTTCCCTTATCTGCTTGCGATGTTTGACCATTTAGGTTTTTTCATTTTGAAATCCTGTGGTTTTAGGTTTTCATTTCATCATCAGAGGAGGAAAATTGGTTAAAAGAAACAAAACGTCAGAAATATTGACATAGTTTAAAAAACAACACCTTCATAAGCGTTAAGAACTGGTGAACCTCCGACATCTTGTTGAACATCAAACATCCATATAGCGCCTTCCATAAAGAACAAAACTCCAGGTGATGGGCAAAGCATTTAGGTGGGACACGCAGAGCCAGTCTTCAGGCCCAGCCATCTTGCACCCTGAACTACAGCCTCAAGGGGGCACTGCCATGCAGTCTGGGCGCCGTGGACTGTTAAAGTCGGGGTCAGTGCCTGCACTTTTCGTAAAGCGAGGCCTCGGTAGGCGCCTTACGCAACAGGATGTGCGGTTTACTGATAAAAGGCTGAGCTTCTCATTTCGGATTTTTGTAAACTGCCGACGACACCCGCTGAGTATTAAGGGAGGGCAACCACCGGACCCCCAAACCTTCCCCCCCACGGGGCTAAAGCTAACTTGCCTTTGTGACGCCTCCATTTCCTTCACGGCGTGTGTGACTTCGGTGACCAGGTGGCTGAGGGAAGCCTGCTCTTATGATGTCCCTTCGCATGGACTGGCTGATTACTTCTGGTCACCTGTGTCCACTCACACGGCCGAGGTGCTCACGGTCCATGAAGATTTTCTGACAGTTTTTTAACCCAGAAATTATTCAGGGGTTCCACCTCCCCAATTATCAAAAAAAGGCACATATGAAGACATTTTGAAATGCTTGATATGAAGCCCAAGTACTTTTTAATTAAAAAATGACAGGGACAGTGGGGGACAAATAAGCCATCCATTGTGCAGCCTCTGTCCACCTCTGCATTGTCCTTCTCTGCTGGAAGGTTCAGGTCAGGTCAGGTCCAGCCGGGCAAGGTGGAGAGACCATCCTGGGTCATGACATGGAGTTACAGGGGGTCCCTGCATGAGGACACAGGCGTCTGTCCATCTGTCAGTCCAGAGCCCACGTGCCCAGGTGCAGAACTGCAGAAACAAACGAGATGGCACGACTGCGTTAAAACTCGCTACAGCAATGCAGGGATCTGCTGTTCGTCCATTCATCTCATCCTTTTATCCAAAGCAGCAGCTGAAGTGACTCACTCACGTTGCCTATGTATATAGCGCCTTTCAACAGAGAATACAACTCAAGATGATTCTCACACACCATAAGGACTTGGATCACCAAGAGCTGGACTCATGAATCCTGCACATGGCAATGAGAGAGGAGAACAGGCAGAAAAGTGCAGGGCACACTGTGCCAGCCCTCAAGTGGGCACCACCCTGGTCACCTGCTGAGGAGGCAGTAATGTATGATGGGGTTCAGAAGTGGGATCTGAGTTATGTGCATTTGTACACTTTGAGCACCAGCAGGTGAAGCAACTCAGTCAGGCTGCACAATTATATAGCGCCTTTCCATAGCAGACACAACTCAAGGTGATTTTCATACACAATTAGGACTTGGACCACTCTGAGCTTGACTCATTAATACAGACCAGGACAATGGGGGTGACAGGACTGGGGGGTCACTGCCCTTGTCATTTGTTGAGGAGGCAATGCTGTACTGTAGGGAGTGAAAAAAAAAAAAAACGGGCACCCGTTGTATGGCTGCACTCGGGTCCGAATCTGGATCCTGAGTTGGTTTGCCGTGTGGTGTGTGCAGCAATGCACTGTATCAGTGTGTGCTCCTAACCTCATCAAAGACAGCACAGGTATATAGCGCCTTTCCATAGCAGACACAACTCAAGGCGATTTTCATACACAATTAGGACTTGAAACATTGGGGTGACAGGACCAGAAGAAAGCACAACAGGGCACACCGTGCCAGCCTTCACACACAGCCAGTCACTTATTGAGGAGGCAATGCTGTACTGTAGGGACTAAAAGAAACGGGAATAGAGAGCACAGGTATATAGCGCCTTTCCATGGCAGGCACAACTCAAGGTCATTTTCAGACAGCATAAGGACTTGAGTTAGCAGGAGCTGGATTCAGTTACACAGGACTGACCAGTTAGGTGGGAATAAGGAGAAAGCAGGGGGCACACAGAGCCAGACTGAACTACAGCCACAAGGGGGCGCTGCATTCATTCTTTCCCTTGCCTCACAAGTATATAGCGCCTTTTTATAGAAAACACAACACACGGTGATTTTCTGGGTCCCCCCAGGTAACATGTCATTGAAAGCTTTGGGGACCTACAGAGTCCTGGGTTCAAAGGTCTGTGTGGAGTGGGCCCATTCTGCCCATGTCTCCATAGGCCCAGAGAAATGCATATTAGGTGAACTGGTGACTCTAAAGTGGCCCAGTATGAGCGAGTGAGTGAGGGTGCCCTCTAAGAGACTGGCGGCCCCTCCTGGTTTACTTCCTACTTTGTACCCAATGCCACCAGGAAAGGCACTGGCTGCACTGTGTGCTGAATAAATGGATTGGAATACAGGGGTCTCCATATTGTTATGGCTTCATAACTACTGAGTCAGCACTGGGGGCCGAAGCTGTGATTCTGAGATTTCATGTAGCGCCTTTCCACGTTGACCACCTTTACCAACATGAGCTCTGGCAAGTCAGGTGACTTACAAAAGATTAAACAGCAGCTCATTGAAGGGGGAGGTAAAGTTGCTGGGACTTGATATAGCGCCTTTCTAGCCCAAAGGATTTGTCACAGACAGCACTGCTTTTCTGACTCACACAATGACAGCGGTGGCAGGGAATTAAACATGAAGACCTGAGGTTCAACAGGGCGTCTTGCTCTAGGAAGCACTACCCCAAATTATTCCTCACATGCTGTACCATTTTTTTCAGTGACTCTGTGCTGTAAGACTAGTGGGTGAAGTGACATGAGACCAACTCATGGTGGACATCATACTTACGATTTAGGCACGCTTATATAGCGCCTTGTCACAACAAGCACTCTCTTTTCCATGCACAGTATTGTTTTTTCAGTGTCCTGGTGTCACAACCACCAGCGGGTGAAGTGACACCACACAAAGCTGCAATGGGAGCCGTGGACAGCATGAAATGTAACCTTGACAATATAGCGCCTTTTGTATAACAGAGTATGTATTTAATGTCTGTAGGCTGAGGCATTAGTTGGTGAAGAGACTCCCAGGACGTTGCAATGTGAACCGCAGGTAGACTTAACACATGTAAGCTTGACATTTTATATAGCGCCTTTCATAACAAACAGTAGCCCAAATTATTTTTCACACACACACACACACTACTGGTTTTGTAAATGATATAGCCATTTTTCATTTTATTAGACAGGGGGGTTTTGCACAGGGTTCCCATTGTTTGTGAAGCTGATCATTTCCTGAAAACTCCTTTGTAAGGTTTCAATTTTTTGCACCACAAACACATAATCACCAATAATTTAAATAAAAAAAAAAAAACACCATCAACGTAATCAATTCAACAATCGCATCAGCGCTCAAAGCCAGACCTAAAGATGAAGACTTCACCCTCCATTCGATCCCGTTTAGTAAAACTGGTCACCTGCACTTCTATGTGGCCGCCTCCACGTTCTCCGGGTGCTCCGACTGCTTCGCCATTTCAAAGCTGAACAAAAGGCGCGAGGACACGTCAGGAGCACACGTCACAAGATGAGTGATTCGCGGCATGTGGGTATCGCATCAGCTGTGAGGAAGACTGCGACTGTGATTGGGCGCCGCCAACGCCCCGCCCAGCTCAGCTCCCGGTCTACTTGAAATGACCGCGAAGGCTGTCGGCGGTACTAGAGCGGTTTTTAAGATCTGACCGCAGCCGATCCTCGTATCCGCAAACACCGAGCATCACTCTAAGAAGGAGGCGGCGGCGGCGAGGATTGAAGGGCTTTCTCTCGAGAAGCGGTTGTTCGGAATTCGGCGGATACTCGTAGTCTCTTTCACAATTTAACGGCGTTGACAAATCGCACGATGAGTCACCCAAACTCCGAGCAGCATCAGCACGAGCTAAAGGAATGACAACAAACCCCGTCCGAGTCGAACAAGTTGCAAATCGTGCGGTAACAGCGAGCAGCGTAAAAGCGGGAGACTCCGGGGGCTTGGGGTGGTCGCTGCTGCTGCTGCTGCTGCGTGCATTCGCGGCCATGACGAGGAGAGCCTTTCGTACTGAGGAGGCCAGCGAGTGTCCGGGGAAGATGGGCGGGGCCGGATGCCTGATTGACACGCAGGTGCGCGGAGTGCAGAAAGTCCGCAGGTTTCGAGAACCTTCCCGCGACGATTCCAGAATGTAGGCGGAGACTTTGAGAGCGGAGTAGAAACGGCGGCCGCATCGAGGGGACGAGCGGAGCCCCCGGGCGTGCTACACGCGGGGTTAGCGGTGTCGGGTCGTCATTGCCAAATAAACGCGCCTCCTAATTGGTTTGAGTCTCGGTGCTCAGATTACAGAGTTTCTCAGCCTTTAAGTATTTGCGACCCGAGTTTTCTTAACAGTTTTAATCGCGCCCCTCTAACGTTTTTTGAAAGGCGCCCACTAATACCAATTTGTTCTTTTTTAATTAATGATACCTACTTTACTTTAATCGACATTTATCTAACTCTGTATTTATTTTTCTACTATCAGAATGTAGTTTAAGTTCATTTGTTTTGGTTTCAATACATGAGAATCACTGACTTATTATATAGCGCCTTTCATTTCTCGCTCTTTTTCTCAATTCTAAAGTGCTTTCCTATTTATTTTTCTAGCCATTATTAAATTATTTTACGTATTCATTTCTAAGATTTAGAATCCTTAAGCCATGGAGTTGGCATTTTCAGTTCAGTTTCTAATATTTGCTGGTGTCCTTGGCCAGGATGCAACCCTGAACTGGACAGGCAGGTCACAAAATGGATCCGTTTTTGGCAGGTGACAGTGGCATGGAGGACTCTGAGGTGTGGCATGGCATCATGTGCCCTCCACTTACCCGTCCCATGGTTCAATGTCTCTTAACTTGTGTTGGTTCTGCCTCCACCTGCTGGCTACTGCTGGTGACTGCCCAAGTGACGCAGTGGTCTTCTAGTCTGACCACTTTCTAAATTCCTCTACCCGGGTAGGCTGAGGAGTTTTACTTCCCCGCCAAGTGTTGAGCTTCTTAACATTTTGGGCCCACCTACTGAGGTGCTCATGCCCACGTGACCCACCGCTGTGCTGCCCACCTCGCGCCCTATTACCTCCAGGATTTCCTTGAGCCTTCCTGCTTTGCCCAAACTGGAGGTCGGAAGTAAAGGCGCCTTTCTTACCATTTTTCGAAGGAGACGAGTCACCCGGTTTCCTCTTTTCGGTGGCAGAGGTGTTCCTCCGGCTGCAGCCTTGTGACAGGATGCGCTCGGCTATCGGAGTTCCTTTTCTACACAGCAGCGGTTTTCGAGCAGGAAGTCTGCAGAGGGAGGAAGGCTGCACGTTGGGGGGGAGGGGTCCTGGATGGTTTGGCACGTGTGGATTTAGGCAGTTGGCAGTGAGTTCATTGGCACCGCTTCCAGACCTTGGCCTACTGGCAGACTTGGGGGGACAACTGGTGCCAAGATGGAGGGCTTCCCACAGGCGGCAGCTGTACTTTGGACACGGTTTGCCTCTTGTTGTGAAATGCCCATTAATGGGCAGCTTCACCCTTGGATTCAGATTGCCCCCCCACATTTGATATTTGAAGTGGTTGGTGAAAGGTGCTATATAAGTTAAGGCAGATACCCTCATTAATGTTGACAGGTAGGCAAATAGAGACCAACTGCCCAACTTAATATCACTAGGTGGCAAGCTGACAGGATGCCCACTGCTTTTTGCTTTGTTTCTTTGTGATTGACATCTTCAAAGTGATGCCCAGGCGATTTTTTTTTTTTTAAAGTCCTCATTGCCTCAGTGGTGTCGCCTTCAAACGTGGCTACTAATGTACAATGTGGGCAGCTCCTTGGTAATGGATGACCCCAAATTTCCCAGTCAGTTGGGCTGTTTGGTGCCAAGCGTTGGACCACTGTGTCCAAGTCCATGTGCTTGCCACCCTCACTAAAAGTGTTTAGGACTCCAGTCTGTGGCCAAATGCGGAAAGAATGCCCTTTAATTTTAGGGCCTTTTATGTGCCATCAGTTACAGCAGATTTCGATTTAATAATTTAGAGTCAAATTATGCTGTTGACCCCTAGATGGCACTGTCTGACATAGAAAGTTAAACTACAGAGAAAAACGTAGTCGGCGGGCATCTGCAGCCCTAGGGACTTGAACTTCCATCTCTGTGCCAGTCACACAGATTCATTTTTTGGTTTGTGTTCCTGCTGTTCATCCACATCAGCCTTTCTAATGACGTTAAAGTGTCTGGTGATGTGGCAGAGCAGGAGTATGAACAGCTGATGGGACGGGAACCCATGGTGCCAAGGTTGGCCCTCAACAACCTTTCATTTAAAAAAAAAAAAAAGTGTGCTTGGAAAAAGGATAGATGGGTGCCATTATGGGTGGCACAGGTGGTCCAGCATCCCAAGTACAAATCTCATAGGCTGCTGTTGTCCATGTAGAGTTTGTATGTTCTCCATTGCCCGTGTCCCACCACATCCCCAAAAATCATGCAGATTAGGCTAATTAGCCCTGTGGGTTATTGAGAGGGGGGGGTGTGGCACCCCCTCTACTCTGTACGTCAAGTCCATCACCACTCGATTAAATGGGATTGAGGGTGAGATGAGGTACAGTAGGTGTCATTACTGGGACCTCCAGCCCTCAAAAGGACAGCAGACTCTTACCGTCATCGCAACACAAACTCCGGCTCGTCAGAAATACAGAAAGATGGTGAGCTTTAAAATAAAAAAGCAGCAGCCATCAAGAAGAGAACGACTGGCGAATCAGCTGAGGGCACTCAGAACAGCTGGCCTTTGTAAAGCTGCTCATGCATCCATCTTTTATATAGCGCCTTTCACATCTTGCACAACTACTGTATAGTGCCTTTCAATTATTTACCTATGAGACTCATATTTATTTATTTATTAGTGTGGCAGATGGCCCGGGCCTTTGCTCACCCGGGACGCCTTTATGCTGGGAGCATGTGTGGCCAGAGCATTACCTCTCCCCCAGAACATTAGATGGCAGCATACCCCGGGTCTCAGAGGTGCCTCGGACTCCCACAGGGCTTCATGGGAGTTGGAGTGTGGTACTGCCCTGTTGGGATCTGTGGGCATTGCCAGCGGGTGCTAGAATTACTGTTGAGCTCTAGAGAGCAGCTCTTCCACTATACCCAGAAGTTCTGTTGGAATCACCTGGAGCCCTTCTGGGTATAGCGGAAGAGCTGCTCTCTAGGGCTCGGCTGTAATTCTAGCACCCGCTGGCGATGCCCACGGAATCCAACAGGGCAGTACCAAACTCCAACTCCCATGAAGCCCTGTGGTAGTCCAAGGCACCGCTACAACCCAATGGCCCCGGCCATCCGTCTCAATATAAATATAATAATATATACAGTATACACACAACGTGTCCCCATCGTGATTTCCTCTGTTTGTGCTCCTTTGTGACACTCCATTGTTTCTGATCTCCAAACTCTCTTATTTTAATACAAAACACAACACGCAGTTTTTCTACAGGATAATTTTGAATGTATTCTATGAAAAAAGAAAAGTTCAACACCTATAACACCCTGGTGAAAAAGAAACTGCCCCCCAGTTCATCAACACCTGTGTGAAAAAGTAACTGCCCCCCTTAAACTTAATACTTGTTTTTCCCCCTTTAGCAGAAACAGCAACTCCAATCAAACTCCTCAGGTAAAAGGAGACCCATGTTTGGCAGCACCTTGTGGAGAAATGGAGATTTTTTGTTCAAGTCTGCTACAGTGCAAGGTGTTCGACTATGATTAGCCCATTTGAGGTCCCACCACAACATCGTAATGGGCTTCAAGTCAGGACTTTGACCAGGCCGCTCCAAAACCTTCATTTTGTGTTTTTCTTCAGCCATTCAGTGGTGAATTTGTTGTTGTGCTTCATGTCCATGCCCAGCTGCATAACCTGCTTACACCTCGGAGCTTCAGATCACGGACTGATGGATGGAACGTTCACATTCAGTACCTTCAGGTAGAGAGCTGAATTCACGCTTCCCTCAATTATGGAAGGTCACTCAAGCCAAGAAACAGCAAAGCATCCCCACATCATCCCACCTTCATCGCCACCATATTGGAGTATTGGCGTGACATTCTCATTGTAGAAAACTGTGAGAGCTCATTTCTTCCTGAAGGTTCCACTTTTGACTCATCCACCAGTCTTCTTAAGGGATTCCACCGCCATATTACGCCAGTCTGTTGGTTGACTCAATTCTGAAGAGACGTGCTTGTGATTTGCAGTCTTATTCTTATTTTTTTCAGTTTTTCATGTTTTGCCTCCAAGGTACCCCAACTCTTCATGTTTCTATGTTTCGTATTACAATAGAGCAATGGATGAAAGGCACTATATAACATGGATGGATGCAAATCAATATTTAATAGCTTTGTTACATTAGTTTTTAAATAAAATATATTATAATCAATAATAGAAAACACCAACGCATCAATTAATAGCAAGATAGATAAATGGATGGATGGATGGATGAAAGGCACTATAATAACGGATAGAATTTGGCTGTCAGAGCATCACACAAAATCCACCACAGCTATTCCTACAAAACTTTGCATTTATTTCTGATTCTTGCGAACGCAGACATGGGGTGCATCCTACACGCTATCTTCATAAGGTAATATGAGGGTCTACCAGATGATTTTCCTCATCACTTTTCCATCCGTAGAGTGGAAGAACACTAGCTGGATGAAACCCACCCCCTGTTTGTATTCGCCTCATGTCCCCCCCCCTTCTGCTCAACCAGGATAAAAATACCAAAAACCTCTGCCCGGCCTAACAACTTGCTCATGTGATTTTCAATTTTTCCCACAAGAGGGCGCCAACATGCTGTCCTTTAACCTGGCTGAGTGGGACGTTCTGTTTACTTGTATTTTGTCCTTTAATTTTTATTTTTTAGGCGATTTCTCGGATTCAAAGATGTAATCTGATAAAGAACCCCAAAACGCAATCTGCCTGTCCTATTGTTTGTCAGCAGAGTATCGTCTTAACCCTGTAGACAGGCTAATACATTTTTGAATTTTCAACATACAGTATAAATAGATCATTTTGTGCTGGTTGAAGTGGCTCACCACACTATATAAATACAAAGAATTATTATTAATTAAGTTCTTTTCCTTTTTATCATACCTGGTAGTTTTCACGTCGTGAGTGGACTGTTTGTGAAAAGTGTGGGTATTTATGGCGTGTCAGGGAACGCTGACCCAGAAGCTACAAGAATGTCTTCTGCGCTCCACTGAACCAGAAATAACGCACTGAAGAATGGGTGGGTCAGGAGAGTATACAGGAGAGCTTTGAAATCTATAAAAATAAAATATACACATCCAGTACATACCTGAACAGTGCCCTCCATAATGTTCCGTCTCTGCTCCACAGTTCATGCACATCAGACCTGACTAAAGTGCCCACTGCCGACTTTCATTTAAGGGGATTTGTGGACATTTTGGTCACATGACACTTTCTCTACATGATCCCCGCCCCATTTCAGGGCACCACAATGTTTGGCGTCCCAGGTGTTTAGGACTCCTCAGGTGGGTTTCATGGCTTCATAAGATCCCTTGGCTTGCTTCATCTCTGTGGAGTCTGTAGCTGCCTGTTGCTCAACATGAGGACAAGAACTGTGACAACGACAGTCAAAGAAGCCATTATGAGGCTGGAAAACAAGAATCAAACCATTAAGATACCTCAGTAAAGCCTTAGGATGACCAAAATCAATTGTCTGGGATATCATGAAGAAGAAATACCACACTGCTGAGCTCAGTAATCAAAAAGGGGCTGCTAGGCCAAGGAAGAAGCTAATGGCAGAAATATCCTTATTATGGTCAAGTAAAATCCCCAGATGGCTGTGCCACAGATCAGACACAGTCTGCAGGAGGCCGACGTGGACGTGTCAGAGACGACTATCAGCAGAAGACTTCATGCACAGAAATACAGAGGAGGTCACAAACCCAGGATGGCAGATTACAATTTGAGAATGAGGACTTCAAAGAGCATTCTGGGAACAAAGGTCTTGTAGGCAGTTAAGACAAAAATGAACCTTCAAGAGCAACGTGTGGAGGCGGCAAGGAACTGCCCGAGATCCAAAGCAGACCACCTGGGGCCTCATGTATAACGCCGTGCGTAGAAGTCTCACTATAACATGGCGTAAGCACAAAAGCAGGAATGTGCGTACGCACAGAAAAATCCAGATGCAGGAATCTGTGCGTTCGCCAGCTTCCATGTTCTTCCGCTCCACAAATGCCGGTCAGCGTGAAAAGTAAAGCACGTGCACACGCCTGCTGTCCCGCCCCAACTCCTCCCAGAATTACGCCTCTTTGAATATGCAAATCAATATAAATAGCCCTTAAGCTCAGCCTTCTGTGAAAAGACAATGGCAAAAGCATGGGGGAAAATAGAAGAATTTCGGCGAATACCAAGTGGAGGCAAAGGAAAAACATACTATTTGTTTAATTAAACCGTGGTATAATCAACAACAGGAAGTTGATCGAGTGACATAGCGTGTTGGAGGAACTTGAAAGCTAAAGTTCACAAAGTCGCACAGTGCTGGAAATAAAAAAGAAGTCACATATCAAAGTCATAGCTTATTAGGGTACAGAGAAAAAAAAAATAGGGACACAGTGGGGGGAAAAAAGCACGAAATGTCAACTTTAATCTTGAAATTTCCACTTTACTCACGTAGTTTATTTTGTCATTAAAGTAGAACGTCAGAAACTTCACCTTAAAATCATTTAACTTACTAGTGTCTCAAATCACATCGTAACTAAAGTAGCATTTTAATGCTTTGTTTTTTATTTGATCTTCTATGTGCTCTGTGTGTGTGAATCACTACGTGCTTCCCCGCTTTCTCTTCCTCCAACAGGACACAGACTCCATTACATTCGTGATATAATATACAGTATATAATAATTTAAATACTGAAATGTGTACGTGATATCATTTTCATGATGATAGGAGTTAAAGCGTGTTATTAAACAGGGGAACATGGTGGTGCAGTGATTGTTTCTGCCTCACGCAAGATGCTTGTGCGCGACCTTCAATGAAATACTTTATTGCAGCAGTCCTGTCTCTTTCAAACGTACTAACCTCCAATTCCTGCCCTTCCTTTTCTTTCTTCAAATACCCAATTGCCACACAATCAGCTCTGTAATGGACGTTACGCCATCTTTAACCTTAGAACGCCGATTCTTCAAAACCTTTAAGGAACATTGAAATATCTTCACAGTACGTGTTTAATTATTTTATCCATCTACCCTTCCAGTGTCGCGTCAGCACCAGTAAGAATAGAGCGCGAGGCAGGAACAATACGTGAATGGGGCGCCACCTCGTCGCTAGCACTGCGACACCGTGTCCTCACATGTTTAATTATTAACAATACAGATTATTTAAATGAAGTTAAAGTTTTATCTGTATAATATAATAAACATATTTTGCTGCATTTCATCTTAAAATATCGTCATCATATGTAAATACGCGCTTTATAAAGTGGCTCAGGTTGTGTAATATTATAACTGTAGTGTAAGTTTACAGTGAGGTGATTGTACTTAGAAGTCCTAACAGGTCTACAAGAAACACTTGATGGACTGATTGACTGTTTCTGAACCGCGAGGTCCGTACAGGAAAGGCTTTGAAACGTTTTGCCGTGGCTGAGGCAGCGTGTGCTTGATGCTGTATCTCGATAATTCTCTTTCCGATCAGCTGCTGCTGTGATTCACACTCAGATACAGTGATATAAATACTCCAAGTGGTGCAGTGAGAGTAATACGGAAAAAGATGATCCGCTGTGGCAACTCCTAACGGGAGGAGCTGAAAGAAGAAGAAGAAGAAGAAGAAGGTGCAGTGAGAGTAACAACGCTAAAGCAGTTCTGGTATTTGGACTACTATGGCTGTTCCCTGGACCATTATATTGTTACAAGTTAATTACAATCAGATGCATTACACTAATAAACATTATGCGGTTAGTTTCAGTGTATTTATAAATCCGTATCAGGAAAAGAAAGGATAACCACACAGGAACAGTAGCATTGCTTTGACGCTGGGTGCCGCCAATCTGCAAAACCGAGCACAGAACTTGCGTACGACAAGGCATGAGGTACCGTGGAAAAGTGCGTGGCTTTACACCAAGTGTAGGTTTTGTACATCGCGATTTGAACATGGAAAAGTTCTTACGCAACATTTCTGTGCGTACGCACCGTTTATACATGAGGCCCCTGGGCTGTTACACATGGTGCTGGAGGTGTCGCAGCTTGGGCATGATGGCTTTAATAGACCTGTCATTGCCACGTCCCAAACATTATGGTGCCCTGTAATGGAGGAGCCGTGTAGAAAAAGTGTTATCACTCCTACATGCTGTGGCCAAAACACACACTTTAATCACATCTGAATTGTCCGATTTGTAATATTAAATTATAGAGCAGGAAATCAAGAAAAAACATACGTTAGTTCCAGCTATTATGGAGGGCACTGTAAGCAGGTTCAAGTAGGTCCTGCATTTCTAAAACAAGCATGCGGCTCCCTGCTGGACACAAGAGATGTCAAGAATGGGATGCAGCTTCCCACTGAGCCACTAAGGGGAGACCAACTATGATGTAGGGTGGTAGTCCATGGACCCCCTCGCCGGAGTGAATCAACATCCTGGCTACCAATGGAAGGACAGCTGGCATCCCGGATGTAGGAAGTTGGTGGGACTGAAGTTGAGCTTGAAAGTGTCAGGAAAAATACTGTGAGTGACCGCAATTTATATAAGATGGGCTTAAAGGTGCAAATGATAAGAAATGTGGGGAGTTAAAAAGAAATGCTAGTCTGGTATGTGGCATCCATAATCTGAGAACACCACCACTGCTAATCCTGATACTCTGTACTTGCATTTAGTTCTCATTAGAATTCCTGGTGGCTCCATAATCTGTACTAACCCCTACTTTCTCTTCTGTTGTTCTTCTGGTTTTCTCTGGTCTTTGATCTGCGCCACCACCACCTGATCAGAGCACCATTATGTCCCTACACTGATGGACTGAAAGCCAGAAGTCCACGTGACCGTCATCAAGTTCTTCCATGTGAACCCTGAATACCATGAGCACTGATTGAGGTCATTGATGTGAGGTAGAATGCCTAGAGGGAGCTGGTCAGGCGGTCTCATGGCCTTGGACCCCCTGCAGATTTTATTTTGTCCTTCAGCCATCTGGAGTTTGTTTTTTTTTCTGTCCTCCCTGTCCATCGGACTTTACTTTTATTCAATGTTAATTATCCATCATCCAACCTGGTATATCCTAACACAGGGTCACAGGGGTCTGCTGGAGCCAATCCCAGCCAGCATAGGGTGCAAGGCAGGAGTAAAACCCAGGCAGGGCACCAGCCCACCACAGGGACAATTTAGGATCACTAATGCACCTGACCTGCATGTCTTTGGACTGTGAGAGGAAACCCACGCAGACACGGGGAGAACATGCAAACTCCACACAGGGAGGACCCGGGAAGTGAACCCAGACAGGTCTCCTTACTGCGAGGCAGCAGCGCTACCCACTGCGCCACAACTTTACTTTTATCCATCCATCCATCATCCAACCCTCTATAGTCCAAGTTCAGGGTCACAGGGGTCTGCTGGAGTCAATCCCACCCAACATAGGGCACAAGGCATGAAACAAACCCTGGGCAGGATGTGTGAAGAGCAGACTTTGATAGATCCTGTTCTTTAAATCACACAGGGTGCCCACTCACACCTGATTGGCATCCCATTGATTGAAAACACCAGACTCGAATTTCACATTCAAACAAATTGCTAATCCTAATTATGTCATATTCGATCATTTGCCTTAATAAATAAACGACCAAGTATAATATTTTTGTCTCATTTGTTTAACTGGTTTCTCTTTTTCTACTTTTAGGACTTGAGTGAAAATCTGATGATGTTTTAGGTCACATTTATGCAGAAATATAGAAAATTCTAAAGGGTTCACAAACTTTCGAGCACCACTGTAGCTCTCTGCAGCATGATGGACACAACATACAGTACCTGGTATTGTGAAGTAACTACTTATAATCATTACAGTTAATGTTTTTTTCTCTCTCTCGCCACTCACTTGGTTTATATTCTGAAAGACTGATTTTCTTCAGAAGGTTTCCAATGTCATTGCAGAATATTAAGTTGTCGTCTTCGGTAACGAAATTAGAGCTGATGCGGTCTTTCTGATGCAATTTTCTGAATCAGCGCCCCAAATAACACCAGGAACAGTTCTAAAAAAACAAGACACCAAGAAAAAAAATATTTATTTGTTGGGCTGTGTGATTATAAAATGCCATGTGCTGCAAACAGTGTTATTTTTACATTACTTTTGGTTCTCTGGCCAGCAGGTGTTATTAAATTATATTGACCCCCTTTCTGGTGGTGAGCGGCCCGAACACAGACAGGCGGACACGTCAATGTCACCCAACACACGTTTATTTAGCATATTTACAGTCCTGGCCACAACACACTGCCTTCACTCTTTACTTTACTCTTCAGCCTGCCTCTCTCCTCTCCTCCAAGACCTCGTCCTCTTCCACCCGACTCCAGCCCTGAATGAAGGGAGGTGGCCCCTGTTATGCTCCCCCAGATGTACTCCAGGTGTGTCCTGGCAATCTTCCCTCGACATGCCCCAGTGTGGCAGAAGTGCCGACTGCATCCCCGGAAGCACTCCGGGTGTCCCTGCTCCTCTTCCTCCCAGCATTTCTGGGTGTGGTGGAAGTGCGGAGGTTCAGGGCTCTGCAGGCATTGGGGTGCCCACTGGCGGTGACCGCGGGCCCCTACAAGATTGAGCTTCAAAGCTCTGTACCCGTCACCCCCACATGGTCTGGGAAAGGCATGAGCCCTCCTCCGGTCCTCCTGAGTGGGTCGCCACCCCAGCCATCTCCGACAACACCCACTGCACACCCAACCTACCTGGAAAGGGGTCTCTCTTTGAAGTGCCTTTCCCGAGGTTCCATTTTTTCGCTACATGGTTTTTTTGGGGAGTTTTTTCTTCTCTTCTTAGAGAGTCAAGGCTTGGGGGGCTGTCAAGAGGCAGGGTCTGTTAAAGCCCATTGCGGCACTTCTTGTGCGATTTTGGGCTAAACAAAAAATAAATTGTATTGTAATGAATCTTAAGTCCTGAGCCAGTGTGTGCGAACATTAGGGCTGCGCCAACTAAAACTTCAGTTGTCTAATGGCACCGGCGAGCACAGCAGCGGCCCACGACACACCCAAATAAGGTGAATCCTTGCACCTGATAAAAAGCCCCCTTTTGAGGCGTGAAGCTTTAACCTTCCAGGCCAGCCGACAAGCTCTGTCACTTCATACAAATGAACCCTGGAAACATTTGGGGGGAGAAACAAAAAAAAAAAAACACGCCGGCACCCCCGAAGCCCCCCAGCTGATGTAAGACTTACAGGCACCTTAAGTACTGCTGGGGGTAACACTGCTTGTGTACACAAAATAAGAGAAATAAGATGTCTAAATGAAAAGAGCTCAATTAAAAACAGAATAATAATTTGGGAAGAACGTCACTAAGTTTGGTGTACAGAGCATAGATTACCTTCCACTGCACACCCTTATGATAATTATGAATTGAAATGAAAGAAAATGAGACAAGTTCTCCCAAGAAAGAAAGAAAAAATGAAGAAAACGTGTATTCATTTGGGTGAATTATGGAAATCGAATTGTTGGGCTAACATCTTGGCCGAGATGGCCCTTATAACAGATGGGCAGTGAGGGTGGACTGCCGTCTCAGAAACGTCCCATTTTGGTTTCAATTAACACTGAAATACGTCCTGGCGGCACTGAAAATACTCTGACAGTCGTGGCCAAAGGTTTAGAGAACGACCCCAGTGCTGGTCTTCACCAAGTTTGCTGCTTCAGGGTTTTTAGATCTTTGTGTCAGATGTTTCTATGGTACACTGAAGTAAAATTACAAGCACTTCATAAGTTTCAAAGGCTTTTATTGCCAATGACATGAAGTCCATGTTTGCAGTGTTGGCCCTTCTTTCTTTTTCAAGACCTCTGCAATTCACTCTGGCAGGCTGTCATTTAACTTCTGGGCCAAATCCTGACTGATGGCAGCAGCCCATTCTTGCATCATCAATGCTTGGAGTTTGTCCGAATTGGTGGGTTTTTGTTTGTCCAAAAGTTCTCAATGGGATTAAAGGTCTGGGGAGTTTCCTGGCCATGGATCCCAAATTTCAATATTTTGTTCCCCAAGCCACTTAGTTATCATTTTTGCCTTATGGCCTGGTGCTCCATCATGCAGGAGATGGCATTGCTGCTCACCAAACCGTTCTTGGATGGTTGGGAGAAGTTCCTCTCGGAGGATGTTTTGCTCCCATTCTTTATTCATGGCTGTGTTACTTATTCTATGTTAATTAATGTTGACTTATTTTTATTTTTTACTGTCTTCTATTTTTCTATTCTCCATTTTGTAAAGCACTTTGAGCTACATTTTTTTTCATATAAATAAATGTTGTTGTTGTTCTTAGGCCTAATTGTGAGTGAGCCCACTGCCTTGGCTGAGAAGCAACTCCACACATGAATGGTCTCAGGATGCTTTACTGTTGGCGTGACACAGGACTGATGGTAGCGCCGCCCACCTTTTCTTTTTTCTAGGATGTCCCAAACAAATCATCAGAGAAAATGACTTTAGCCCCACAGTCCAATCCCAGAATATCAGTCTGTCCCTGATGTTTTTCTTGGCGTCTTTGCTGCCCTTCTTGACACCCACCAGGCCATCATCCTCCAAAAGTCTTAGCCTCACTCACACCTGTCTGCTACCATTCCTGAGCACCCTGGTGGTGCCCCAATCCCGCAGCTGAATCAACTTTAGGAGAGGCTCCTGATGCTTGCTGGACTTTTTTGGGTGCCCTGAAGCCTTCTTCACAACTGAGCCTCTCTCCTTGAAGTTCTTGATGATCCGATAAATGGTCGATTTAGGTGCAATCTCACAATCCTTTGCTTGAGAAGCCCTTTTTGTGCAAAGCAATGATGGTTCTTTCATGGCAGGGCTGACATGCAGTGGAAATTAATTTCTTGGACTGAAGTTCATTTTCATGGCAGAGAGGGACTTTGCAATTAATTGCAATTCATCTGATCCTCTTCAGAACATTCTGGAGTAGATGCAAATTACCATCATAAAAACTGAGGCAGCGAACTCTGTGAAAATGAATATTTGTGTCATTCTCAAAACTTTTGGCCACGACTGTAGCTCTGGTTTAACAAGACGCGAGTGATTTGGGAGTGGAGTTCCTATCTGGAGACAAGTGGGAGGAATTTGTTCCCCAGTTTGTTTAAAAGCACTAGATATGTCAATCCCGACAATTCGGCACAGCGCTTGCCTTGAGTGGGGTCAGAGGGGTCTTCTTTGACAGGATGACATTGATAAAGACCACTTAGTGATGTTTCCACCAATACGACATATCATCAGGTGTGTACCCCGGCCTCATTGGGTGTTTTGGCCTTTTGCCACACGACACCCTCAGCTGGTCTGATCAGACCTGGGGTTGGTCATTTGGCAGCCCATACTATCTCCTTTCATTTCTGCCACAACCAGCGACTGCTTCTTCCAGCGACATTGGCGCAAGTTTCTTAATTACCTTCCACTGGGCCTACCCTCTGATGCCCACTTCCTTCAGCAGCCTCGTAGTGAAAGTGGCTACAAAGCCCCTGAAGCCCACCTCTACTGGACGCACCTTAGGCTTCTAGCCTTGCTCCTCTGCCTCAGCTGCAAGATTGGCATAACTTTTTTCCATTGATATGGATTCATCAATGGCATCCTCCCAATGAACTGCCAGCTCAATGATGAAGACACCTGAGCAGGAGTTACGCCAAAGGACCAAGTCTGGGCTCAGACTGGTGGCTGTGATTTCAGATGGGAAGGCGAGTCTGATTTAGGTCGCCATGCATTTCCCAATCTCTGGCTGTACGCAGTAGGCATGAGTCAGAAAGTGAGGGACTGGTACACTATTGCCCAGATGAAGGATGTTAGTTAGTTGCGGGAAGGTAGCCTGGTCATTTAGGGTGATGGTGTTGGTTGACACTCTCTTGTCCTCTAATGCGGAGGCCAAGCACCTCAGTACTTGATAATGGCGCCACGTGTATCTTCCTTGTGTTATGCTATTCTTACAACATACCAGGTTGTGCTTGAGTGTTGACAGGGAGCACACTGGTGACAGGCTGGGTCTTCTCCATGGCAAAGATGTAGAATTGTTGCTGTGGGCAGCACATCATATGTGACTCTAACAATGAAACTTATTCTGTTCGTTTCCATGTGATGTTACATCAATTTATGCCATCCCTCCTCATTCAGCTGCCTTGTTGGGCTTGGGAGACTGCTCTGGCACATATGGCTGCTTTCACTTGGCAGCACACCTTCTCCACCACCAGATGCCAGCATTCATTTGGTGAAGCATTTTGCCACATGGGTGATGTTGGCCCTAAACCAAGTCCCCCTCTGCCATGTTGGACTTGCTCCACAACGTCCCGGTGTCTGAAGGTAGCCTTTCCTTCTGACACTGCCGAGGTTGCGTCCCATTTCCTCCCTAGGATTTCCACAGCATTTCGTACTCTTTGACTGTCACATCTAGTCTTGCTTTGTCCCATTTATATTCCTCTACAAGGCTTGATATCGGCAGAGAGGGGCTCCATTTCCATACAGGCCTATGCTGCTGAGACATCTTGGTAGTTCAGGTCATTTCCCCACTTGTGCGCTCACCATTCTCTCCAATCGTTTTAAAAGAGATAGTGTGACCTGATAGATGGCAATTGGCCCCATGAGATTGGGAAGCAAACCAAACTGGAAGTACCACAGCTTTAAATGTCCAAGGAGAGCAGTGATGTTAATTTTCTTAAGGCCACTAATTGTGTTCTGCCTGATCTGTTCCACGTGTTCAAGGTCTTTGAAGGCTGCAGTGTACCATCATCCAAGGCTTTTGATGGGCTTCTTCAGGGATCACGGGTATTGGCTCGTTGTTTATGCAGAACCTCTTATTGGTAAGCTGGACCCTCTGACAATGGAGATGCTGTGGGATTTGCTGGGTTTTATCTCCATTCGTGCCCATCTGGGTGTTTTCTTGCAGTTTATCCAACAGCGTTTGGTGCAAGCTTTTGTTGTTGGATTGCCGTCATGTCATCCATGTATGCCCTGATTGGGGGAAAGACGTAACCCATTTAATAAAATTGTGTTGTGAAAAAGATTAAAGGGTTGTGTTCAGGGTTTGGAGTGCAGGATGTCTCCAACATGTCGCTGTATATGTACAGTATGTGTATGAAAGTACAGTATATGCATATTTGTATATGGAGAGATTGAGACAGAGAAAGAGATTATAGGGAACAATTATTAATGTGTGTCAGCTAACTACTTAGAAATTGTAAGCAGATCCTAAAGTGGCAGATGCCTGAAACATTTAAAAGTGATCAGATGAAAATTTAAAAAATGGAAACTGCAGGTAAACAATATAGAATTTGAAAATTTCCCAAGAACTGCTCAAGCAAGTAAATTCACACCTGAAAATCAATTTTTAAAATACTGAAGAATGTCCTACAAAAACAAGTGCAGCTTTAAATCAGGCAACAACCTAATGACCCCTGCGGAGTCTCAGCAGTGAAGTCAGCACTTAGGACAGCAAGCAGTTGCAGCTTTCTGTAAGTTAATCAGTCAGGAAAAGAGGAAAAAGCTCAAGCAGTTGTCAGTAAAAAGAATCAAAAGTTAATATATGCATAATGTGGAGTGAAATATGAAATGAGATTGGGAAAGGAGGATGTAGGATTTTAGTCAATAGTGTTCTGTATCGTATTATAAACCATAGGACTGGTATTACAGGTTGCACCCTTCTCAAATTAATTAGCATAGCAATCATTCCAAGCTCTGCTACTCAATTTAGTGCTAGTTCTCATCTCTCGGTTGAATCTGTTTATATGTTTTATTAATATGTTCAATTACTAAAGCAACTTTACTGCTTACTTAATTTTTTGCATAATAGCATCAGCTGTTGAGAGATGGGGGCTGTGTCCCATCTTGCCCTTAAAGGAACACTCTGCACCCAAAATATATACTCTTTTAACATATTACATATCTCATGTTGTTATGGAAAAAGATGATCCGCTGTGGCAAACCCCTAACGGGAGCAGCCAAAAGAAGGCGGCGGTGAAGATGACGATATATCCCATGTTGTTTGTACTGATGGCAGAGAAAAAAAAAGTTAATCTCATGTTTTTAATTAGAATATAGATAACAAACTTGGACATAACAGGTGACAACGGGGAACAATACAGAACAGCAGCAAATAACACAAAAATGTCCATGAAAAAATCTCAAATTCCTAGTGTCGCATAATCCACCTGCCAGTTATCTAGTTATATACTCCAAATGTATTTAGGATAAAATATTTTTTAAAACTTCAATGCTTGTAATGACTTGAGTAAACGTTACTCATTTTTCCTCATTCAAGTCTATTTTCAAATGGGTTGGAGATATGCATATGAAAGTTGGTAACTTTAGAGAACTCAAATCAATCATTGCTTTTATTGTACATTTTAAACCATGCTTAATTTTGCTGTTTTTTTGTGTGTATGTAAGTGTGCACACACACAAATATATTGTCCTCTTATTACTTCTATATATAGTGGCCTGTGGTGTGAGGAAGGTGCTCTATAAATAATAAATTACTATTATTAGTGTTGCTATTCTATGGCACAGCATACTGATCCATTACTAGGGGCATGATGCGTTGCTATCACGTGCTTCGTGGAATTCAAGAGTGTGTGAAAATTCTTCTAGGACTCTGCGGCTCTCTCTCTTACTACACTGTCTAGTATTTTTTTTTTTAATTCTTGCTCATCTCTTCTTGACATAATTTGGTTTTAGCAAACAATCTACTTGCTGTCTTTGTGATTTTGGCATATTTTGTTTTTCAGTTTGCATTCATCTTTCAACTTATTCCTAAGAGCCTCTTAAGACGCGTTAATAAGTTGAAAAAAAAAACAAAAAAAAAACACGTTTACTCACCTTTAAGGAGCTTTCTTCACATTTCCATTGACCAGATGGAGCAGACCATCTACATCCGTGACCATGGTTATCAAAAGGAAGCACAGACACACCTTTCTTAAATAGGTTGGATCTTTTTAATTATATCATCTGCATGCAGCTGTAAGGTATATAAATAATTCTGAATAATGAGGACAGAGCTCTGTACCTGAAGCCAGTACAAAACACAACATAAAGCTGCATTTACACAGAAGGGTGGTGTTTTTTTTTTAATAATGGAAATCAACAAACACTAATATTCAAGGCCCACCCCCCACATTTACCCACCCCTTGTATTAGTGTTCCTGAACCTTTGGAAGAAAAACAGCAGCAGAAAGAATGAAAAGCCCATTTACAGACATGTGGCTCTAACAGACATCTATGCAAAAACAATGAAGTCTGCTAACAAAAGAAATTCGATGTTAAAACCTTTCCTGCTTTGGTTTGGTTAAAGTTAAGTGAAGTCCAGTGATGGTACATCAATTTATAGTGCCATCATTATACTGCACTTTGTCTATAACTAATGGCATCCAATCATATGTGATTAAATTTATGAGAGTAAATCTCTGTCAGAGAAGCTACCTGGCTACAGAGTTTCAATTCATGTTCATAGTTGTGTGGTAAAGAACTGATAAAAAACACAAAACACTTTGTCACTAGTGGTGTCTTATTAACAACAGTGGAAACGTGACTGGCGATATTCTGAGTTCACTAAATAAACATGTCTGAAATTAAGCAACCCTTCACCTGGAACTAGCGATTCTGATAATTCATGTGCTCATCAGATGACCCAGGGCTGCCATTCTCTTACTTAATTTACTCATCATATTAATTCATTCTAGTATAGTTTTCCACTCTGATGACCCTAGTGAGTGCCATTCATTTGAGGCATATTTTAATGAATGTGATATTTCACTTGAAGGTAAAATAGGGACTTTTTGCACAATTAAGAGTGGTGCTCTGCTGAAATCTGGTGAAGGAGGGAATGTTTTAGATAAGGCACAATGAAACCTTATTTTCTAATGAAAAGGTACCAAACTGCTAATCTGCCATGAAATGAAGGACATCACAACAAATAAAGCAATATAAAGCTGACATATATAAATGTGTGAAAGCAAAGAGTCCAACAATGAGAGATGGAATCAACAGAGGAAAGGAAGTCAAAGGACTGATGGAACGACAATCCTCATTTACAGTTAATACAGTCACATACAGTAGACAAAGGGAGAGATGCCACCGTTGACTTTTCATGCTTACAAAGCTGTTGTTTCAGAGTCCAAAGGTTCACACAAATACCCTCCCCCCAAGTCATCGTAAGAGAAGCCGTGTCCCAGGCGAACACACACGCCTGATAATTCCAAAACAGAAAGCCATGCCCTAGAGCTCCTTTTCTCATTTCTTACAAGTTGCATTAGTGTCAATGTAAAGGCAGCTTGAAGTTCCCCCCATTCTCCTCCCATCCCACCTTAGGTACAAACAATAACAAAATAAAATTACAAAATAAGCACAGCTTTTACATAGAAAAAAAAAGACTAATACTTTTATGCTCACTTGCCTTTACAAAGCAAAGCAAAAACAAACCAAGCGACTACACAATAGTTTTGTAATGTACTCATGGTTACCAGCCATAGCAATAACAAAAGTTATTTTTAATAAAATGTATCTAAAATAACATATCTATTTTTTAAGAGGACCTTTGTTTTTAATTTTTGTAGAAATAAATAGCTAACTATTGTCTCCATACATACTTTGCAGGTGTCTCCTAGTGAATGTTTTAAACTTCCATCTTTTTCTTTTACCAAAAGTTCAATTTCATGAAGGCATTAACTGCTGGGGGGAAACACACACACACACACACACACACACACACACACACACCTTTGTGCAGTACAAAAGCAGCCAGAAAGATGCATTTTAAAATGTTTTGAGATTTCATAGTTGAACATATGACTAAGTGGAACACAAAAACCAAACCCTTTCTTTTCAGCAAAGGGACACAAAATCTTAAACCTGCATGCCTGCTTTTACACAGAAGTGAACTCAGCCTCTCTCTCCCTCCTGCTTGTCTGTGCCAATTTCTGCGTTTAGAAACTGATGAGGATGTTCTGGAGTCAATGAGGTAGTTGTAGGCATCACACCACACACACACAAACACACTCGACGGTCACAAGTAGCCAAAAATAAAGAAATGTTTTAAGGGAACACAAAGGAGCTCCTCTTACCAAGGAGGAGAAGCTGGCAGCGGCCTGGCAGTTTCACAGCTTTTTTACCAATGGCATTTCGAGCTTTTATTTAATCTACTATTTTATTCCTGTCTCTAGCTTTGTGGAACTATTCAGACACATTTTCTGGCTCAGACTCCCCTATGGCGGAGAAGATATAGAGAA
Source organism: Polypterus senegalus (assembly GCF_016835505.1). Classification (NCBI taxonomy): domain Eukaryota; kingdom Metazoa; phylum Chordata; class Cladistia; order Polypteriformes; family Polypteridae; genus Polypterus; species Polypterus senegalus. Next base: position 949,181 of record NC_053164.1, on the reverse strand, counting down.
TGAAGAAGGATGAAGTGAGCAAACTGCTCTAGTGTCCCGAGCTCAGGCAGAGACTTGCTGCCATTGGAGTTCAGTGTGTCATGGAAAAAATGACAAACATGAAAAAATCGTGGCTTGTTATATTGTGTAAGAGTGCTAATCACATGCACACACAACAGCGGTCATCTCCAGCAGTCCAGTTATAAATAAAGGTCAGTAGCATATCACAGAGTCAAAGAACTGGGCAAGAAGCTAAGCTGCCCAGAGGCTCCCGGTAGACTGGTTTAGGTGCAAGTTACTTTTCCTTATCAAATTATTTTGATATTTTACATTTGGTTCTCTTGTCATTTGCACCCTGTAAAGGTAAAATGGGCCTTCTCTTCACTTGACCATTTCCAAAGCCCATAAAAGCACCGTCGCCTATCAGAACTGAGACACAGAGGGAGCAGGAGAATTGGTGCACAGTGATGCGTGTGCAGGTTGATTGTGATGTATATTCACAGTTTCATACTCTCTGGTAAGTGAAGGCACTGAGAGCTCTGCTCTGGGTTTAAGGTTCAGAGTGAAATACCACACAAATTAATTGGGCACACCATGTGTCAGCTGTTGTAAAAACTGTTTACTACACCAATCTTACACTAGGGGACATATCAAAGATTGCACAGTCTACAAGTACATTTGAGTCCATAGTGGCAGTACAACCATTCTGAATCTGCCATTAAAGCATATGAAATGTCTATTTGTGTTGCAAGATCAAATGTCCACACACATAGAAAGAGATAATGTTAGTTTCCCCAAAAGAATTGTGCAAAACCACAATGAGGGTCCCTGTTAAAAGTAACTAGCATTACACCTGGGGGTGATAGGGGATGGCCTATGTGTATGAAATACAAAGTAAAAAACACATTTAATGTGCTAACTGGTCTGCAATTACTGAAGCAAAATATTTTTTTTTTTTTTATTTGTCACTACACAAAACAAAGGTGGGATTAGATGGTACAGGAAAAACAGACTGAACAAGAAACAAAGCCCACAAATGACACTTGCAAAAACAGTAGGTGTGTGTGTCCACAAGGTGATTCCCTCAAATCAACTTGCTGCTGTCTCTCTAAAACTACATTCCTATTCACCTTACACAACCTGACATCTCAACTGATTTCTGGAACTTTGAAATGGATAACAACATTTCCCCCTTCACTGATAAGAATCTGCTTAAATGCAGCTTTTAAAACAAGACATGCATAATAATTTCATGCAACTTCACATTTATGAAGTTTTTATTTGCACATCATGGCTACCTTTCCTCCTGAACAATGGCCAAAAGTAAAAGCAGCAGATTTCTGAAATTACCGAGCGTAATAAAAATGCAGCAACAGACAAAGATATCTAAATTGAAGCATTTAGAGGCTTTTGCATTGGACACTAATGTCTGATTTCATTATTTGTTGCATATGTTATGGAAAGAAATGCAGAAATAAAACAGAGGTACACTTCAGTATAAGATTCTACTCAGTCATTACACAAATTCTTCTGCCCACAAGTGACCACTCCATTGGCCCACTCCTCTCTATTAAATGGGTAAACCTGAGCATTCAACATCACTACTGCAGTCCAAAGAATCCAAGCCATCTCTTTGCACAGCATCACCTCAACACACAACACCTGTGGACCTCACTTTGACCATCTTAAAGGAAGAGGAAAACAAAAACAAACCCTGATGAGTCAGTCTCTAGCATCCAGTTGAACAGAGGTAGGCACAAGCTTTAAGCGTTATTGTGGGGAAGTCACAGATCTGGAAAGATGCTTTGTTTTGCACACATAAACCCTTGATTTCCCTTAAAATGCTTCTGAGGTGTAGTTTCTATAGGACTGACACATTCTAATTTATACTGTATCATGTGAGGCGGGCAGTGGGACTGAATAGGAACTGCAGATTTATGTGACAAACAATGCTTCTTTTTAACTGGGTGTAGGCTAAATGATGGGCTTCTTGTTAAAACTCAGCTATTAACTTCAACATTTCAGACAAATGCACTCAACAGCTGGCTGAAGTAGTACAGGAATCAGACCTCCCAGTTTCAAGTGTAGCAAAAAAGCTCAGAGTGAACCCATAGAAAAAAATGATATGGAAAATGAGGTGACAGGGTGTTCTCCTTGTGCTTCTTTATATAAAGCAAAATACACTGGCTAAGGAGAAATCTGTGAACTGAACAGGTAGTTATTTACTGGTCTCAACAAAAGTGAAATTGTGTCTAGACAGAAACAATCATCTATGTAGATATTGAACAGAAATTTAATTAAACTGTTCAAAAACACAAAACAAAAATTAATTTGGAAAAAGATTTAATTTCTATACCATTAAAATAATTTAAAATTCATAATGATGAAAGCATGCCAACTAAACTAATCATCTGTGTAAGGGTTAATGTTTAAGTAACCGTTGGTTTCTTGCTACCAAACAAGTACAACTTGCCATAAAATAACTAACACTGACCTCAGAATTTGACCAGACAACTGTCATATCAAGTACTGCTCTTTAAAAACATGCACTAAACAAAGATGCCCAACTAACACCACTTCAAGTGTACTCCTTACCCCAGTGGCTTGATGCATCCTACAATTGCAAGAAGAAGATTCAATTCAAAAGTCAATCAACATGCAGTGGGTCACCAGCAAGCTAACAGAATTTGTTTCTGCATAAAGTTTTGATCTTTTATTTTATAGATTTAAAGACTGAGATGTATTTATACCCAATAACCAAAATCGCAAAGAGGAAAACTGATGTATGGTGAATTGTGTTTGTCAGAAGGTAGGTTTTAAAGGGCATGAAATACCTGACTTTAAACTCTACTGTGTAACAAAAGAAATGAGAACTTGTTTGACGTCAAGAAGCCACATCCTACTAAGGAACAAGGGACACATCAGTACAAAGATAGACATTAGGAAAGATGGGCTGAAAATTAAATGCAACCAAAATGCAGACATGAGTCGGCCTGTTTGGCCTCTGATATTTTTTTGTAATGCACAAATGGGGAAGCACACAATCTGAGGTGAGGAGAAAAATAAATAGAATACTCAGGGTTATCAACTTTTAAAAGCACCATAAACACGTAAGATATTTCACCATATTTAAATGGCACTTGCTCTCTTAACAAGTATGGCCTTGTTTTCCATACCTCACAGTTTATGACCAGCACAATGTACTAACACTGCCAGGAACCTTGGGGCACAGCTGTGGATATATATATATATATATATTTTTTTTTATATAATTACCTCATTTCATAGGAGACAATAATGTATATAATGAATTACTAATCATGTTAAATCAGAGTATTCAAACTCACTCTCTCTGCCGCAGTTTGCTCTTAAATTGTAGTAATCTGTATTTTTATAATAAACCTTAGTTATTAAGTATAATAAAGTAGAAAAATATCAGAGAACATATACACAGTTTTTTTTTCTTTTCTGTAGTGACCATTTTCCGTACTCTGAAGGGTGAATGTCCTCAAGCTCCTGTGTTGGGAAGCCGTGCAGGACTCAAAAGTGTTTATTTTTATATAAAGTGTAGCTCATTTTCTTCTCTGGGCATCTTGTTTTTTTAGATCGTTGACGTCCGATCCATTCCATCTGTAAAGAAATAGATAAATTGTCAACGTATATATAAATGGCAAATAATGGGTACTATATAAATATGCCATGTAAAGGGCAGCTTTTTCAAGTTAAATTGTTGACACTGCAGGTAACGTATGCAAAAATGGGAAGCACACAAGACATTTTGTGAAAGACTTTACAGCTGATGCTAGACTGTAAAAATATCTATCACGCAATAACACAGCATACTGGGATGTATACCAATAAGGCTCATACTTTCATAATATTTCCACTTTATCTACAATGCTAAAACTTACAGACTATCAAACACAATCCACAGGAACTTTAAAACTATACATAACTAAGGCTTGAAATGTGGCACAAGATGGTGGTTACTCCACACTAATGTTGTAATTTTTCTATGCACAAATTTCCTGCATGTATTTATGTGGCAAGCAATCTGTTTTGCCTGTTACAAGAATACTTATTTATTACATTTTTCCCTAACTGTTGACATTTTGCAAAGCTCTTATGTGCAGGATGTCATTACGTGCTGCAGTTGTTCTTGACCAGAGTAGGCAACTGTGGAGTTCAGCAATCGGCTCTTGTGGTAAAATGAGATCTTCAGTTGGTTGGCATGTTTTAAATAAATAATTCCCACAATTGCATCTTTGTGTGGGGGCATGACAGCATGGTGAGAGTGGTTCCTGTGTACAATGCAGGAGTGGATGGTCCTGCACTATGTGCACAGGTGCAGGATCGCCCGTGACCATAACTGGCACCAGGAGCTGCTGATTGCTGCAGGTGTGCCATGTCTCTGTCTTAAAAGAGAAAGTTTGAGTGTGAGGAGAGGGAAAAAAAAGAGAAAAGAAGGCAGATCGGAGGTCAAGAGGAAAATGGATTGGCCAGTGACCAAGAAAAAAGAAAAGGAGGGTAAAAGTTAAAGAAAGACAGAGAGACAGAGATGAGCTTGAGCTTATGGAGTGAGGCAGGTAGTCGGGAGTGAGCCTCAAGGCCATGGGAGCTGGAGGCGGTGAAAAGGGCACTCTTACTGAGCTCTTTCTTGGGAGTAGGAGCAGCCTGAGTGATGGCATCTCCTCTCAAGGGTCGAAGGTGAGCAGTGGGAGTGATGTGTGGGGCTCGTCAGGTTGCCCTGCAGACGCTAAAGGAATTGTGGAAGGGAACAGTGCCAAGATAAGAAGGTTGACTACACCCGTCAGCGGGCGTCTCCTCCTTCTGCAAGGTCTGGACAGGATAAGGGGAGGAGATGCCAGGTTATAGGGAAGCATTGGTGCTCACAGTTTTTTTTATAGACTGTCTCTGGTTTTTAACCTCATCACTTTTAAAGGAATATTTTTTGAGCTGTTTTTTAACCTCTACTAATTCACTTTTTATTTTAACAGATTATTCATTTAACATTGGAACACTTTTGCTTAGTTGGTTTTTAATAAAAGCACTGAGCACCTTTACATCATCCCATTGCTTTCTTTGTTTTGTCTGCATCTGCCAAGCTCATATGGTTACGTTATTGACAGTGTCGGGTCCAAAAACCTCCCACACAAGAGAGGGGGCATGGAGCCAACACACACCATCACAGCTCTTCAGTGGAGCTGAGCCAGACAGACAGACAGATACTTTATTAATCCCAAGGGGAAATTAACATACTCCAGCAGCAGCATACTGATAAAGAACAACATTAAGTTAAAGAGTGATAACAATGAAGGTATAACAGACAGACAATTTTGTATAATATTAAAGTTTAAACCCCCCCAGGTGGAATTGAAGAGTCGCATAGGTGTAGGGGAGGAATGATCTTCTCAGCCTGTCAGTGGAGCAGGACAGTGACAGCAGTCTGTCGCTGAAGCTGCTCCTCCGTCTTTATTATGCCTAGTATTTAAACTGAGCCTAACAACCGGACTAAACCTAGTTAAACCAAAGGCTAAAACAGGTTGAAGAACATTGTTGCACTCAAATCAATGCATAAATTCAGGAAATTGATTTGGATTGTTTAGTGAAATCATACTCAGTTTCGCTGCACTTATTTAATGAAGTTGACCACTGTCAATTCATAGGTGCATTGTGACTAGTCTTACAGCCGCTTGTAATCATCTTTTCTTTAATATGTCTCTAATATGTATCTTTAAACCTGAATAATTAAAATAAAAATCTATGACACACAAAAAATAAACAATGCTCAAGGATAACTGCGGAAAATTGACTGTAGAATTGGCTGCCACCTCTCAACTCTGAGAATAAGGACATATAAAAATAAAGATAAGAACTTTGTAGGATGTTTTAACCTCTGATGCCACAGTTCACCTTTACATTCTTTTTATAAATGGCTTTTGGCTTTGGCAACAGTTCTCAATAATCTCAAAGGAAATATGTTCACTGGAAAACTAATAAAGTCAATTGTTCTTAAACACGTTTACTCCAATTCAGAGGAGCAGGTAGAAACAGCCTGCTCTGACAGTACTGAGTACAATGTAGGAAAAGGGCATGTAACAGAGTACCAATGTATTGCAAGGTCCACTCACGTACAGACCCACACTGGGACCATTTAGTCAAACATACAAGTCTTTAAGAAAATGAGAAGAAAACTGGTGTAGTCAGGAGAAAAAAAAAAAAGACACAAATAGAACATTCAAACTCTGCCAATCAGGTGTTTGACCAAGTACTCTGGATCGGTAAATTGGCAGAGCTAAAGAGTCTGCAGTACTGTGCCACCTTAGCCAATGACATATTAAATATAATTATAAATGATATTTTAACTAAACGCAGATTTTGAAATTTCTTAAATTACAGTAATCCCGCGCTAAATTGCGCTTCGACTTTCGCCGCTTCACTCTATTTTCTTTTATATGTAAGCATATCTAAATATATAATGCGGATTTTTCGCTGATTCATGGGTTTCTGCGGACAATGGGTCTTTTTACTTCTGGTACACGCTTCCTCAGTTGGTTTGCCCAGTTGATTTCATACAAGGGACGCTATTGGTGGATGGCTGAGAAGCTACCCAATCCGAGCACGCAGTTAAGTTCCTGTGTGCTGATTGGTTCAGCGACAGAGCGCAGAATTTGATTCCACTGCTTTAACCAGGAAGTCTCGTCTCGCTCGTTCAGCATCAACGTGTTTTGCTGTGTAAAGAGTTAACTTTGCTCTTTTGTGCTTATCTTTGTGCATAGTCAAGCCCTTCATTATAGATCCAAAACAATCTACTCCCGCTACTTGTTCAGGGGCCGTGCCCAAGTGCCAATGGAAGATGCTAACGATTGCCGAAAAGGCAAAAGTTTTGGTTATGTTAAAGGAAGGGAACAGCTACACATTGCTGCAGGCTGCCATTACGGCAACAATGAGTCCACAATTCTTTTTATTTAAAAAGGAGGAAAAGAATATAAGATCTATTGCCGCAGTGTCCTTTAACCAGAGCGCAAAATGAGTTGTAAGTGGATGTAATAAGGCGGTAATCCAGATGGAATCTGCTTTAGTTATTTGGATTGAAGACTGCCGGAAGAAGAACAACAGCGGTGCTACACAATCGCCTGAAGAGGCTCCTTTAGAAGGGCTGTAACGCTCTCCTTTGTTGTGCAGTAAAACTAAACTCATCGTTATCGGACAAGATGTCGTGTCATTGTTGGTGAGTAACCATAATTAATTTGCTACGTACAGTATTTACTGTACACAATTTTTCTTGCATTGTACGTATTTATTTCTGGTGGCCTGTCTGTCGTAATGGCTGTAACATATGTGATATCGGAGACGCTTGATATATTTAAAAAAATATTTAGGTTTACTGTATATAAACAGTGTGTTTACATACATAATTTCAACGAATCTTACCTAATATCTAAGAGAATACAAAGGGTTTACACTGTATAACTGTGTGGGAAATGTTTATAATAGTGTGGGAGAGTTTATAAGGGCTTAAAATATATAAAAATAACCATATGAACATATGCTTTTTACTTCGTGGATTTTCACCTTTCAAGGGGGGTTCTGGAACGCAACCCCCGCGATCGAGGAGGGATTACTGTAACAGTTTTCACACTCTCAGCCTTAAGATGGCATTCAACTGCTTTAAAGATACTCTGGCAGGAAAAACAGCATAGTATAGATGAAAATATTTAAAAAAAAATATATATATATTTATTTTTTTAATTTTTTGCAAGATTGTGTTTTGGCTAAATATGTGTGGAAATCTCAAACTGGAAAATTAAATTATTTAGTTAAAGTTAAAATAGTAGAAATAACTATTTGAAAGATATTTACTCAAATTTTTATACATTCCTGCAAACATCAGAAAGAATAAGGTCTGACTTAAAAAAAAAAAGTGAATTAGTAATATATAAGTATTTTTAAACTGGGTCCCTTCTACCCCACCAACACATTTTCACTCCACCAAGTCAGAAACCACTAACCCCCAGTTTCCAAGATGAATTTCAAGCTCTGTGTACAACACATGGAGGTCAAGTGATTTGCTTGTGGTCATGTTAAGGAACAAAAACAGGAATGGAACTGGAAAATATAGTTTAGAGGCAGTTCCATACCTGCTATACTACACTACATCAGTTCCAAACCTACAGGAGCAACCCAGTTACTACAGAAAAATGTATACTTAAAATTGGTAATCTCTATGTACTACAAAATATTACAAGCACATGAGAAAAGTAAATACCATATTTAACTAAGCATTAAGATGTAAGAGTTAAGATTAAAAAGACTTCTGTCTTCATATTTTGTATTATTCTTTATGAACTAGAAACCACCGATAGTTCATAAGCCAAGGGTTAGATGTGCAGAGGAAGGATGGGGCCCCTTGCCTAGAGAGGGAATGTGAACTCTTTGGCTGTAACTAATAGTAGCAAGTGCAGAGCTAGTAGGGAGTACAGTTAGGCCTTGTCAGACACACATGATGGACAGAGAGGGGTTTGACACCCCCTTAAATGAGAAATAATAGAGGAATTAACTAGGGGAAGAACTAAAGCAGGGGAATGTTAAGAGGCAGATGAGGATAAATAACGTCTTGTGTGATAAGAACAGTAATAAATGTAGAGCTGCACAAGGCTGCTCTCTCATTGCATCTGTAGCGAATCTTTGTTGTGTAAATCTTGATTCTGCTGCTTATCCTGAGACTCCTAATGCCTTCATTGGGGCTAAGGGTGCCCGTACCTGCCTGCTTTTACATTACATTTACTGTACTGTACTAACGTATGGTGAGAGCAGCATTGTGTTCTGGGGATGCTGGTCAGTGGCCAAGATTAGCAATATTGTCAAAAATGAATTGGGTACAATTTATTAAAAAACTAGACAAACAGGTGTTATAGAAATGGATGTTTCAACAAGACAACAATTCAAAGCACAATGTCCCAGCAACATTGCATTAGCTTTAAATTAGGGAGATAAAACTGATGCAAGTGAGTGGTCCAATACTGAAATCAAACCCAACTAACATGACACAAGAGGAATGTGCAAATACTGCTCTATCATTATGTGTAACAGAGATTTTTTTAAGGGACCTAACGAAGGGCCACGTCACTGTTTATCTGGAAATGAAAGATATAAAAAGGTCTGAAAAACAAAAGGGATTTTAACAGTGTGCTTCTCAAACTCCTTTTGGTTAAGTATAGAAGGCCCAACTACATACTTTATGAATCAAGGACCCACCATACTTGAAATCTGCATTTGCAAAATATTCTGCACAAAGACATCAGGGAAAGCAGGAAGAGGGTTTAGAGTTTTCATTTTGACTTTGGAGTGTTAACAGTGAACAACATCAAGGTTTACTGCCCCATATATTTAATGCTTCTTAATAAGATTGCAATTCAGTTGGCAGTAGCAGTAAAAAGCAAATGGATTAGCCCAAAAAAGAAATATGGAGAACGCTACCTGGGGTCCCACATTACCTAATCCTAGGTCCGCTTCTTTTCTCAATCTATAAACTCCCGTTAGGTCAGATTATCTCAAGTTACAACGTCAGCTACCACAGCTATGCTGATGACAACACATCTGTACTTATCAGTAGCACCTGATGACACCGGCTCTCTCGAATCAATAACACAATGTCTTACTGGTATTTCTGAATGGACGAATATTTAACTTGAGAAAATTACTAAAGAGAAAACTGAAATTGTATTGATTGGCAAAAACGGATTCAGTGAGGTTATCAGAAATAAACTTATGATTAGAAGTTAAGACGGAAGTAAAAAACTTAGGGGTAACCGTTGACTGTAACCTGAATTTTAAATCACATATTCATCAGACCACTAGGACAGCATTTTTTCACCTAGAAACATAACTAAAGTTAGACCTCTTATATCATTGAAAGATGCTGAGAAATTAATTCACGCTTTTGTTTTTAGTCGATTAGATTACTGTAACTCACTGCTCTCAGGACTACCTAGAAAAGACATATATCATTTGCAACGTGTGCAGAATGCAGCTGCTAGAATCCTATCAAGGAAAAGAAAATCCGAACACATTTCTCCTGTTTTGATGTCGCTACACTGGTCGCCTGTGTCTTTCAGAATTGACTTTAAAAGTCTGCTTATAGTTTACAAAGCCTTAAATAATCTCGCTCCATCTTATATATCGGAATGTCTGACACCCTATATTCCAAATCGTAACCTTAGATCTTCAAATGAGTGTCTCCTTAGAATTCCAAAAGCTAAACTTAAAAGAAGTGGTGAGGCAGCCTTCTGCTGTTATGCACCTAAAATCTGGAATAGCCTGCCAATAGGAATTCGCCGGGCTGATACAGTGGAGCACTTTAAAACACTGCTGAAAACACATTACTTTAACATGGCCTTTTTATAACTTCAGTTTATCTTCATACTCTATATGTTCAATTCATCATAATAACTATTCATGGATTGCTCTAAAATCCATACTGACCCCTACTCTCTCTTCTGTTTCTTTTTCCGGTTTCTCTGTGGTGGCGGCCTGTGCCACCACCAATCTACTCAAAGCACCATGATGCCCCAGCATTGATGGACTAAAAGCCAGAAGTCCACGTGATCATCATCATCAAATCCTTCCGTGAAAACCATAAATACAAAGAGGACTGTTTCATTTATGTTAGGTAGATTGCCCAGAGGGGACTGGGCAGTCTCATGGCCTGGAATCCCTGCAGATTTTATTTTTTTTTCTCCGGCCGAGTTTTTTTTTTTTCTGTCCCCCCTGGCCATTGGACCTCACTCTTATTCTATGTTAATTAATGTTGACTTATTTTATTTTCTTACTGTGTCTCTTATTTTTCTATTCTTCATTATGTAAAGCACTTTGAGCTACATTTTTTTTGTATGAAAATGTGCTATATAAATAAATGTTGTTGTTGTTGTAATGAACTGTCCCGAGTTAGCAAAGGAAATCTGTCAAATGCTGATTTTTTAATATGTTTACTACATTCAGAGACTGTTTCTGAAGGATAGGTGGATTAGCCAGCCAAATGTTATAATTTGAGCATATCAATGCGATGGGGCTTTAATTTGTCTTGCAGAGTATATTGTCTACTTTATACTTTTTATAAGTTAACATAGTGAATATTCCTACAAATCAGAAAATGTTCTGATTTATGTGCCTCTGTTAACATTTTATAGGTTTCAAGGTCTTTAAGTGACCATGACATACTCTGATATCTAATTTCAAAACTCTTCAGAAGAGGAGAGGATGGCCCATTACTTAACCTATGATCAACAATTCTGTATGAACTATACTGTAATCAAAATTAATAATGAGGAACACATATTGTTATTGTCTTTGTACATTTGTTTATTTCTACATTTATATGTTTCTAAGCAGCAACTTGTGAGAAAGGGTTTGGGTTGAAAGATATTTTTGCAACAGGCAACATTAGTTGAGTCTACACTGACTATTTGTTTGGAGGAAATAGAGGCATGGATGAGGCTCAACTTCCTTCAACTAAACAGATCTAAAACAGAAGCCATTTTAGTTGGCACACCACACCAGCTTCGTTCCACTACCATCACCAGTATCACTTTTTCTGGAAAAAGATACCTCTTTCTACATTTGTTACAAACTTGGGTGTTAAAATGGATTCTCAACTAACTTTTGACACCCACATTAAACATCTCTGTAAGTCATCTTTTCACCATCTCAGGAACATTGCTAAACTCCGTCCAACAATTACCCTGGCAGATGCAGAGAGGCTTGTCCATGCCTTTGTCTCGTCCAGGCTGGATTACTGTAATGCGCTCCTCACTGGGATTCCTGGCAAGAGTATCCAGAGACTCCAGTACATTCAGAACAGCGCTGCCAGGATCCTGATGAGGGTGCGAAAGCATAACCACATCACTCCTATCTTGAAAACCCTTCACTGGCTCCCTCTACCACTTAGAATTGAAAACAAGTTTTCCCTCCTTACCCATCAGTGCATTTATGGATCTGCTCCCCTGTATTTACAGGAACTCCTTATCCCTCATACTTCCTCACGCACCCTCCGCTCTGTGCATACCAACACTCTTCAAGTTCCCAGAACTAAACTTAGCAGTATGGGTGATAGAGCCTTTTCTTCGATGGCGCCGAGGCTGTGGAATTCCCTCCCCGACTACTTGAGAGCCCCACAGTCGATCGATGCCTTCAAACGAAACCTAAAAACGTATCTTTTTAGAAAGGCTTTTTGTTAAATTATTTCTAAAGATTTTTTTGTTTGTTAATTTTATTCTTATTTTGTAGCACTTTGAGATTGTTAAATATAAAGCGCGATATAAATAAAATCTATTATTATCATTTATTATTAACTACGGAAAGTGTATAAAGTGAAAAACAAAATTTGTGTGTAATTTCATTCACATTGATCACCTAAAAGCAGTAAAACTTAAAACTTACCTCCTAATGCATGCTCTGTCATGCTGAGGCACAGTGACTCCAGCGTGGGATTAATTTCCAAATCTGTTCCCGGAACCTGGCATTCTAAGGAAGAGAAAGATAATTACGTCTACTACTACAGCTTTGTGTAGGTTGTGCAACATGTACTGGAATGACCAATTTATGATGTGAAAAATTACAATACCCATTCTTGTCAGCCTCTATTATTAACTTAGTTGTTTACATTTTAGATTTTTTAAATGACAAGGCTCTTTATTTCTTTTTTTAATATCCAGCCCATTACAGTATACGTTTGAATTTACAATAAGATAACTTAGAAATGTTTTCATAATTTTTTCCCTACATTAAGCAGCTTTCAACTATAATAAGAAGTAATCCTGCTTTTAACCTAAAGCTTTAGCTCTAAAATTTTATACATTTCAGTTTTCCAATAATTACCACTTTGGTCCTATAAACCACTCTCGGTGCACCTGATATCACTTTCATTTGCACCAAATAATCGCTTATGCTTCCTAACTGGACAGATTGATATCCCTGAAGTTTTAATGACTTGGTGTTAGACTGTCATGATTAAGTGTTCCCTTAATTTTTTTGAGCAGTATAAATATAAAAATTCAAAATCATTCAGAATTGCCATATATAAAATTTGCAACTACTGATTTTTAAAATGCCCACATAAGCAAATCCTGCCAAAGCCAAGAATTAGGAGTTAGGAAAGCATGGGTGACACAACAAGATGTTCAGATTAAGCTTGTTTTAATTATACGAGAAAATAATAAACAGATGACAATTTAAGGCTGTAGCTATTAAAAGATGAAGATAAGTATGAAGATAAGGATAAATTTCTCATTAGGTTTCATTTAAATATGCAATTATTTATCATTTGATAGTTTAGCCCAATAAGACACCTGACTATGACCATTAAGAATACTGCACCATGAATTTCTAGATCACAATGCTAAACAAAAAAGTGAAATCTACTCACTTAAAAGAACAGAAAAGGAAACCAGAACATTATCATCTTGGCAATTTAAGCAGATGCAATCCTTTTCCCATAACAAGATATTACAGGTTGAATTAATTTATTCTGTTTGGTTAACATCCCAAATTCAATGACATTTAATTACTTTATTCCTTAAACATGTGAGATACTGATACACTTGACAATGTGGGAGGCCATGAAGAGATAGCACTTTCGGTCTAGTTCTATTATTTTCCCAAAATAGGACAATCTCTTCAGTTCTAGGATGCATTTTGAAAAGTTGCACAGCTTCTTGGTGATGTCTTGGTAGCATTAGAGTTTCAGCATACTGTACTAAAATTTACATTTAATATTTTTTACAATATATATTTACACATTAATATAAGCAAATCATTTTGATTTTCTCCAAATATACTGTACACAGGTTAAAAATGTATCAATATTTCTTCTGTATGATGAGGTTTGTATTAATTTGAACAAATCTGACTGTACATCTTGAGCAGACATTCTCAAAATTCCATGCCAGAAAGCAAAAGCTGTTTCTGTTATGATTTCAAATTTAATACAATTATGGATTTCATTGTTTTCTGGATTAGTCATGGGGAACTTAAGTTTTCATATAAGGTGTGTGTGTCCCTTCAGGGCTCAATAGAGATAAGCAATATAACCGTGGACCGAGAAAATCCCTGTCACTAACAGTCTTCTCTCTTCCACCTGAATCTCTGTGAAGACTCCCTGTGAAGGCATTTGACACAGCCGACTGCACTCAGAGAAGGACACGCCCCTTCTTGTTGGGACAACATAAAAGGGGGTGTGCCAGAAGAAAGACTTCGCACTTTGGACCTGAGCCTAGTTGAGGACGGAAGTCCTGTGTGACTTAAAACTTGTAAGCATTGCCTGTGATTTATTGTTGGTGGATGGATTGGCCTGTTTTCTGTTGTGCCTGTGTGCATACTAACTTCTGCTTTTTCTTTTTCATTAAATGGGGTTGCCTGACTGACACCTCAGCTATTTCCCACATTACATTACTAAGTTGTAATGTAAGATGAATTTCTACTGTCAAGATGATTTCCAATATGTTAACTAATTTTTGAAGGCTCAGTTCACAAATGAAGTTATATTAAAGCAAAACCAATGATTACTTTAAGCTCTCTAGACAATGTTTGTAATAATCTTGTTTCACAAAGCACACATTCAATATATATTTTGTCTACATGTTAACTGAAAACAGTAGTCTTTAAAATGAAGAAGTCAGACATCTTCAAATTGAAACGGTCAATGGATAAAAAAAGACTGCTGCTATTTGCATAAAACAGGGAAATGTACAAGTTGTTGATTGAAAAATTGAACACTGACAGACTGCTTTTTGTGAAGAATCCCAAGAAATGTTGCTAACAATACATTCACTAGATGTGGAGACTGGCACATCTAGGGATGGACGAGAGCCCTGCCAACAGCTTCTCCATGCCTTGCATCTCCTTCACTGAATGTAGAATCTCAATTTCCCCAAGTGGTATGGTAAAAAGTCTAAATTGGAAAAGCTTTTAAAAATAATGAAATGAAAAGTATCAAAACAATTACTATAATAATAAAGAGCACTAAATAGTAAAAAACTAAAATCAACATTTGATGTGATCTCCCTTTGCCTTTAAAACTGTATCATTTCTCGTTATGCAGTTTTATAAGGACATTTTCAGGCAGTTTGTCCCAATCCTCTTGATCTATTTATTCCAATTCTTGTGCAAACTTTGGCTGTTGTCTTGCCTGCTTCTGTCAAGACTTGTGCTGATAATTGAGATCACAGGCAACTGACAATTGATTACTTACATCATCAATGAATATTTTTTGCCATGGTATAAACCACATTATTAAACATGCAGTAAATACCGTTTACAGAAGACAGTTGTATCCCAACTGTCAACAGACCAGCTGACAACGCACTGTACATACAATCGCACTTACACTGTAGTCTTTAAATGTTTCTTTAGCAGAAAAAGCAAATCCTATCAAAGTTTCTCTCACAAAATGTAGAAATCTGACAACCTCCTTTGTTGAGGGATTCAACATGGTAGATTCATAGGTTTATATGCTTTACATTTTGAACAAAGTACAAACCGGATTCCAAAAAAGTTGGGACACTATACAAATCGTGAAAAAAAACAATGTAATGATGTGGAGGTGCCAACTTCTAATATTTTATTCAGAATAGAACATAAATCACGGAACAAAAGTTTAAACTGAGAAAATGTATCATTTTAAGGGAAAAATATGTTGATTCAGAATTTCATGGTGTCAACAAATCCCAAAAAAGTTGGGACAAGGCCATTTTCACCACTGTGTGGCATCTCCCCTTCTTCTTACAACACTCAACAGACGTCTGGGGACCGAGGAGACCAGTTTCTCCAGTTTAGAAATAGGAATGCTCTCCCATTCTTGTCTAATACAGGCCTCTAACTGTTCAATCATCTTGGGCCTTCTTTGTCGAACCTTCCTCTTTATGATGCGGCAAATGTTCTCTATAGGTGAAAGATATGGACTGCAGACTGGCCATTTCAGTACCCGGATCCTTCTCCTACACAGCCATGATGTTGTGATTGATGCAGAATGTGGTCTGGCATTATTTTGATAAAAAAATGCAGGGTCTTCCCTGAAAGAGATGACGTCTGGATGGGAGCATATGTTGTTCTAGAACCTGAATATATTTTTCTGCATTGATGGTGCCTTTCCAGACATGCAAGCTGCCCATGCCACACGCACTCATGCAACCCCATACCATCAAAGATGCAGGCTTCTGAACTGAGCGTTGATAACAACTTGGGTTGTCCTTGTCCTTTTTGGTCCGGATGACATGGCGTCCCAGATTTCCAAAAAGAAAATCGTGACTCGTCTGACCACAGAACAGTCTTCCATTTTGCCACACTCCATTTTAAATGATCCCTGGCCCAGTGGCAACGCCTGAGCTTGTGGATCTTGCTTAGAAATGGCTTCTTCTTTGCACTGTAGAGTTTCAGCTGGCAACAGCGGATGGCACGGTGGATTGTGTTCACTGACAATGGTTTCTGGAAGTATTTCTGAGCCCATTCTGTGATTTCCTTTACAGTAGCATTCCTGTTTGTGGTGCAGTGTCGTTTAAGGGCCCGGAGATCATGGGCATCCAGTATGGTTTTACAGCCTTGACCCTTACGCACAGAGATTGTTCCAGATTCTCTGAATCTTCGGATGATGATATGCACAGTTGATGATGATAGATGCAAAGTCTTTGCAATTTTTCGCTGGGTAACACCTTTCTGATATTGCTCCACTATCTTTCTGCGCAACATTGTGGGAATTGGTGATCCTCTACCCATCTTGGCTTCTGAGAGACACTGCCACTCTTGAGAAGCTCTTTTTATACCCAATCATGTTGCCAATTGACCGAATTAGTGTTCAGGGGTGTGGAAATCAAATTTGTTTCTACTTGTCCACGGACAAGTAAACGTAGAAAATCCACTTGTCCGCCAGTTAAATTCACTTGCCCATAAACAAATAACAAAAGTGAAAAATAGTTTATTTTTTCTGATCTCTTTTATTGATACCAAAACTGCCTTCCATTTTAAAACTGAAAAAAATTCTTTCAGGGAGTAGTATTTTGCCACCTTGCTCTAGAACATTATATAAAAGATTCCCTTCTTTTAACTGGCTAATAAACAATGTCTTCATTATAGCTACACTAGTTCTTTTTTCATATATTACAGTTACATAACAGAACACTGTCCTGATTCATTTTCTACCATGTTCTTCAGCTTTTGTCTTGCAACATCTTCTCCCCCAAGAATCTTTACCATCTCAGACAGCATGGGCTGAATGCTGTTCATTTCTTCTTGAGCTGAACTGCATGGTTCCTGGACTGATGGTTCTGCACAAGTGGATGCTGATGACTTTTCAGGTTTTTTATGAGTGATGTGCCTGTTGCCAGGTGACAGCCAGAATTCCACAGCTGGTCGTGGGTCAAACTCTTCTAAAGAAGTAGCATTGAACAGCCTTGCATAACGCTCAACCTCTTTTCTTACTTTTAGACTCATATCTCTATCTGACGTACTAAACCCCCAGTTCCTATCCTTTTTCTTTCTGCACATAACCAATCACCACACGTATTTGTGAAATGAAAACTAGTTATAACAGACCTCTGAATGGATGGCATAATTAAACATGTATAACGAAAATTGTTTTTAAAGTTCTGAAAACTGAGGTCTAGGTTTTAATTTCACAAAGACGCTTATCGTGTGGTGATTGGTTATATGGAGAAAGACAAAGGCTAGGAACTGGGGGTTTAGTACGTACGATAGACAGTCTATTAGACACAGCAAACATGCAATAAAGAACGCCTGCTCAGAAAAACATCCATTGAATTCTTCGTTCGTATCTCCGACCTCCAGATGACGAACCCAACATTTACACAATATTTCAGTTAAACCTGTGCGATACCCATTCAAATACAGTATCCAGTTTTTTGGAGCCTCGTTACACCTGCCATAAACTTCTCTACACTGAACGTAGACCTGAGAACCCCATAATGCAAGGGAGCAGCACTACAGTCACGCCACTGTGCCCCCCGCCACCCATGTCTAATACATGCTTTAATGCATTTCATCGTGAAAAAGATATCAAGTATTTATCTTAGTATTCTGAATGTTCACTGAGCAGGAATATCATGAAGTCAATGTGCGGCGATTGCTGCCGGCGCCTCTCACTGCAAAAGAAAGTCAGTTTAAGAAACGCGCAACAACTGGGTCGGGGAACACTTAATATAAAGCATTTAATGTGCTACATTAATTTATGACGGGGTTTGAGAAAATCTAGTAAATGAAACATTCATTTTAAGATGAAAGTTAGTTTGCGACATTCAACTGACAAAATAAACTACGAGAATAAAGTCACCATGTCGACTTTAATCTCGACATTTACATTTTTTTGTCTTCACTGTGTCCGTATTTTTTTCAGTGGCCTTAGTACACTTACTTAGGTTTCTCAAGGCCTGTTGTGCCAGTTTTAATCAAGAAATGATAAATTTCTCATCCGCGATGCTACATGCTTCAGTTTCAACAACACGCATATAGCGAGAACAACGTGCGTACCGCAGTGCATTATGGGTTACGCAGGTAATTCCTAATGGCATATTCGAAATTCAGCAAGAAGTTACATTTCCAAAGAAATAAATATTACCGATGTTGTCGGGGGAAAAAAAATAATCGCGTCTAAGTGAAGATTTTTATTGATATTTCATAACATTTGGAAACCGTTAGAATGTTTTCCTTATTTTAAAAACTGACAGCGCGAAACCAACTTGTTTTATTTGAAAAATTCTCTAATCAAAAATGATCTATAGACAGCACATCAAAATTGATGTCACGCAATAAATTTCTTAACTCCTCAATATATCACAACCTATGCGAAATCGCAAATTCCAGAAAAGATCAAATGCCTAACAAGCTTTATGTGGCGAAAACAATTGCATTGTAGGTGAAATGACCGCATTTTTATGTAGAAAAAATTATTTTATTAATAATATATAAAAGATATCGATTATAATGAAAAATCATGTCGGCATGAAAAAAAAGACCGCATCTCCAAGCGTGTAAATAGTAGGGTAAAATACTTATGTAAGATCACAAGAGTGCTTCCCCTTTGAAAAATCAGCCATCATTTTGTAAACAATATTGAATACCAATTTGATACATGAAGAACATGCCTAAGTAAACTGTTTCCGCACGCACGTACCCAAATGTTTAAAATTTGAAAGTAGTGGTAAAAATGTGCCCTGAACTGCACATTTAATTCTTTTTTCTCCAGAAAAATTGCACTTGTCCGCGGACAACTGAAACCAGAAAACACGCTTGTCCGACGGTCAATTTACCCGTGTCGGACAAGTCGGGCGTTGGATTTTCGCACCCCTGGTGTTTATTGGTCTTCCAGCTCTTTGTTATGCTCAAATTTACTTTTTCCAGCCTCTTATTGCTACTTGTCACAACTTTTTTGGGATTTGTTGACACCGTGAAATTTTGAATCAACATATTTTTCCTTTAAAATGATACATTTACTCAGATTAAACGTTTGATCTGTCATCTACGTTCTATTACAAATAAAATATTGACATTTGCCATCTCCACATCATTGCATTCAGTTTTTATTCACAATTTGTTTAGTGTCCCAACTTTTTTGGAATCCGGTTTGTAGTTTATACATGCTTCAGTGCTATTTGGTGGTGTTTGTAGCATGCAAGAAAAGTGAATGATTCATTAAAATGCAGGCAGCTTTTGCTCTGCAGGATCACTACTCCTCTTGCTACACATTTTCTTTCGCAGGCAAATGTGTTGTTCCTCACATTTTTCCACTTAATCATACATCTGCTGACTTCCAAACCAATGTTATTCAATATTTCATACCACAAATTGGATGCCATCTAATTGGTCTTTGTAGTGTTGTAATGCGGTATCACATAAAAACGCATATTTTCTTACTACTTTGACATTTGAAATACATAATTACCAGACTGGACAATCAGAGTTGGAGGATTCTGCACATGATCCGCATTGATGCAACACGTAGGCACATACCTATACCATAGGCATGACACAGAAGCATAAATCAGTGTTAATGCTGCAGTTGCAACAGCTGTAACCTAAGCCACAGGTCTGCTGTGTGAAGTCTGAATGAGTGAATGAAATGAAAACTGGCAAGATATATTGGCCTTTTTAATAGCCACTACTACTGCTCAGTCTCCCTGTGCATCACCTCACATTTTTTTGATATTTGGGAAAGAATGCAGGCTCTGAGGCTGCTGAGAAAGAAAAGATGCCAGACTATTTTGAAAGTATATACACCTGTCAAAAAGCAGGTCACATACTGTGTAATGGTATCCTGCCATTGGTGCTGGCAGTGTGTTTGGAATGAATAAACTATCAGTGAGCCAGCATGTATAGGAAGAGTATTATGCTCTTCAATCAACTCTGCAGGAGATTTCCATCATTACAGTGATGCAATCCATGACTCATATATCCCAGTTACTGCTCCAAAAAGAATTCAATATAAATTACTACAAGCAAAGGGGATGCTAGTTAATTTAAATCAAAACTAAAACCATGGCCACTTCTTGCTTCTCCCTTCCATATGCTCATACCATCTCCGTATAGCTTCTCTAATTGTCTTAATGATCTTGACCCCACCTGCTCTTCTCCTAACCTCCTCATTTCGCAGTGAGATGTCATAAAATGACCTCAGAATTCTCATTTCATTCCCTTTAAGTTCCTCTTCAACTCTTAATTATTGTCCGTGTCTCAGCACAATACATCAACAATAACCCCTGCTCCACCATCACCCAAATATAGTACACAGTTTATTCTATAACTTTTGAATCTTTTGTGAAGAAAAAGAACAATATTGTAGCAAAGGTGTGTCTTTAATAAAAGGTAAAAAGTAGTTAAAAGACTATGGGATTTGTGTCTTAATATAAATAAAAACAAGGTAAAATTTGTTCTTTACAAGTGTCCATGCATTTTATCACATAATACAACTCAAAGTACCTGAAATTCAACTCCAGAAACACCAGTTTTAAGATGATAGTTTACTCTTAGGCACACAGATCATGCTTACTTTACTCTCTGCTCTGCTCTCATTTGCCTACAGTGAAAGTGTTAAAGGCTGCTTAATACATGTGACAACAATGACCCTATAGCCTAAGACCTAAACACTTTTTTTTAAAAAAAGGATGTACCTATATCAAGAGAAGAAACTAACCTGGCTGCTGGAACATGAGCATGGCTTGGGGGGACGTATGGACGGGTAGAGAGTGTGTTCTCTGGACCGAGCTGCGGCTCTGACTTGGCATGCTGTTGCTCCCACCTGGGTTGGCAAACCACAAATTCTACAGAAAGAGATACAAAACAGACAGTTTTAAGATATATTTGCAGCTTTTCTCTGGAAACATCAACAAATGAAAACATAGCTGCATTAATAATGTTTGATGTTAAATGATTAAAACATTAAACCACCAGAATAAATTAGTATTAGTAGCTGAACAAGGGCAGCAATGACTTCAACTATAATTCTGAATTGGTCTCATGAGCAAATGGCTATTCCTTTATTGTTTATACCTCTGCAAATATTTATGATATGACAGTATCTTTAAGGGCATTAGTCATTAGAGAGATCAGGGGTGGTCTTTGTCAATAAAGTAGTGAACTATTCATTAATTTAACCAAGTACACTGGAACCTTGGTTTGCGAGCATAATTCGTTCCGGAAACGTGCTCGCAGTCCAAAGCACTCGTATATCAAAGTGAATTTCCCCATAAGAATTAATGGAAACACAGATGATTCGTTCCACAACCCAAAATTATTCATATATAAAAAAAAATATAAAGTAAAAATATATAAAACAAATTAACCTGCACTTTACCTTTAAAAAGAATCATGGCTGGTGTGAGTGAGTTTTTTAAACTCTTGTGGGATTCCATCCAACGGGACGACACGCGGAAGAGTGTCCCAAAGCAATCACAGTCTCCCAGCACTGTAGCAGTTCGCCATATAAACGTATCCAAAAAGATCGCGGGCATGCTATAAGCGCCTGCCGCCGATGGATGATACAAGGAACATTATAAAGATCCCGCTACAATAAATAACCGTGCTTGTGCTGTTTTAAGCTGAATAAAGCTAGTGTTGTTAAAGTACTAAGACTCAGCTTCGTGTTTTGGGGCGCAAGACGGGGACTGGCGCTTCACAGCACACGCGCACACACACACAAAGTCAACAATGCTGTAGTAAACAGTATACGCTCACACAGATGTTGACTATATGAGTGAGGCACGCATGACTCAGACGGAGAATAGGAGATGACTGCCCTCAAGAGGAGAGAAGGAGAGAGCGAGAGAGACGCCCACGAGCAAGAGAGATAAGGAGAGACACACGAGAGAGAACCATCAGCTCAGTTGTGTTCATATGACGCTCAGCAGAAAAAGTGTGTCCATACTACTCGTATTGCAAGACATCGCTTGTTTATCAAATCAAAATTTATTAAAAAATGTAGCTCGTCTTGCAAAACACTCGTAAACAAGTTACTTGCAAACCGAGGTTCCACTTTAATTCATAAAGACAGGCTCCACGAACAGACTGTTTGTCAAATCTGTTGAGACAAGTAATGCTAATAATGCTCATTTCCTTTCATCTTCACACTGTCTCAAACATTTATAATCCTACATAGATTTTTTACATTCAAGATGAAGGAACTGTCACCACCAACAAAATCTTTCCGATCTTGTTTTTTCTATCAAAGAGCAACTTACAAAGAAAAGCTATATCCTGCTGCAGTATAGCCTTCCAAAGTTGTGTTTGCTGATAGTTCCTTCTTGGTCCTATCAGCTGTTACATGAATAGTTGAGAACATGTGGAGAAATAGAAGAGTTCAATGTCAGAATGGGAGTGTACAAGGGATCTGCACGGAGTCATTATTTGCAGTGATTTTTGCCACTACCACAGCAGAGGTTAAAGTAAAGGCATTGTATTGTCTGGATGATTATGTGGTTATTGAACAAAGTAAAGGCCACAAAGAGTGTGAACAAGGGAAAGAATACCTTAAGCAAGTAAGGAATGAAGCTCAGCACAACAAGGATAGAATAAAATGCTGTAATTTCCCTGGGTGAGATTAGCCTTAAACTCCAGTAAAATGGTCATACAACAACTTAGGTTCTAATTGATCTTAACTTGAATCCCAGTGCACAACACAGAGAAGAAATAAACATTGAAATAACTAAAAGAATCAGGAAAGTATGGGGAAAATGGTGGATGATCAGAGTTATCTACAATGGAAAGCTGAAAGATGCCAGCATATTTCTGCCTATTCACATCTGTACTCTAAAGCACCAAAGCTGTAGCTATTTACATCTTTTCAAATGAACACCTGAGTAATAATGCAACATTTCTTCAAATCTTTTCTCCCCCCTATGTAACTCACAATATGATTCTGTATATGTTTTCTCCTGTCACTTTCTCTGCAATTCATTTAAACTTTAGCTTACTTTATTATCCATTTTCATGCATAACTCTACATTAGGAATACATTCACCCAACAATTTTTTTTTTGTAATCTTCTACCAGGGCAAGTTATGGTACAGTACATGTAGACACCATGTAAAATTTGAACACAACATTTGTGAATACAATTACTTACCTGCCTGCCCTGCCCTCCAAGAGCAGGACTAGTTAATGTGTGCCTAGGTGAAGCACCCCCAATGCCAGAAGGACTCATGAGGGCCATACGATTGGGTGGCAGCCCACGGGAAGGCATTTGAAACTGTCGCTGTCCTCGGCGTCCTAACCCACCTCCCACAGAGCCTGCTGTAGGAAGAGAATTTGACCCATATGTCCACCTGGTGAAAAAAACAAACATTCAAGTTTAAAAGAAGCAGAAGAAATGATAACAAAATATTCCGGGAAAACAAACCAGCCTTTTGATATTGGAACTTCATCAGACTAAAACAACTTCTAAAAATGTTATGCATTGGCTATAAAAAAAAAATATTCACACCCTTGGACGTTTTCACATTTTATTGGTAAATAAGACTGAGTTACAGTTGACTTAATTTAAGTTTTTAACACTGCTCAAGTCAAGTTGGGGAGCATGCACTGGTACAGCGTGTTGCTGCACCAACTATATGATGAAACAACTTGGGATCACGATTTGCAACCCCCCCAGGCATTTTCCCTCCGGAAATGACCCAGTGTCTTGTTTTAACTTTGACATTAAAGGTTCTTTTTCTGTTCATCAGTGTCAAAAATGCAAATTAAATTCACTCTGATTCAATGTTGTAGAATAATAAAGTGTGAAAACTTCCAAGGGGTTTAATACTTTGTTTAGGCACTGTACAAGGTGTGGCATTAATGCAAAAAAAGTTAAGTCTACAAATTCACTCTACACCCATAAATGGACAGCAACTGACATAAGTCTGAGGCAGTATGCAGTTGTAACATTAACTAGCATGCTGTGTTATGCTAAACACACAGCTTATTATGAACAGATTTTTTAAACTGCAAATTCTTAGACTTACCCTTTTTGTCGGTAACTTGGCATGTCAAGCATGGCTTTCCGAGGAAACATTCTTAGTAGTTTCAAGACTTGCTGCTTCCAAGACAGCAACCTTTTCTTCTGAGTTTCAGTAAAAGCCTGGAGTTAATTGAAGAAGAAACAGAATTAAGCTTGCAAATCTTTCAAATAAAAAACGAAAAACCTAAATATAAATGAACTGGCAGAAAACAGACCTCATGTGCTAGACACTTTTCTATGAGCTGCAAGTAACAGCTGATGTTCTCTTCATCTGGTCTTGATACTAAGAGTTGCGTGCACACTATACAAAAGATTAAAATAAAAGATGGAACAGTATTAAACTTGAATGGATCTATAATATATCAGTTTTAAACACAGCTTGAGAGAGGCTAACAAAAACTTGTGAAACTCAGCCCACCCACCCAGCATTATATGGTATAATTATCACATTTAAAAAATGTTGCAGCACTAAATTCTGACAAACATACAAAACATATAAAAACAACTTATATACATTATTATCCTTACTAGGAATGACAAAGTGTTATCACACAACGCAATAATACATACTGGTTTGTACTTTCCTTTTTGTTTCAACTGATAAATTGATTTTCAAGCCTGCTACAATAGCATAATTCATTTACTATCACATAGGTCTGCATAATTGTTTTTTTTAAGATGACTTTCTGTTCTAGTACAATAAAGTTTACAAATTAAAACCAATTAATTAATTAATTACGCCCATTCATGCAGATCAGTAAACATTACTCGATACTAATGTTTAATTAATTTAAATTAACTAGATGAGCAAGCGGATTATTTCATCACCAACATTGACCCTGTTGACCCAACTTCATTATCTTCCAAATGCAGAAAAAGATAACAGATTTTGACAAACAGTTTATGATCAATCTTAATTTATTTTTTGCTCTACATTTGCCTCCTTTTTAATTATATAAACCATTTGCTTATTTACTAAAATTCCTAGTCCAGATGAAAAATGTGGAGGACAGCCACCATCAAATCAGCTTCAGGTACGAGGCAGGCACCAACAAATAATCGATCATTAGTTCTTTAAAGGCAGGCTTGTGTGTTGATACGCAGTACTTTAGTAACTCTTGAATGTAAAATAACTCACCTTTGCCCATCACCCTTGTAAACTGCCCCGTTATATCTCCTTCTGGTATTGGCATTGCAGAGGGCTCACCATCACAAGGAGAGGAGTTTGGGGGCGAAAACACCTCGGCTGTAGAATCCTTTTCATCTGCTGGTTTTCCAGATTTGTCTGAAGGCTGTGATGTGGTGTCACTCTCTTTCTGAGACGTCTGTGGTGGACTATATACCTTAATAGGTGTAATTATTATCTGTTGCAGTTCCTGAAGTGCATTTCGAAGATTACCCCCTTCAAGAATATCCTACCAAAGATGGGTGACAAACAAAAAAATTTATTTTTTAGAATAATAATTGACCAGTTTAATTTTAGTAGCAAATATCTCTATAGTGATTTTTTTTAAACAAACTTATCGACTTATGCATTGTGAACACTAATCAAATTAAAGAAAGCGTAAATCAAAACATCATCAGTTATATTTCTACTTACTGTTTTAGCTGGATGTCACTTACTGCAGCTGAAAGGGCTTGGAAATTGCACAGCTGAATCTGTACACCACTGGAGGAAATCATAGGTAGGACTCTTCATTTAAAGTTTAGATAAATTTTTACTGCTCTTATAGACTGATGTGAACGTAAGATGTGGCATGCGTCAAGCAGTGAAGGGCTCAGTAACAAATCAAACGTTAAAACAAAACTTGCAGTCAAAGTAAATACCTTAGTAATTTCTTTCGTTGTTTAAAAGATGCTTAAAATGTAATTCTCCTTGTGGTCTTTCCTTTATTTATACAAAAGTCAGATATCAAAGGGACAACCAAAAGAGCACAAATGAAAACATTATTTTGTGAACCCAGATAGGGTATCACAAACACTATACAGTAATCCCTCCTCGATCGCGGGGGTTGTGTTCCAGACTCCCCCGCGATAGGTGAAAATCCACGAAGTAGAAACCATATGTTTGTATGGTTATTTTTATATATTTTAAGCCCTTATAAACTCTCCCACCCTGTTAACATTATTAGAGCCCTCTAGATATGAAATAACACCCTTTAGTCAAAAGTTTAAACTGTGCTCCATTACAAGACAGAGATGACAGTTCTTTCTCACAATTAAAAGAATGCAAACATATCTTATCTTCAAAAGAGCGCCGTCAAGAGCAGAGAATGTCAGAGAGAGCGCTTGCTAAGAAAAGCAAACAATCAATACGTACTTTTAAGTATACAGAAGCACCGCAATAAAGCGGCATTTTGTAGAGGAGCCTCCGTGTCCTCTGTGCAAACAGCCCCTCTGCTCACACCCCCTCCGTCAGGCAGAGAGAGTGAGAAAGATAGAGAGAAGCAAACAAGCACAGCTCGGGAAGCATATCTTATATCATTGAGGAGTTTTAGTTAATATGTAATACATGCTCTGATTGGGTAGCTTCTAAGCCATCCGCCAATAGCGTCCCTTGTATGAAATCAACTGGGCAATCAAACTGAGGAAGCATGTAACCTAAATTAAAAGACCCATTGTCCGCAGAAAGCGGCGAACCAGCGAAAAGTCCATGATATATATTTAGATGTGCTTACATTTAAAATCCGCGATAGAGTGAAGCCGCGAAAGTCGAAGCGCGATATAGCGAGGGATTACTGTACATATTAAAGGGATAGGCTCACGATGAACTATTTAAATGTTTGATGTAAATTATTATATAATATTATATAATCATTATTTGAAATAAATACATTTCATGTCTGTTATGGGTCTACAATGATCTGTGTAAATGTAGGATGAAATTTCTTACAAGGCAAGAAAAAATTTTAACACATAAAAGTACACTTGTTTCGTTATAGCACATCTTTATTTGAAAACTAACAGTGTCAGAACAGAGGGAACGTGACTGAGAGAATAAAATTGAATTAAAAAGACACTAACTTTTACTAGTACCAAAACTAAAACTGTAATTTATGTGTAGTTTATTTTATTTGGTTTTAATTCCATTTTATTCTTGAATAAAATCACACTTGTTTTGTTGATTTGTTAGAAATTCAAACCAAATGTATGGTTTATTTATGTAATAGTACCAATAAAAGCAGCCCACTACACAAAGTGCTAAATGTAGGGAGGACCTGGCATTGAACCAGTAACATGTCGATTATGAAGCAGCAGTTCTTATCCCTAAACCAGAGACACTGATATTAGTGAGCCAGCCACATTTCCACTGTGAAAGATGCAACCACACACATGCCTACAAACGTCTTTACTTCGTATCAATTGATATTTAGACATTTTTTAGACAGTTTTCACACATTAACAGCAACATATAAAATGAACAAATTCTTGAATACAAGTACACTTGTTTTGTTATACCTTTTGTGAAAAAGTTTATTTAATATTTGGACTTTGACATTACACACATCATGTCAACATTTTGTCGTTATTACTATAATGCATTAAATGTCATCCTAAATTTAAACAGATTGTTGTAGACATGGAACACACATGAAATGTATTGCAAGTAATGATATATTATTTTCCTATACAATTCCAGACACCTCACCGCCAGACAAACAGACTTCAGCTGTGAAAATTGTGTCTGACTTCAGCTGCCTCGGTGGGGGATGAAAAGCTGGCTGCCTGCCTGCGACCGATAGACACATTTGAGAAACAAAGGTGATATTGATGCACAATTAACACTGTGATTAGGAGGTGCAAGTAAAATTAAGGTGGGCCAGCATTAAGAATATTTTTGCTGGCTTCAGGGATTCTGGTGTTGAACTCCTCTGCTTGAAGCAGATGAGGTGCAAATAAACCTCTGTAAATTAACTGGTTTGCTTAAGCAACTGACTGAATGTAAAAGTCAGAAAATTAATAATGTCTTACTTTTCATCTTCAAATCATTTTAAACATACAGTGGTGTGAAAAACTATGTGCCCCCTTCCTGATTTCTTATTCTTTTGCATGTTTGTCAAACAAAATGTTTCTGATCATCAAACACATTTAACCATTAGTCAAATATAACACAAGTAAACACAAAATGCAGTTTTTAAATGATGGTTTTTATTATTTAGGGAGAAAAAAAAATCCAAACCTACATGGCCCTGTGTGAAAAAGTAATTGCCCCCTTGTTCAAAAATAACCTAACTGTGGTGTATCACACCTGAGTTCAATTTCCTGATTACTGCCACACCTGTTTCAATCAAGAAATCACTTAAATAGGAGCTGCCTGACACAGAGAAGTGGACCAAAAGCACCTCAAAAGCTAGACATCATGCCAAGATCCAAAGAAATTCAGGAACAAATGAGAACAGAAGTAATTGAGATCTATCAGTCTGGTAAAGGTTATAAAGCCATTTCTAAAGCTTTGGGACTCCAGCGAACCACAGTGAGAGCCATTATCCACAAATGGCAAAAACATGGAACAGTGGTGAATCTTCCCAGGAGTGGCCGGCCGACCAAAATTACCCCAAGAGCACAGAGACGACTCATCCAAAAGGTCACAAAAGACCCCAGGACAACGTCTAAAGAACAGCAGGCCTCACTTGCCTCAATTAAGGTCAGTGTTCACGACTCCACCATAAGAAAGAGACTGGGCAAAAACGGCCTGCATGGCAGATTTCCAGGACGAAACCACTGTTAAGCAAAAGAACATTAGGGCTTGTCTCAATTTTGCTAAGAAACATCTCAATGATTGCCAAGACTTTTGGGAAAATACCTTGTGGACTGATGAGACAAAAGTTGAACTTTTGGAAGGCAAATGTCCGTTACATCTGGCGTAAAAGGAACACAGCATTTCAGAAGAAGAACATCATACCAACAGTAAAATATGGTGGTGGTAGTGTGATGGTCTGGGGTTGTTTTGCTGCTTCAGGACCTGGAAGGCTTGCTGTGATAGATGGAACCATGAATTCTACTGTCTACCAAAAATCCTGAAGGAGAATGTCCGGCCATCTGTTCGTCAACTCAAGCTGAAGCGATCTTGGGTGCTGCAACAGGACAATGACCCAAAACACACCAGCAAATCCACCTCTGAATGGCTGAAGAAAAACAAAATGAAGACTTTGGAGTGGCCTAGTCAAAGTCCTGACCTGAATCCAATTGAGATGCTATGACATGACCTTAAAAAGGCGGTTCATGCTAGAAAACCCTCAAATAAAGCTGAATTACAACAATTCTGCAAAGATGAGTGGGCAAAATTTCTCCAGAGCTGTTCAAGACTCATTGCAAGTTATCGCAAACGCTTGATTGCAGTTATTGCATCTAAGGGTGGCCCAACCAGTTATTAGGTTCAGGGGGCAATTACTTTTCACACAGGGCCATGTAGGTTTGGATTTTTTTTTCTCCCTAAATAATAAAAACTTTCTAATAAACTAGAAAACTTTAATATGCCTAGGGAAGTGGTTATTAAAATGTATGCATTACAATGTAATCACCAAGTTATTTCTGCTTTACATAAAAATTATATGAAGGAAATATGAAAATTTTTAATTAATATGCGATTGTGATTACAGTTTACAAACAAACAGTAGTCCTCTCTCTTTCTGTATATATATATATATATATATATATATATACAGTAATCCTCCTCGATCAGGGTTGCGTTCCAGACCCCGCGATATGTGAAAAGCCGCGAAGTAGAAACCATATGTTTGTGTGGTTATTTTTATATATTTTAAGCCCTTATAAACTCTCCCACCCTGTTAACATTATTAGAGCCCTCTAGACATGAAATAACACCCTTTAGTCAAACGTTTAAACTGTGCTCCATGACAAGACAGAGATGACAGTTCTTTCTCACAATTAAAAGAAAGCAAACATATCTTATCTTCAAAGGAGCGCCGTCATAAAGGAGCGCTCAGGAGCAGAGAATGTCAGAGAGAGCGCTGCAAAGAAAAGCAAACAATCAAAAAATCAATACATGCTTTTAAGTATACAGAAGCACCACGATAAAGTGGCATTTTGTAGAGGCGTCCGTGTCCTCTGTGCAAACAGCCCTCTGCTCACACCCCCTCCGTCAGGTAGAGAGAGCGAGAAAGATAGAGAGAAGCAAACAAGCACAGCGGGAAGCATATCTTATAGCATTGAGGAGTTTTAGTTAATATGCAATACATGCTCTGATTGGGTAGCTTCTAAGCCATCCGCCAATAGCGTCCCTTGTATGAAATCAACAGGGCAAACAAACTGAGGAAGCATGTAACCTAAATTAAAAGACCCATTGTCCAGAAAGCGAACCCAGCAAAAATCTGTGATATATGTTTAGATGTGCTTACATTTAAAATCCATGATAGAGTGAAACCGAAAGTCAAAGCGATATAGCGAGGATTACTGTATATATTATATATATATATTATATATATATATATATATTATATATATTATATATATATATATTATATATATTATATTATATATATTATATATATATATATATTATATATATATATATATTTTATATATATATATATATTATATATATATATATATTATATATATATATATATATTATATATATATATATATTATATATATATATATATTATATACATACATACATACATACATACATACATACACACACACACACACACACAGTGGAACCTAAAGATACAAGTTTAATTTGTTCCAGCACTGAGGTCGTATAGCAAATTTCTCATATCTAGAACAAACTTCCCCCATTGAAAATAATGGAAATCCAGTTAATCCGTTCCACCCCCCCCCAAAAATATCAACATAAAAATCAATTTTCCTAACAAATAACACTGATAAATAATATATACAAGTGGAATCTTGGTTTGCAAGTAACTTGGTTTACGAGTGTTTTGCAAGACAAGCTAAATTTTTAAATTAATTTTGACTTGATAAAACGAGCGATGTCTTGCAATACAAGTAGTATGGATACACTTTGTCTGCTGAGCGTCATGCGATCATAACTGAGCTGATGGTTCTTCTCTCTCGTGCGCGTCTCTCTCTCCTTATCTCTCTCGCTCGCGCACGCGTCTCTCTCTCTCTCTCTCTCTCTCTCTCTCTCCTCTTGAGGGCAATCGTCTCCTATTCTCCGTCTGCATGTCCGCGATATTTTTGGATACACTTATACGGCGAACTGCTACAGCGAAACAATGAAATCACAAGCGCACAAAAGTGTAGATCCTTACGCTATGGAAGAACAAGGAACACTGAGTGAGCTAATGGGCTGGCAGCGTCAGCTTGGGTGAATCCCCGAGTCGAGGCGGATCGGGAAATGCGTCACGCATACCCATATTTAGATCCAAATTTTTCGCTCATACTTTCTTTCCTCTTATCTTGAATTTCACGTATACAGAGGTGATCGTATCTCAAGGTTCCACTGTATGTGTGTGTGTTTGTATATATGTATTTATATATATATATATATATATATATATATATATATATATATATATATATATAAATAAAAAAACATAGTTTAGTGTTAAATAAT
The DNA here is from genome assembly GCF_016835505.1 of Polypterus senegalus. Lineage (NCBI taxonomy): Eukaryota > Metazoa > Chordata > Cladistia > Polypteriformes > Polypteridae > Polypterus > Polypterus senegalus. The sequence continues at coordinate 917,163 of NC_053164.1, read as the reverse complement.
GCAAAGAGTACGCAACATGCGTGTTGCCCTTATTTGGGCTCATCAGGCATACACACTCCACTGCTCCCCTTGCGGGGATCAAATCTTGTACATCAGTGTCAGAGACAAAGTCCCATTCCGCTGTGCTACAGCATGTATTTTGTTTATTTGACAGCCTGTAGATCGGAGTAATCACATTCATAGCATCCATGTTCTGAGTCCCGATCTGATTGTATGGGTGGTTACCTATCAGGTAACGCATGTGGTTGGTCTACCAGTCGGCAAACATCCGATAGTATTAGCCTTAAATCTTACTTGTACATTGTCCCATTTGAATGCATCTCTGATTGATTTTGTATGTGTATAGATCAGTGATCATGAGTACTTCCTTCTGACGGTGTTGCAATGTTCCTGTATACGTGTTGCAATTCTTTTTGATGTTTGTCCTATGTATACCACTGGGCAAGAACTGCATGGAATGCTATAAACTGTGTTTCATGTTTCTGCTGTTGATCTTGTTCTTGGCATTGAAAAGGACAGTGCACAGAGGGCTTGTGTGCTATTCTGATGTCAGACTTGGACAGGATACGTGCTGCACCTTCTGACAACCCGTGATAATAAGGAAGTGTGTACAAGGTGAGATTTGGGGTCTGGTTTGAGTCGATTGTATGCGGAGTTCTCTGGCGTCTCTCCTGTGTAGGCTTTGTTTAATGAATATCTTTAAATATCCGTCTGAAGCGAAAAGATGGAAAAGATCGTGTCTTTCGTTCCTTTTTGTCTCCTTCATATTACAATGGGTGTGGACTCTTCTGAACAGAGTCTTAATACAGCTCCATTTATGAAATGCTGGGCGATTACTGGCGACGTGTAATATCTTGTCTGCATAGCATTCCTTATGGTAAACACTTGTGATCAGGGTGGCGTCATTACTTCTTTCAATGGATATGTCCAGGAAGCTAATGCGTCAGTTTATTTCTTTTTCCATGGTGAATTGGATTGCAGGGAATATTGTGTTGATGTGGTTGTATTTGTTCAGCTGGCCATTTTTTAATATGATGAATTTGTCATCTACGTAGCATATCCAAATTTTGGGTGTGAACTGGGATAGAGCCAAGTTTTCAAATCGCTGCATTACCAGTTCCGCTAGAAGTCTTGATAATGGCGACCCCATTGGCATGCCTTCCTTTTGAATGAAGTATTTTACATTGAAATGAAAGGGAGTTTTTTGGCAAAGTGATATTAGGTGCATTATGTCTTCAGTGGACAGCTTAGTTCTTGTCTCTATGGTGGGGTCATTATTCAGTCTCATCAGTAGTGTTTCTGTGGCTAAATGAATTGGAATCATGGTATATAGTGACACAACATCAAACGAGACCATGACCTCGTCTTCAGTGATGGTTAAGTTTTTCAAGAAATGCAATGCTAACTCAGCACTGTTCACCGAAGATTCCGAGTCATAAGTTTAAATGTTTGAGCATCTGGAAAAGTCTTTTTGACAAGTTGTAAGTTGGTCCACCTATTTTGTGCTAATAAAGTTTATTGACTGAAATGGGGTTGTGCAAGGTTAAGTTTGATATGTCAGTGTCTTCTGATTGGCCTATCAACAGTCCACGTAAGATAATTGTGAGATGGGATTGGAGGAAAGTAGAGAGAGCACAGGGAAAATAAAAAAGACAGTTTGAGACAGAACGCCGAAACGAGACGGAAAAATAAAGATGAAATAATTTTAGCAAACCACTAAAACGTAAAAGGAGAAGATGGGAGAAGCGAGAGAGAGGAGAACCGATAGGAGAAGCGATAGAACACTAAAGGGAAGGTGAAATATACAGAGTACTGAAATGCTACAACAAGTGAGAAAGAACAGTCTAGCAAAATGCTGACACGCAAAGTGAAACAATGAAGCGATAGATATTTCAGTGGGAAGAAAGCAAGTGGGGAACACAGTAAAAGTGCACCATCAAACAGACGGTGTCTAGCCAGTGAAAAGGACAAGTAAGCATGCCACTGCAGGACGCAAAGAGAGTCGAGAGAGGAGAGGGCCTGACACATGGTGGCCGAAGTGATTTGGTGACCTGAAGAAGGGAATGATGGTAGGACACGAGTTCAGCACTGGCAAACCGGGAGTGAGGAGATTATTCAAGACAGAGTGAGACGAGAGGCCCAAAGGAGGTACCCGAGGAGAAAGGAGAATACGTTCAACCAAGGTTTGTGCGTTGTTTTTTTGTTTGTTTTATATGGCTTGAGTTAAATCCTGAAGTGAAGGGGCCAGTTCTATTTTGTTTGTTTGGCCACCTGGCACCCGAGCTACGGTTTGGGGCCCCCAACGTAGTGAGTAAAATTCACTGACTGTGGTAATTATTAAAGGTGAGCTCACCAGTAGTATCGGATGGACGATATATATTTATATAGCTGTAAATTTAGTGTTTGTGTTTTATTATGTGCTGCATATATTTGTAAAATCCCATTTTGCATTTAAGAGAAAGATTTTTTTACTTAAATTTGGAGTAAACTGTGATCTGGTTATGTGTTCAAAGGCGTGAAGGTGACATATATTGTACACGCCAATAATGGAGGTAGAGACACCATAATAAAGAACTCAGGGTCTTGCACACCGATTAAAGGTAGGGTGGCGCAAGGGGGTTACACATGGAGGCACCGCAGGGATTAATTTGAGATTTATGTTGGATACCTGTGGGTTTACTTTAAGTTTTCTTTGTTTCTATTTAAATTACATGTTCTGTGATATTGATGTGAAACTTGTATATTGAGTAATGTTCAAATTTTTACTTTTATGCTGGTCTGATTTTGAGTGGTTTAATACATTGCCAGGTGAGATGCTTGATTTTTTTGGCTGTAAGTGTGGATGATGCAGTAGGGAGTAATCTATTATCAGTTGACTTGCGCAACTGGTGCAGAGGAGAAGGTATAGACCCTGCTCATGCTGTAATGTTAACTGGTGTAACAGAAGATACAGAGATAGCACATATTGAGGAAGCTTTGCATTGTATTAAAGTTTTAGGACGTGTCTGAGTAAGGGGCAAAATGTACATCCCTCAACAGAGGAGTTTAAAGGTGCTTTGATAATGCCGATCCGAGGTCAATCCAGTGGCAGTTCCCCCAGAAGTCTTACCTAATGGTGGGGAGGGGGGTTCTTGGAAACTGGTGACGACTACTACTAGAGCGGGTGGTAGCCCAGAAAGTTTTGCAGGAAAATTAGAACAATTGCTTAAAGATGAAGGGATGACTATTGATGATGCACAAGCTCTGTACATGCGTTACATCAATGTAACCCAGAATCTATTATTTGTGTTGTTGGGGAGCTGATAGGAAAGAAAGTCAGGCCCTCAAATGAAAATAATGCCTATAGGCGTTTAAGGGTTTTTTTTGTGGTGCGAGTCCCACACCTGCAGGCAAAGAAAGCTTAGATGTTTGGGCTGATCAAGCAAGGCTTATGGTGGAGGAGTGTGACTGCTCTGATAAAGCGAAGCAGAGGAGGTTAATTGAGAGTCTAAAAGGGTCAGCTTTAGAAGTCATTCAAGCCATAATAGTGACTAATCCTGAAGCTCTGCCTGCAGAGTATACGGAAGCTGTAGAAAACATATTTGGGACAACTGAGTCAGGGGAAGACGAATACATTGCATTTAAGATGCTACATCAGCAAAGAGGGTAACTATTGTCTGCGTTCCTTAAGAAGTTAGAGAAGTTGCTTGCTAAAGTAGTGCGGAAGGGAGGTCTGTTGGGTGATCTAGCAGATAAAGAACGGGTGGAACAGTTATTAAGAGGGGCTATTGAGTCTGAACTTATGCTGCTACATCTAAGGGAGAGAAAACAAAATCCCCCATCATTTTTAAAGCTGCTCACAGAAATTTGTGAGGAGGAGGAATGTGAAGAGCGTAGACAACAGTCCAGTTTGTGCACAAAGCAACCCCTAGTTCGGTCTGCTCGTGTGCAGGAAGAGGTTAATCCTGGGTCATTTGACTTAAACAGTTTCCGATTTGAAAGTACCGTTAGGGAAGACTCCTAGATTGGCATAGTCCCAGGATGTAAGTGTCCCTGACGAGACCAAAAGGACAAAAGACGCTGAACCGCAGGCATTACAGAAACAAGTGATGGACCTGCAAAGGGAGTTAAAAGTGTTAAAAGTACAACCCCTACACAGACACATAAATGAGTCAAAAAAGCCTTTTGGGAAACCCAGTGAAGTGGATAGAGATAGTGTTGCTGATAAGCAGGTTCCAACCATAAGGAGAAAAGATGATTACTTCTGCTATAAGTGTGGAGAGGATGGTCATGTGTCAAATAGATGTTAAAATGCTGAAAATGATGCTGTAGTGATACAGAAGTTATGTGCTATGTGGAAGTTAAAGGACAGTGTACAAGGAACTATGGCTGCTAAGGACCACCAAAGTTATTGTGTTAAGAAACATACTACACAAATCTTGCCGGTGCTGATTTGCCCAAGGGACTGGTGGGATCCTCAGCTGTATTGTCTGATAAGGTATGTGGGATCCCCTGCCATGCTTTATTAGACAGTGTCTGCTGTCTGATTGAGTGCAGTTACCCATATAAAGGACATGTAATAGTGGAACTTGAATTCCCCCAGGATTTGACTGGAGTGCAAGAGTCTTTAGCAGTACTGGTTTTAGTTTGTCCTGAGCCTCGAGGTCCAGATCATGTGCCTGTGATTATATTATATTATTATATTATAATTATGTCAGGGATCTATAGGAGCCAAGTGGACATAGTCACTATGTATAAGTTCCCAGGTAAGTGAGCTCACCATACTGCCGGCAGTGCAGAAACAAAAATTCAGTGAGGAAGTGGGAGGCCTAGTAAGATGGTTGGGACCCAAACCCCTAACCATAGCACCTCTGGGAGACTTCTATGCCACTTGTCAACTGGAGCAACTACAGTGTGGGCCTGCAGATATTTTTATGGTGGATATCTCTAAAGATGACGCCCTTCCACTGGGACTCTTAGTGCAGCTAATAGTATTCCCCGTAGAAAACAGAGAGGACGATCAAGTTACAGAGTTAATGCAGAATGAGTCCATGAGACAGACCACAATTCCAGCGGGGACGATTATAGCAAAAGTCTATAAAGGTAGACACAGTGACAGCCCCTAGGAAGATACCCTAGGCACCCCAAGCTTTGAAGACGGAGCTTTTTATCTTTGAGGATTACACGATTTCAACAAATTGGAAGAAGAGGATTAGCAGTAAATTAGCAGAGAGACGGAATGCTTTCTCAGTGAAAGAATGGAATGTGGGATTGATGTCGCTTGGCACATGCTGACGTGGAGGATCTAAGACGCCATTTACTGGAGTTAGTGGCCGCTGGAATAATCAAAGAATCCCTCAGAGCCTCATGCTTTACCCATTGTAGTGGCTCAGAAAAAGAATGGAGACATAAGAATGTGTATAGATAATTGAACGTTAAATAGTCGCACCATACCAGATCAGTATACTACACCGCACATTGAGGAGGCCTTGTACTGTTTATCCAGGAGTAAATGGTTCTCAGTTTTAGACCTACGCAGTGGGTATTATCAAATAGCAATGGCAGATAAAGACAAGGAGAAGACTGTGTTTATATGTCCGCTTGGGTTCTACCAGTTTGAGTGGATGCCCCAAGGTATCACTGGAGCTCGTGCAACGTTCCAAAGGCTGATGGAGAAAGCTCTGGGAGATATGCATCTTCTCCAAGTAATGATATACCTTGATGACATAATTTTTAGCAAGACTTTAGAGGAGCATGAGGCTGGAGGAGGTTGGGTTAAAGGTCTCAGTAGATAAATGTCAATTTTGACAACCTCGTGTTAAATATGTGGGGCACATTGTATCTGGGGCTGGCATTGCCACAAACCCCGAAAAAATAGAGGCTTTGACATTCTGGAAGCCGGCAACTAATATGAAAGAACTGAGGTTATTTCTTTGGATTTTGTGGTTACTATAGGTGTTTCTTGGCAAACTACACCACCGTGGTCTGACCTTTAACTGAGCTTACTAAGGGTTTTCCTCCTAAGCAACGGGAATGCACTGCAAAGAAATATTTCAATGAAACTGACCCTTTAGGCGAGTAAAGGGATAAGTCCTGTATAAGAACGTTTTGGCAGATAATTCATTGTCTGACACTTAGCAACAGTGAGCGCCATTACCCAGTACACCAATTAATCAATTAATAGCTGATTAAACGAAGGGTGGTGCAAAGGGGTGTTTATATACCGGTATATTATATATATATGACTGGGACCGGGACGCCTGGACGGTCCCCGACATGGATGATACCTCCCCTGGGACACGAGAGGGCAGCCGCCCGGGTCTGCTTGGGGGCCATGGGAATGGAGCTGGGACGCTCACCCATACCGGAGGACGTGGCCACCACCAGGGGGTGCCCGGACGGTTATGAAATCCTGGATGGCAGCACTTCCGCCACACCAGGATCTATCTATCTATCTATAAATGCGACTGTGATCTTTTGGATTCATATAGAAATCCCCAAAAAAATTCTTTGTCCGTGTTTTGCTGATAAATTTGTGTAAAGTGCGATACTTGTGGACGTATGGATTTGTATCCATTATTGGCTGCAGAATTTCTATTATGTTGGATCATATAACTCTTTCGATTCTAAGTTGCATCGCTTCTCCGTGAGCATAAATATGCACCTGACCAAATTGTGTTTTTTTTTTTTAAATTAAACTTTTCGTAGCTGTAATTGTTGTGGGAACACAGATTCTCATAGCGTATGGTCCATTATTGCGCAAATCAACATTTTGTGTATTGAATTATGCTAACGCGAAACGATTATTGTAGATGTGTATATTTTGCCTGTAGTGTTTGTGGATTTCACATTCACAAAATAACAAATCTTTTAAATCTTGTGGAAACACCTCTTCATTTGGAAGCAGCAGTACTTTTCCCTGATGGCAACATGAATGAAACGATCTAAAAGTCTCCGACTTAAACTTTAAAGCCTTACAACATCTACATACTTCTGACATATCACCTATGTCCATATATTCAATCTCTTTTTGCTGCTCTTTTATTTCACTGAATAATAATTTCCGTTTGTTTGTGTGAATGCAATCTTTTTTTTGACATGTTCGAATTTTAGTGCTGTCATATATTTGAACTTGCTTTGCGTGTGTATCGCGCTAAAGTTTTTTTTTTTAGCCTTTCGAATTCCACTGCTGTCATAATCATGTAACCTGCTCTGCATGAGTATGGTGCCAATGTTTTTGAACGTCTTTATGAATTTCAACTGTGTCTTTTATGGTTTGTCTTTTATTTGTGACCCTGTTTGGATCGGCAAGGTTTTCAATTCCACTTGTTCTGGGCTGATTATTACTTTCCTTGCTTAGGTTGCCATCTCACGGGAACATGCTTCCAATGGATGTCAGTATGACATGACTTGACCGTGTCGCGGGAAGTGAAAGTGTCTCTGCCTCTCTGAAGTGTCTCTCCAGTGCTTTTGGGTCTTTTTTAGATGTGCTGCTCTTTCTTCTTCGCTTCATGTCATCGTCAACTTATAACTTGTTTTAGAGCTGCTCTTTCTTCTTCGCTTTTTAGATGACCGTGATCTTGTTTGAAAATGGTTTTAAGTAGGGCGAGGCAACAATTGAGAGGTTACATGACCGTGATCTTGTTTGATGACGTAACTTGACCATGTCGCGGGAAGTTAAAGTGTCTCTGCCTCTCTGAAATGACTCTCTTCAAGATCATGTCTCGCCGCAGGATTTTATTATATATAATATAAATAAATATATATATATATATATATATATATAAATATATATATATATATATATATATAAATATATATATATATATATATATATAAATATATATATATATATATATATATATATATATATATATATATATATATATATATATATATATATATATATATATATATATATATATAAATATATATATATATATATATATATATATAAATATATATATATATATATATATATATATATATATATATATATATATATATATGCGTATATGTATATCTGTATGTGTGTATGTGCATGTCTGAATCACAATCTGATTATTTGGATGGTTACCTACCAAGTAACGCTTGTGGTTGGTCAACCAGTCACAGCTGTGAGAAGCACATCTCAGATATGTGATACAGTAACTGCCAAATAACACAAAAAGCACATGACACATGTTTCACCCTAATTTTGCTTCCCCTTATGGGAATCGAAACTCTGACATCAGCACCTGATGCCTAATTATATGCTATAGTAATATTCATGTGGTGAATGATTAATCAAGTGCTTGATGGGCAACTTGTCAGATAAATCAACTGGGTTAGAGATAGAATAGAATAAAATGTGCAGTGGTCAAAGGTACCTCATAGCTGTATTGGAATTACTGCAATTATATATCCATGATGTTTGAGTTACATAATACAAATGCCACAACCGCCAATAATTTAAGTTAATCCCAAGGAATATACCTTAAATAATTTTTTTCTGAGATGTACACTGCAAAAAATGTTCCTATAAGGGTCAGAGAGTGATAAGCTAAAGTAACCTATTAACTTATTATAGATGTAACTTAAAAACATTTTGCACACAGTGGTGAAATAGCCACAACTCCTAGTAAAATCATATTTCCATGGTGTATGTTGACTGGAATTTGTTGGTACAGGAATGTGACATGTGAATTTCTCCACACCCATGTTTATTTTACATAATCCTCTGTCTAAAGGGTATTTGTTAATTTACATAACAACATATAACTTTTCAAACATTAAGAGACCAAGTTACAATGGTTAGGTTAGTTATTTTTTAAGTCATAATTTTAAATTCACTGATCTACATAATACACAGTGAAAAGCCAAAGGAGACTTTTGAGTGCATAATTTAAACGTTTGCCACAGGACCTGTCTCAACCCAACTCCTTGAAGTCAAATTTGACAAAAGTTATAACATAACACATTTACACAGTTAATGAAGCACAATGACAAACTTTAAAGTATATAACAGGTAGGAGGACATATTTAAATCCCTGTTTAAAGAAAAATTTATTAACTTCAGTCCAAGCAGCTCAAATACAACTCAAAGCTCTACTTTGGTAAGGATGTTTCTGTATAAGTTGTGATGTTGTACACCATACACAAAATAATAAGAACATGAGAGAATGTTCTGGAAAAGAACAATGACTAAAAACATAGGAAAGAAAGGGTAATCCTTCAACTAGTGAAGTAGTATTTCAAACCTGTTTAGCTTAAAAATAGATTAAAGAGCTATAAAATAGAAGCCTGAAAAAAACTGACATTTTGGAAGCTGAAAGCAATGTATGTATGGAACTACCGGACAAGACTTAAATTGCTTCTCTTTTTTAATTAAAAAGATCAAGTGAAATTCACTGCAAGTGGAACAGGTTCTTCTGTCCCATGCATCAGACAGTGCAGCTGTCCTGTATGTAAGGTGCGCTCATTTTGGATAAACTATTTTTTCACAAATACCCCATTCCTCTGTTGGTTTTACACTTCAATATTAAGCAGTACTGAAACAGAGACTGCATGCCTTACCTTTTCTAAAGACTTTAAGACGCTCTGTCGCTCTCTCAGTTTCTGGATACTTAAGGCTATTTTATGCCGAGCTCCTTTTGTGACATTCTTAAAAAAATAAAGAAAGAATGAAAATAAAGACAGAGTTCTGACAATTGTATCATATATATAAAACAACGGTTTTCAGCAAGTTCATTTTTGCTATTGTATTTTAAATGGTAACAGCTGAGAAGACTCTGAAAAAACTGTTAACTTTATTCTAAATACATTCAAATCTGAAGGTTTTAATTTGCAATTGATAATTTACAACAGTAATTTACTCTGTTGATAATTTTGTAAGAACCATGCAGGCTTCATAAGTTGTGTGAGCCAAAACAACATGTATGTAAGACATACTTAATTTAAAATTAATACCCAGATGTTGCAAATGTAATTTCAAAATAACTTGCCTCTGTTGGCTTCCATTAATTGCATTTTGATGTACCATATGCCCATGTTTTATACAATCTCTTTGGCACATTTTTAAAGTGACCACACTACTTCATCAAACTGAGTAGACCCATATTTTATAACTGGCGGCCGACTCTAACCTAGAATAGGCAATATCATACATTGGAGAAGTCCATTACGTGCAGATATAATTCCATCACCATCAATTTTAATATCATGATCATCATAAAAACATTACCGGTCACTCTAAGCAAGAACCGCCCTGCATGTCAAAAGTTTCTTTCCGCTGTATTCATTATGGTCAGTTCTATATTTTGATTCATATACGTCTCTCCCAGATCTCCAATTGCCTCCTCCCAATTAAATGGGCATTTCTTTTTATTGGATTTTCTGAGGACTATAATTACCTCACACTGCTGTTATATATAAGGTGATGATATCATATATTCTATAGAGTACTGAGAGATCTATTTTACTATTCATTCATTTACAACTACAACACCAAGGTAAATTTCTAGTGACATTGCTGCCTGGCAATCAAGTTCAGTCAAATTAAATTCAAATGATCTTTTAGTACACTCGGCAAGCTGGGAGAAGAATTTCTGACAGGCTTGAGATGCTTTACAATTAGACATTCAACTATAATCATTATTACAAAGGATAGTTTTACTGGCTGGTTTGTTTTGCTTTTTGGGCACTGGGATAATTAAAACAGGCAGGAAGTATGCATTAAGTCAAAGACTGAATAAAAATACTTTAAAACATGAGCGCTAACTGTCCAACATAGTACCTTAGTGTGGAGAGAGATGTTCTCTAGGTCAGCTACATCAATACAGTTCTATCTTGTGCAAAGCAAGTGTTGCATATGCTCAGGAATGCAGAGAAGTGAAAAAGAATTAGCATGTAACAGAGATAATCAGTCAGGCAGACTGCGTAGTTAACGAATCAGCCAGATGCATTGGGGATTTGCATTTGTAGTGAGTAATCAATCGAAAACCTTTTCACACTGAACAATAATCATTAGTGTAAAAAAAAAAAAAAAAACTCACTCTAGCTTTTCTTCTTTTAGCATCCATAACTACCATGTCAAGATGATATTTTGTTATTTTTTGTAGACACACTTATCTCTACTTTTATAAACTGTCTATTTATCTGTGTGTACACTTTTCTGTTTTTTTGTAAAACCATGGTTCCTTCTTATTGTTCTATATGAGTGATTTTGCTAGAATGCTTTTCGCCTTTCAGTAACTAATGTAATATATAACTGCATCCATATACTCATCTAAAATACCACAAGCTCCCCTGAACACATCCAAAAGTGTCCTGGATGTCTATGTTGAATTTCCTCAACATCCTCACTAGTACTCTTTTAATGTGTGATGATTTTAACTTCTGGCAGTACAAAGGCACTGGAAATATCAAGGCATGGTCCAAATTGCAGACGATGACCCATGAAATATCATGGTAAAGATACCATACTAGTTTACTAGTTTATTTTTCATTAGCAAAAAATCACTCCTGCTTCTATATGGGGAGTCTGCATATCAAGATGGAAAGACTGCTTGGTGAGGTGGGGAGTATACTTCAGTCAGAATAATGGAAGGAATTCCCTTTATAGGAAACACAGTTTGCAATTAATCATCAGAAATTCCAGGTAAAAGTGAGCAGATTCTACCCAGCACTGTGTTACTAGAGAGCAGGAAAGTATAATGGAAGCACATTCTGCTCCCTTTACATTTACTGCAAAGATCATAACATCAATCAGCATCAAAAAAGCTTATAAAACTGTATGATGTTCCCCTCAACCTATACAATGAGCATCCCATGATCAGGCATACTGCTCTAAATGTGCTGATATTCCGTCATCTCTTGAAAACAGTTACTGACAAAGTATCTTGGGAATGCTTAGACCTTCTAATGCTCTAAACTCATATGAGATATCAGTAGCTGTACCAGTCTAATCAGTAGGATGGACTGTACTTCCCAGTTTTCTTCCATTTTTTGGAACTAACTACAGTAGAGTACCACACTTTTAGTGTTCTACTTTGTGTCTATTACTTTGTACTGTCTAACATTCATATGTGTGTGTTATGGTTTGTTTTGTAAGTTGCCTTGGATAACAGCTTATCAAAACATTTTTGGTTTTTAAAATTCACAATTGCTCTCAATTTGCCATGGGCATTACTTGTCATCAAGGGAAGGGTTTGCAGATAAACATACTGTAAGACAAACCTACCTGTCACCAACAATTTAGTATACTGAAGAATGCAACAATGACACAGAACACAACTAGGTCAGAGGTCATGGGAGTTCCAGCAGGAGAATGACCCCAAACATACCTCTAAAAGCACCCAGAAATGGTTGAAGACAAAGCGCTGGAGAGTTCTGAAGTGGCCAGCAATGAGTCCAGATGTAACACTTATGGAGAGATCTCAAAATTGCTGTTGGGAGAAGGCACCCTTCAAATCTGAGACACCATGAACAGTTTACAAAAGAAGAGTGGTCGGAAATTCCAGTTGTGAGGTGTAACAAGCTTGTTGATGGTTATAGGAAGCGCTTGATTTCAGTTATTTTTTCCAAAGGGCGTGCAACCAAATATTAAGTTGAAGGTGCCAATAATTTTGTCCAGATTTGGCCTTTTTTCTCTGTATTTTTGTGTTGTTTCAATGCAAATAAAGGAAATAAACATGTGTATACCAAAACATTTGTAATTGCAACAATTTTCTGGGAGAAATGGTGCATTTTGTGGGAAAATTCCAGGGGTGCCGATAATATCGGCCATGACTGTAAACCACACAAGGAAGCAGGTCCAGTTTCAAACAACAGTTCGCAGCATCTCAACAGCAATAAAGCTCAGATGCCTAAAAAAGAACACAAACTAAAATTCTGATTGACATTTCAGTTCTTAGGAAAACCAAAGCAGCTAGCCTTTTTGCCATCAAGCTATACATGAAATTCCAACAGTATTTAAATTGTTTTATTAAAAAGGTTTTTTTTAGCTAACCTGCTAATGCATCCACTCATCCACTCAAACAGTACATGCATTTCCAAAGAGTGTACAAGTCAGCAGAGAGGCTGAAGAAAAAAAAAAAAAAAAAGGTACTTCCTAATGGAAACCGCCTGGCCTACTGTACTTTTTAATAAAAGGTTACTTATAACTGATAGGGCCAGCATTACTGGAATGAAGTATTTTGAGAAACTGTAACAGTTCTGCAAGTATAAAAAAAACACAAACTGCCCTGTTTACTACCACTGCACTTTAACTATTCATTAAAATGAAAATTAGTGTAATATGACTCTTGTTTTCTTTTTAGCATTTTTCTAAGAACAAAACACTCTTTTTCAATCATCCCTGTAATTGACTCTGTCAGCGTGTGTGTGTGTGTGTATACACACAGGGAGTTAATTTAAAACTAAATTTTCAACATCAATTTTGCTTTTTAAGATTAGAAAATAGGTGCATTGGTTATGTGGTGGCTGCCATCTGCTGTCTCACACCTGTCTCCTCATATTCTGGCTCTTGGCCTGGTCATTGTCTGCATGACATTTGGAAGTTCTCCTTATATCTTCATAGTTTTTTCTTCCAAATCTCAGGCATACGTGATTTAATGGATTGGCTTACCGATGACTCTAAATATACCCCAAAATAAAAGATAGTATTGGTGTGTAAATGAGCGTACCTTGCAATAGATAGTTCTTATCGTTTGAATTATGTTTGAAAGGACAGATAAAGGGCTCCATGACCAAGACCTCCATAAAAACACACACACACACACACACACACACACAATAGGGTTACTTTAAATCTTTTAGGGCTCTTTTTTTGTTTCTTTTCTCCCAGGGCTGAATATTTTTCCAAAAACTAACTTTTTTTTAAAAAAGAACATAAAGCAATTGTTTAACATATGAAATCAAGAAAAAATATTTACTTTTGACAATTGTTACTGTCTTGCATGTTGTATGAACCTGCACACTCTATGATTTTACATACATATCACATACATGTTACACAGCAAAGTCCTGCAGTCTGATCTCGCTCAAAGCAGCTAATTACATGCATTGCCACATTGCGCTGGTTACAATATGAGTTGCACTGGTGCTTCCTTTTCAATTGTCTATTGCTGCACTTTCTCACATATATTGTTAGTGTGTACTATAGAGAGACAAGTCACCCATTTGACATCGTGCCATGCCACTGCCACCAAGTTTTCTGCCCGCATGAAAACCATATTGTCACCTCTTTTCATCTTCAGCCTGTCTAGCTTCAACTGTGAAGGCCTGTGTCTCCTGCTCACCCTTACTGTGCCACAAGCTCCAATTCCCCTGCTCTGTAGCTCCAAGAAGAATTCTGGGCATGTATAAAAATTGTCCATGTACACAACATGACCCAAATGTTTATAACCCTGAAGCAGCTCCAGCACAACCTGACTTGTCAAGGAAAAATTCTCTCTTTGAAAGAAATACTTTCCTTTATATGTAATTACTTTCAGGCAGAAACCAGTGTTTGCTTCTACCAGTAATGAAATCCTTTATGCCATACTATGTGGGCTTGTCTGGCATAAATTGGCAGAAAAATGCACAGACAAATCACAGCCAGGCTGATAAAATTGTTTATATGTTGGCTCCACAATGTCAAGCAGGGGCTGAACTTTATACATGGGGTTATAGCCTGGCTCACCCCTTGGGATTTGCTTCTGGTTATCACAGAAGTGAATAAAACTTTGCAGCAGCACGTACCTATCATCACACAGCATAACCTGTCCAAAGCACATTTGGACCAATGCTCCCTGAAGTTATATCACCAGTCTAGTCCCATCTCTATTTGTAATGCCACAACGCCCTTCACCTCGTCATTTGTTGTGGGTTTCCACTTTGAAATGTAAGAATGTGGTGCAAGCGCTGCCCACAATTCAAAAAATTTCTCTGCCTACCTGCTTGTCTTGTCTGACAGTAGCTGAAAAGCAGCATCAGGAGAGAGCAGCCTGAAGTAGTCCAGCAGCTGATAATCTGTCATGTCCAACAGCAAGTCATGCTATCTTGTGAAGTCTGGTAGCCAGTTTGGCTCCCACGGATCAATGTCTAGGTATTCCTCCCACATGAACCTTGCCGTAGGTGCGTCGACTGCACGAATGCACTGGCAGCCGATCAGCTGGGGCAGCATCGGCTGGTGTCCGATCAGCTGATGCTGGCTCCTCACTCTCTTGCTCGATCTCCTGATCACTGTCAACAAAATCAGATTCTGAAAAATCAGAGTCCGACTCAGTGTTAATGCGCAAAACATCGCCCGCTTACTTTTTTCTTTTCTGCACTTGCTTCGCTCCCTCATGAGATGTCGATGCCGTCTTGCCTTTGTTTACATTTTGCAACTCACACATACACACAAGGATTAGGTGCTGAGTCAATGAGTCTAACATTCATCCAAGCATAGAGGGAATGCCTGTGACGTAACAGTGAATTTTGTCGCTATTAACAGCTGATTGTCGCCCTCTACCCCTGGATGTCGAATTTTGTTGACATGCGCCCTCAACCCCTCCTGTCGACAAAAGTTGACATCCACCCTAAAAGAGTTAACACTAATAATGTCCAAACTTCAAAAGGTGCATCAGGAAAGCTACTAACCCTTGAAATGTTTCTTCTGTCATGACATACAGTATCTCAATGCCCAACTTAGGCTCTAATTTAAATCTGACATTATAACTAAATTACTAATAAAAATTATATCTACTATAAAATGAGTCAGAAGTGGCATGATAATATATACATATTCATATATTTATTTTTTATGTTCATCTGCAAATGGATAAACCACAAAGCAGTACAAGTGAGATTTTTTTTGTTTACTTTGTTAGATCTGTGCAAATATTACATTGTATAAAATCAGATATTCATCAGTTTAAATGAATATCCTTATGTGAAAGTAAGGAGCATGAAGTGGCCCTCAGCCTACAGATCTCGGATGTAATGTATGACTGATATTATAGGTTTATAATGTCCTTATTGTCATGTGTGGAGCGTATAGTGAAACATTTACTTGTAACACAGCGCCTCTCTTAGGCACCATGATTAGCCCGTAGAAGTATCTCAACCTTGAATCTTCTCACAACATATTTTACATCCCAATCTGTCATTCAGCAGTACAGTTTTTTTTTTTAATGTAATGCATTCTTCTGCTCTGTTCCTCATTGTTCCCTCTCTTCATTTTTTTACACTGTCTTATTTTGGAGCTGTAATATTCAAGTTTCTTAAAAACTACTGGGTGACAGAACAAATTAATAACGTTCATAGAATATTTTTTGTCTTGTAACAGCACCAGGTATTAAACATGTCTCTTTCATCTCAGGCACAGCAAAAGGTATTTTGCCACTGTAAAACTGACATAGGTTCAAATGTGTAGATGTGTGTGGACATGCATGCACATTAGTTGAAGGATGTCAAACTTATCTGCAAACCTGTGACTCAAGGTGTTGCTCCGTGAGTGTCATCATTTCCTCGTATGTCATCTGGGAGAACAGAGCTGCATATTTATGAAGCCGAAGACTTTTTAGCCATGTCGGGACATCTGTTAAATATATCAGAGTAGTTTATTATTTTGAGTGTTATCATTTAAATCATGACAATTACTGAAACAACAAATAACAGTGATAAAATGCAGAAACTGTACAGGACAGAGCATGAAATCTGTGACACCTTCCTTCATAAATTGTCTACAGTCAAGAACAAAGAGGGACAAACAACAGAAGGTAAGAAGGAAATATAAGCTAGATGGAAAGAGTATTTTTGTGAACTGCACAATGTACAAAACCCAGTAGATATAGCAGTACTTATTGAGCTGGAAACAAGAAATGAGAGCCAAACAATGGACAGCTTTTTTGAAGATGAGGTGAAAGAGGCAATTATGGCACTGAAAAAAGGAAAGGCACCAGGAACAGATATTGTCACAGCTAAAATGATACAAGCCGGTGAACTGAGCCCTGTATACTTGATGCACACGCTGTGCAACAAAATATATGCAGAGAATAGGTGTCCAAAAGATTGGGGTAAATAAAGCCATCATCGTGCCAATATACAAGAAAGGTGACAAAAAGGACTGCATTAACATTACAAGTATCAGCCTGCTGAGTGTTCCAGGGAAAGAATGGCTGCAAACAAAAACCAAACACTGTATAATAACTATATAGACTTCAATGAAGCAGTGTGTGGCAAAATGGGCTTTGGCAGGTTCTCAGAACATATGGAGCACCAGAACACCTAATCCAGCTACTCATAGAACTGTTTAGTAAATCACTCAGCACAGTATGAGTAGATTGTGAGCTCACAGACTGGTTCTGTGTGACTGTCAAGTCAGACTACAACTTGTTGCTGTACCTGTTCAACCTTCTTTTGGAAGCCATTATACAGGAGGCCCTGGCACACGCAGAGGCAGGAGTAAAGGTCAGTGGTGACGATATCGATCTCAACAGTGAAACTGAAGATCAGCTCCAAGAACTCACAGAGAAAGTGGATATGACCAGAAGGAGATATGGACTACTAGTCAACAAATCGAAAATGAAGACAATTTAAGTAAGCAAGTCCAAAATTCAACAGCAGCTAAAAATAAAGCTGAGAGGAGAAGAGTTAGAACAGGTGAAGAAATTTGTCTGTCTGGGTGGCTTGCTAACACAGGACGGATGCAGCATGGCAGATGTCAAAAGAAGAATTGAAGTCGCCTCTGCAGTCTTTGGAAAACTAAACAAGCTATGGAAATTAAAAAAGTATAGCAGTCAAAACAAAATGGTAATTTCAGTTATGTATGGCTTTGATTGCTGGTGCCTGAGGAAAGAAGACAGACACAGGCTAGATGTCGCAGAGATGAACTCGCTACAAATATTTTTTGCGAGTAACCAGGCTACACAGAATATGGAGTGATGACATACAAAACAAACTGAAGCAAGAAAAAAACATTAAATCATTGAATTCAAAAACAACGACTTCTGTGGTTTGGTTACCAGAATTAACGGAAGAAGGCTGCCACAAAGGGTTATGCACTGCCACATCACAAGGAAAAGAACAAGAGGAAGAAAACAGAAAGACTGGGTGGATAAAATTAGGGAGGATCTCAAAACATGCAGCCTTAGAATTAGACAGGCAGTGGATCTGGTCATGGAGAGAACAGAATGGAGGGAACAAACTGATGGAAGAGAAAGCAAGGAGAAAAAACTGATAAATGTATTCTCGGCATTATGTATTATCCTACATTATGGTTGCAACACTAACAGTGCCTTGCAAAAATATTCAGTTTCATTAATCATCACCATCCTCATGATTTCAAGAGATACATATACAGTACGCATATTCCTCCAATAAGTATTTTTATTGACAGCCTAAGTGCTCTAACATTTTATATTTAAAGCCAAAATAAGTAATTTGTCAAAAGTGTACTTTAAAAAAAATAAACGAATAACATCTAGAAAAATGTTGCTTGAAGAAGTATTCAAAGTCTTAAAGCTCCAAAAAATTAAAGTGGCAAAAAGTTCCCAAACAAGACACATTTTCCTCTTTTTGGACTACCAATAAGCAGTTAAAGGTCACATTTTCCGCACATAAAAATCATTCTGTGCGGGAGTCATCAGCCAGGCTGAGAACTCACTGAAAAAATGAAGACTAGACAGCAGACCACAGAAGTAAAAGAAAAGCTGATAGAAAAAAAAAGCGGAAAAGGGTACAAAAAATATCAAAGTGCTTGGATATCCATGTGAGCATTACTTGGTCCATCATCAGGAAGACGCATCACACAACCAATTCAATATGTAAAGGAAGTCATCCATCATAACTTAGCCTCCAAGTATGATGCAGAGTGATACGAGATGCAACGAATTAAGCCAACTGTCACTTTGGAGTTTCTGAAACTGAGGTACTTGTGCACAAGTCAACATCATCAGGAGATCTATAAAAAATGTACTGCATGGGTGGGTGGTAAACAAGAAGCCATTACTCAGGAATATACATAAAAAAGTACATCTGAAGTTAAGCACAATCCATGACAGGGACCCAGCTAAATGTTGGAAAAGGTTTGTGGTAAAATAAAATCAACATAGAGCCTTTTGGCCAAAACTGAAAGTGCAATGTATGGTACGGACCAAAAAAATGTCTATGCCTCAAAAAAATACCATCACTGCAATGAACTATGAAAGTGGCACCATAATACGTTAAATGCAAACATCAACCCCTGAGCACATTGTCTAGTGTGCTACCTCATTTTTCAGAGACAATTGAGAACCAAATCATATGAACAAGACCTTTCAGTCAAATACAGATAAATAACTTGATTATAATAAATGTACACAATGACGCCTACAAGCCAACATTCAACAATGACTAAAGGGTGCAATTTTTTTTAGCATTTAAAACGTTCTACCAGTTAAGTCACTGCAATTTGCTGTACATACAATAAAATTATTTTTATAGGTTTATAGGATCATCACTGTCAGATTACAGTGAGATTCTTTCTTACATGTGTTAACCACTTCCGGAAACTTCTGTTTTCTTTCCCCTAAATAACAACTTTATCTCAAAACCTCAATACAACGGTCAGAAGAATGTCTACAGGGTACAAAGGAGTGTTGTAAAACATAAGGTTCCTGTATTTGAACATATTATGACTGTAATCTTCAAACAACTTTAAAATACTCAATATTTGCCATAATACTTTCTTCTTATAGAGTGAAGTTTACAGTTCAGTTTGAACTCTGATTATATGTTCAACTTTCAATAATCACTGGCACTTTACCTGATGTCCACAACACTCCATTACATCACGCACTGTGAATGGCAAAAGAAAATGTTTAAAATCTGTACACAGAACGGCCAAGTCTGTAGCTAATCATTGATCAAGAGATCACAAAGCTGACACTGAAGGGGTTTTCATTCATGGAGGTTCCACATTTGGAGTAAGAACAAGACACTTAGAATAAAAAAGTCTTTACGTATGCTTTTCTTTTTTTTTTGTAAATTAAAATGAAGCATTAAATAAAGCTATACCTTTCATACCACTGCCCTCTTCCTGAAAGGTGTTTCGGCTGGCTCCTTGTTCTTCAGTCTGCTCACTGCCTGAAGAAGCCACACTGCTCTGCGGTGACAGAGGAGCGTGATCTGAAGAAATGTACGGCGTTCGGATGCCTAGGTCCTCCTGGCTGATCCACTCAGTGCTAGAAACCTGTGGGCTGGTGGGGATCAGGGACATGGACCGTTTCAGAGGGCTAGGATGGATTTGGCTTGGTAGAACTGAAAAAGTATAAGAGAGATTTTCTCAGTCTCATTTTCAACACAATCTGATTGCAAAGACACTGTAAAGATGTTGTACGTTAATTACAGAAAAACAGAACAGTCACATAAATTATCCAAAAATATACATTTCACAAGCACAGCTGAAATTAGCTAATGTTTAGAAAATTAAAACACCCAAAGGACGGGGTTTTTGACATTCTTCTTAGTCATGTGATTACAAATTCCTAAAAGACCAAAGATTGTAACAAAATATTGTTTGTGAAAAAAAAGATGCATTAATTTAAATGTATGTCATCTGGATACTTAGGCCTTGTCAATACATACCCAATTCATTTATTAAAAAAAAAAAAAGTGAGTTTTTCTTCTTCGTTTTTTTTAAAAATCACATCCACACACGCAGATTTTTTTTTAAAAAAACCTCCATCCTCATTAAAATGCAAAATTCCACTGTTAAGAGCACAAAACACGCAGAGATAATAAAGGGAATGGCATTTAGATTATGTCCATCGCTTTTTTCCCCCCCAAAATGTGTGTTCAACATGGAATTTGCAAAAATACGGGCATAATGGCCACTATCCGGCCATTTCAATAAATGAACACTTGCGACCACTGATGGCTTGTATGTTAAGAGATAACCTCACCTTTCTTTTCAAATAATCCAAGGAATTTGTGGATGGTTGCTTTATTTCTACTCGAGTGCCGGTGAAACCCTGCTACAAATGCCTGTACTTTAGACTCAGTGACAGGTAATTGTATATACACAGGGCCCAAGTGGACTGTAATTGCTTCATGCACTTGCCTTACTATTTTAGAAACCACCTGTCTTGACAACCCAAAGGCATTTGCCATCTTGCATAATCCCCCAGTCCGCTAAATAGTAGAATGTGCAGGCAACGTTGACAACACTGACAGGTGATCTCAATACAGTTGTCTTTAGTTCAATGTGCAGGCAAAGCAGCTCACTCAAAGACAAGAGTGATGTCCTTGACAAATGAAACTTCTCTTTAGCAACAACCACTTCATTCACAAAGCAGTCCTATCAACTAGACGTCTGTGTTATTGGAGTGTTCAATGCAGCAGTGCCCTCCGTAGCATATTCTGACGCCTCTACTGCTCAATATAATGATAAAATAATCGTACATTAAAATGTAAACATGTAAAAAGTCCCATTAACAAGGTTAAAACCAGCACTACTTTACCTACTACCACAATTGCACAAAATTATCTCATGTAAACAAAACAGATAATTTTGCATATACTGACGTCAATCATAGTGGATACCTTCACACACACATTGACATTACATGCCAAACATTCAGTTTTTCCTGTTTACACGTAAACAAGGAAGATGGAGTTTCTAAACATCTTCACCCTGGAAGGAGTTTTTCAAAAGCTCCATTTTCTTTAAAACACAGTTTGCGTGTGGATGAAAGGACATAAAACATACAAAAGGCTATGTTTGAAAAAATACTTGGATACATGAGGATACGGTCTTAAATACAGTGCCTCCGGAAATTATTCACAGTGCATCACTTTTTCCACATTTTGTTATGTTACAGCCTTATTCCAAAATGGATTAAATTAATTTTTTTCCTCAGAATTCTACACAGAACACCCCATAATGACAACGTGAAAAAAGTTTACTTGAGGTTTTTGAAAATTTATTAAAAATAAAAAACTGAGAAATCACATGTACATAAGTATTTACAGCCTTTGCTCAATACTTTGTCGATGCACCTTTGGCAGCAATTACAGCCTCAAGTCTTTTTGAATATGATGCCACAAGCTTGGCACACCTATCCTTGGCCAGTTTCGCCCATTCCTCTTTGCAGCACCTCTCAAGCTCCATCAGGTTGGATGGGAAGCGTCAGTGCACAGCCATTTTAAGATCTCCAGAGATGTTCAATCAGATTCAAATCTGGGCTCTGGCTGGGCCACTCAAGGACATTCACAGAGTTGTCCTGAAGCCACTCCTTTGATATCTTGGCTGTGTACTTAGGGTCGTTGTCCTGCTGAAAGATGAACCGTCGTCCCAGTCTGAGGACAAGAGCGCTCTGGAGCAGGTTTTCATCCAGGATGTCTCTGTACATTGATGCAATCATCTTTCCCTTTATCCTGACTAGTCTCCCAGTTCCAGCCACTGAAAAACATCCACACAGCATGATGCTGCCACCACGCTTCACTGTAGGGATGGTACTGGCCTGGTGATGAGCGGTGCCTGGTTTCCTCCAAACGTGACGCCTGGCATTCACACCAAAGAGTTCAATCTTTGTCTCATCAGACCAGAGAATTTTGTTTCTCATGGTCTGAGAGTCCTTCAGGTGCCTTTTGGCAAAACTCCAGGCGGACTGCCATGTGCCTTTTACTAAGGAGTAGCTTCCGTCTGGCCACTCTACCATACAGGCCTGATTGGTGGATTGCCCTTCTCCCCCAATCGTTTAGTTTAGATGGCCGGCCAGCTCTAGGAAGAGTCCTGGTGGTTTCGAACTTCTTCCACTTACGGATGATGGACGCCACTGTGCTCATTGGTACCTTCAAAGTAGCATAAATTTTTCTGTAACCTTCCCCAGATTTGTGCCTTGAGACAATCCTGTCTCGGAGGTCTACAGACAATTCCCTCGACTTCATGCTTGGTTTGTGCCCTGACATGAACTGTCAACTGTGGGACCTTCTATAGACAGGTGTGTGCCTTTCCAAATTATGTCCAATCAACTGAATTTACCACAAGTGGACTCCAGTTAAGCTGCGGAAACATCTCAAGGATGATCAGGGGAAACAGGAGGCACCTGAGCTCAATTTTGAGCTTAATGGCAAAGGCTGTGAATACTTATGTACATGCGATTTCTCAGCTTTTTTATTTTTAATAAATTTGCAAAAACCTCAAGTAAACTTTTTTTCACATCATTATGGGGTGTTGTGTGCAGAATTCTGAGGAAAAAAATTCATTTAATCCATTTTGGAATAAGGTTGTAACAACAAAATGTGGTAAAAGTGATGCGCTGTGAATACTTTCTGGATGCACTGTATATTATGTATCAATTTAGAAATGCTGTTCTCTGTTGATTCTTGCTGCCTTTATTTAAAGAACTGAAGCCATTCATTGTGACAAATATACAATACCTGAGGATAAAAAGAGGAGGCCAGTCAGTTGATCTCCAGAGGGTGCTGTATTCTGCCCAAGTGTACTATTACAGAAAAAGTAAGTCAGTTATGAAATATCAGGGTAAAGGCAAAAAGGACGAGTCATTCAACCAGCTGTCACAGCTCCTATGTAATTATTTACCATTATTGACAGAGATATGGCACCTTCGAAAGCTCTTAGGAGAAAGCCTCAGACTATGGACTGATGAGCAAGAGAGGTGGATCTCCATTTATGGTGCCAATTACAAAGACCTTCATTGACTGATCAACATCATTGCCTTTGTATCAAATGGACTCATGCAGTCCAGGTCGTCTTCAGTAATCAACTTCTTTTGATGTAATTTACTTACTTTTTACACATGATGAAAAAATGATGTTTTATATGCATGCAGTATATCTTTCTGTAATTATCTAGAAATAACCATTAAAGAGTGATGTTAACATGTCTGTTCAACAATTCAATTAGTTCTGACAAATGACAATGACATGCTGGATGTCTCTGCAATGACCTCAAGCTGCTCATAAGACACGTTTACAGCCTGCATAAGAATTGCTAATATATGAAGTATGAGACTTTTACAGGAGATGTTTAATGTAATGGGTAGAGGTAATATAGCGGGAGACATGCTAACTTCTGTCAAACTGTAGACGTGCCTGGCAGTTAAGTCTGCACTCACTTTCTAGACACTGGGAGATTTGTGTTGTTCTGCTTGTGATAAAACAGAATAATAAAAAAAAAAAAATCTGACTACAATTACTGGCAACACAAGTGAAAAAAGAAAAAAAAAATTCAGACCATACGGATCTTGAATAATAATGACGGTGTTTCCTGCCTGCAAAAATATAAATTATTTGATAGCTTGAGAAAGTGGGTTCTTTACAATTTGTGTTATGTTTATAAACACATATACATGTTTGCGTGCTTGTAAAATTTAAAATAAATGCTGCAAATAGATGTGCATCCATGCATGCAAAATGGAATAGGAAATGTGATATTCTGTGGAGTAATTGTGTCTTAAAGCTGATGTCCCCGAGTATGGACACTGCATGGAATAAGAGAGCCAACATTTTCAGGACAGGGCCTGGTTCTTAGTTTACAACCAGTAAATACATCCTAAATTATGCCTGTCCAAAGAACAGTTTAAAAAAGAGAGAGAGACATCCCATAATTTTGTAAAGCTTCTAAACAATATTTATCTGGGTAGTTTTGATCTACTAGTGACTTTAATGGATATTCCACTGAATTGGAAGGCAGTTTGTTCATAACCCATAAAACATCCTAAATGTCATTTTTATGTTCAGAATAATTGTTTACACCAAAAAACAACAAAAACTAATGTTTCAAATATAACATTTTTTATAGCTGCTGCACACCTCTTGTCACATGTACAGACTATAGTGACATTCGTACTGAATATCTGCTATCAAATCCATTGTGTGTTAACTGGCATTTCAAGGGATAAGGCACGCCTGTGTGAACAATTAATAATACATTTGTTATTTGTTGAAAAAAATGCTAAAGCCTGAAACGTGTAAACAAATATATGACCCCACTATCTACTGAAATTATCAGAATTTTTAAATGTATCTGGATATATTTTTTCTTTGCCAATATCACCCGTGAATACCTGCAGAAGTAATTTTTATGTGTGAATTACTTTTATAGAATACATAATAAATATTTGATTAATTTAGTTTAACAGGGCAAAGGTGTGAAAAAGAAAATAAATGAAAAAACAGAGGAATCAACTGGTTTTCATATTAATATTAGAAACTTCAAGTAATTGCAGCTTGTGTGTCAGGATTGGAAAAACAGAAGGTAGGAGAAATGACTCTTAAACGTAAGTGATTACAAAGTGATTTGCCAAACAAGATGTACTGAAATAAAGATCACTGCAAGTAAAAGTAAACAAATATTGAACAATACAATGCAGCTGTAAGACACTACAAGACTTAATATTACATCAGCATTTTCAATAATGAGCTGTTTTATACATTATTAAAGTATAAACTAAATCATTTTTTTCACAATGCAATAATGCCATAATTTATCAGTGAAATACAGTCTTAAAAAGCATGACAGCAGGAGCCCTGCTCACATTTTGCATCATTTTATTTAAATCTGATCAAACATAATGAAAGCACCTTTGCTTTAATTTTACTTGCATCAGACAACCAGCACTTTCAGTTTAAAAGCTGTTAGGTTTCTGGCCTTCTCATAACTTCACTGTAATTAAAATCCTGATACTCTGTATATCCAACTTATTATAATAACTATTCATGGTGGCTCTTAAAACTGTACTAACCAATACTCTCTCTTCTGTTTCCTTTTCCGGTGTCCTTTTGATGATGGCACATCTACTCAAAGCACTGTGATGTTCCAACAATGATGGATGGATTAAAAGCCAGAAGTTTGTATGACCATCAACATCAAGTGACTCCGTGAGAACCTTAACTACAAAGAGGACTACAGTGATCCCTCTCTATATCGCGCTTCGACTTTCGCGGCTTCACTCTGTGGACAATGGGTCTTTTAATTTATGGTACATGCTTCCTCAGTTTCTTTGCCCAGTTGATTTCATACAAGGCTATTGGATGGCTTAGAAGCTACCCAATCAGAGCATGTATTACATATTAACTAAAACTCCTCAATGATATACGATATGCTTCCCGCGTGGTGCTTGATTGTTTGCTTTTCTATGTCTCTCTCACTCTCTCTGCCTGACGGAGGGGGTGTGAGCGGAGGGGCTGTTTGCCTAGAGGATACGGACGCTCCTCTAAAAAATGCTGCTTTATCGCGGTGCTTCGGCATACATAAAAGCACAAAAGTACGTATTGATTTTTTGATCGTTTGCTTATCTTAGCGAGCGCGCTCTCTCTCTCTCTGACATTCTCTGCTCCTGACGCGCGCACGCCTTTGAAGAGAAGATATGTTTGCATTCTTTTAATTGTGAGAAAGAACTGTCATCTCTGTCTTGTCATGGAGCACAGTTTAAACTTTTGACTAAAGGGTGTTATTTCATGTCTAGAGGGCTCTAATAATGATAACAGTGTGAGAGAGTTTATAAGGGCTTAAAATATATAAAAATAACCGTACAAACATATGGTTTCTACTTCACGGATTTTCATCTATCGCGGGGTTCTGGAATGCAACCCCCGCGATCGAGGAGGGATTACTGTATTTCATTTATGTTAGGTAGAATGCCCAGAGGGGACTGGGCAGTCCCGTGGCCTGGAACCCCTGCAGATTTTTTTTTTCTCCAGCCGTCTGGAGTTTTTTTTGTTTTTTTCTGTCCACCCTGGCCAACGGACCTTACTCTTTTTCTATGTTAACAAATGTCTTATTTTGTCTTTTGTTTTTCTTTTTTTCATTATGTAAAGCACTTTGAGCTACTTTTTGTATGAAAATGTGCTATATAAATAAATGTTGTTGTTGTTCTCATTCCTTTAAAGTGGGTCTCAAAATTTGTGCTTTATTAAGTTAAAGTGGGTCTCAAAATTTGTGCTTTATTAAGCGGTATTTCCCCCCAGCAGTATGCCTAAACATCAGTAAGACTACCGTAACATTTTATTGGTTTATGGGGTTGTTATTATCACGTGTGCACAGTCCAGTGAAATTCATACTTGTATGTATGTCATTAACATCCAGCTCTATGATTAGTGAGTTGAACTATCAGGTATCAAAATCTGAAAAATCTTAGAACCACACATTAATTTAGCAGACTTTGGAAAGGGATTATTTAATAGGATACTAGTTGAAGATTGCATTAACAGGGGAATACCGTATGCTGATTTATTTTTTTTACATTTTTCTTTTAACCGTAAATTGTGTCTATTTTTAAATAATATAAGAAATAATTTGCCCTTGTATTATAACCACTGGGATTAAATTCTTCTAGTGGAGCAAAGTATTCCACTTTAATAAATTGCCTGTGTGTATCTGTTGTCACACACGTGTGACTAGGAGGGTGATGAGAGGACCAAGTGGAGGTAATTACCCGCCAGGCTGGGGGTGGCGGGGTGGACCAAACCTACCTCAGTTATCTATGCAGGCCAAATATGGGAAAACCTGCCTGATTCAACATCACTTCCGGTTTCGGCACCCAGACTGATAATTATTTCTAAAACCTTTTGCACCCAGGGACAATATGTGTAAACGGGTGGCTGCCCCAAACCTTTGTGTGTGTATCAAGGTTGTTCATTTCACAGTGGCATAGTCTGCAGGATAATAGCCTCCTTATGGAGCCGGAAGCCAGACCAGGAAAAAGCCTTGACACACCCTCAAAATTGCCAAGTCAAGAAGCATCAGGTAGGAGAGTTCCGTTCCCGCGTCGCTGAGCAAGAGCTGGTCAGTGTGTATTGGGGAAAGTTGGAGTGGGTTCCAACCCAGAAAACTGTGAAGGGAACTTAAGCTAGTGGACAAGGCACCTAAAGAAGAGAGCCAGGTTCAGAAGGGAACACACTGGGGACTTATTATGGGCTCCTGAGTAAGGGGGCTGCTCAACTGATAAAGGTGGGAGTGCTCAGGTTGGCAGGTGAAAAATATATTGGACTGGGAATTCAACTCAAACAAGTCTACTAAAGAGAAGACCACATGAGCTGTGGATGAAAGTCGAGAATTGGCTGAAACCAAATAAATGGAATGCCCGGCATATAGTAGAGCGGGTAGCTTGTGCCTTGCTTTACTATACACAGCCCTATAGTGATCACCCAGCTAAACTGGGAACATACTTTCAATGACATAATCTCCTTAATCAGGATCATAGATCACCTGAGAGTGGAAATCTGCTTGAGGGATCCGGAACGGAACCTGTGTGGACCACGAGGAATTTGCGTCCCTGTCTCGGAGTCCCAATCTCACATTGCATAGCTAACTCCAGAAAAGCCTGGTGCACAGCGTTGGCCTCAGTGAGGGGACGGGGGGGTCTGCGGAGAGACACGGTGGACGTGTGCTCCCTACTCAGAATGTCAACTGCAGCAGATTCCTAGGAGGGGCCGTGCTCCTTTAACCCCTTTACCCTTAATAGATGTCCCCTTTGAGCGAATTGGGATTGACCTGGTGGGACCTCTAGAACCCCTGGTAGATTACGCCACCCGATATTCTGAAGCTGTTCCCTTGCACTCAGCTACATCCAAGGCTATCGCACGGGAATTGGTAGGGGTCTTTGCGCGAGGCAGCATCCGTAAAGGAATCTTGATGGATCAAGGGATGCCTTTTACCTTGGAGACATTCCGGGAGACAGCTAAGTTACTGAAAATAAAACATTTAAAGATATCAATATATAATCCACAAACTGAGGGTCTGGTCGAGAGGTTTAATCAAACTCTGCCCCTTCGTTCTTTTTTGCATATTGGTAAGTCCCACAAGCCTTCACGGGGTACTTACCCTTTAAATTATTGTATGGATGACAACCCCGAGGTTTACTGGATATATTAAAAGAATGTTAGGAGGAGGAGGCCCCTTCCTCTGTAAATATACTTAATAAATATCGTGCAATTACGTGATAGATTAGTTAAAATTAAACCCATCTTAAAATCTCACATGGAGAAGGGGCAAGCAGCCCAGGCTCATCGTTACAACTGTGGTACGTCCCTTTGGGAGTTCTGCCCGGGGGATCGAGTTATGGTATTGGTTCCTATCTCAAACTCCAAATTATTGGCACATTGGCAAGGCCCATATAAAGTTAAGGAGAGGAAGGGTCTGGTTGATTATTTGGTTATCCAATCTAATCGTCGACCTAGAGAGTGAATTTGCTGAAACCGTGGAATGAAAGAGATCCCGATCCCTTCTCTGGACAGCCCTGCTCCCTCTTTACTTATAAATTGAACCTTAACTTCAGTGATAATTTGATTTGTCTACAGCAACAGGAGCTCAAAGCAGCAACCCTCTCTGTTGCAGAGGAAGTGAATGAAAAGCCCGGATGAATCTACCTGGTTGCACAGGACATCATGATGAAACCCTGGGTTATAGTCAGAGAATGCCCATATCGGATTCTCGAAGCAAAAAAGGCAGAAGTGGAGTTGGAGACCAAACAAATGCTGGATCTAGGTGTGATAGAGGAGAGTTATAGTCCCTGACCAGTCCCATCGTGTTGGTCAAAAAGCCGGACAGAAGTCGGAGGTTTTGCAATGACTTCCGTCAGCTTAACCAAGTCTCCCAATTTGAGGCCTATCCAAGGCCACGAGTGAACGACCTCCTTGAGCGGCTAGGAAACACCAAATTTTTCACTATCCTTAATATGAAGAAGGGGCACCTCTAGTGGATATTGCCAGTATCGTGTACTTCCATTTGGATTACAATGGACTCCTGCTACCTTCCAACGTCTGGTGGACAAAGTGCTCTGAACTTATAATTCGTATAGTGCTGCCTACTTGGATGACGTCATTTATTCCAGCACCTGGGAGGAACACCTACAACAAGTTACGGCTGTATTATGTGCACTAGCGACTGCCAGTCTTTTTATTAATCCAAAGAAATGTTACCTAGTGGGACACAGTATAGTCAAACCACAATATTCTAAATAGATGCCATAGTGAATTGGCCCCGTCTGATAACCAAGAGGCAGGTAAAGGCATTTCTCGGATTAGTGGGCTATCACCACCAGTTTTTTACCCCAGTTTTCTGAGAGAGCCACGCCCTTGACAAATCTTACAAGGAAGGAGAAACCTAATCACATAGTATGGGATGATATTACAGACACTGCATTTAGTGATCTTAAGCAGGCCCTTACATCAGCTCCTATTTTGAAAGCAACCAATTTTTTTGCCTTTCAATCTCTAGACGGACAGTTTGTCACAGGTCTTGATGCCGTGATGAGCAAGAGCGGCGATGGAGTGGAACACCGCGTTAATGTAACTGAGCTGGAAACTGTATGCGGCAGTGCAGTGGGAAGCTTTGGCGATTACTCAAGCTGAGGCACTACCTCTTGGGACGAGAGTTCACCCTGGTGACTGACCACGCACCATTACAGTGGATGGCGTTACACAGGGATTCAAATCCACGAGTCACAGGGTGGTTTTTAGACCTACAGCCTTACATGTTTTCGGTTATTTATCATCATGGTGTACTGCAGGCCAATGCTGATGCCCTTTCCCAAAGCCATGACCTCATGGACAGGTAAAGGTTCTGGAGAGGAGGGTCCGTCAGATAGTCGAACCTCGGATTCAGGAGGAACAGTGTGGTTTTCGTCCTGGTCGCAAAACAGTGGACCAGCTCTACACCCTTAGCAGAATCTGGGAGGGTGCATGGGAGTTTGCCCAACCAGTCTACATGTGTTTGTGGACTTGGAAAAGGCGTTCAACCATGTCCCTCGGGGAATCCCGTGGGGGGTGCTCCGGGAGTATGGGGTACCGGACCCCCTGATAAGAGCTGCTCGGTCCCTGTACAACCAGTGTCAGAGCTTGGTCCGCATTGCCAGCAGCATGTCAAGCCCGTTTCCAGTGAGAGTTAGACCACCAGGGCTGCCCTTTGTCACCGATTCTGTTCATAACTTTTATTGACAGAATTTCTAGGCGCAGCCAGGGTGTTGAAGGGGTCCAGTTTGGTGGACTCAGGATTGGGTCACTGCTTTTTGCAGATGATGTTGTCCTGTTTGCTTCATCAGGCCGTGATCTTCAGCTCTCTCTGGATCTGTTCGCAGCTGAGTGTGAAGCGGAAGGGATGAAAATCAGCACCTCCAAATCCGAGACCATGGTCCTCAGCCGGAAAAGGGTGGAGTGCCCTCTCAGGGTTGAGGGCGAGATCCTAAATCGGTGCGGCATCCACAGTGATGCGTGCTCTGCATCAGTCTGTCGTGGTGAAAAAGGAGCTGAGCCGTAAGGCAAAGCTCTCAATTTACCAGTCGATCTACGTTCCTACCCACACCTATGGTCATGAGCTATGGGTAGTGACCGAAAGAACGAGATACAAGCGGCTGAAGAGAGTTTCCTCCACTGGGTGTCTGGGCTTTCCCTTAAAGATAGGGTGAGAAGCTCAGAGTAGAGCCGCTGCTCCTCCGCATCGAGAGGAGTCAGATGAGGTGGCTCGGGCATCTGATCAGGATGCCTCCTGGACGCCTCCCTGGTGAGGTGTTCCGGGCATGTCCAACCGGTAGGAGGCCCCGGGGAAGACCCAGGATACGCTGGAGGGACTGTGTCTCCTGGCTGGCCTGGGAACGCCTTGGGATTCTCCCGGAAGAGCTGGAAGACGTGGCCGGGAAGTGGGAAGTCTGGGCCTCTCTGCTTAAGCTGCTGCCCCTGCGACCCAACCTCAGATAAGCAGAAGAGGATGGATGGATGGAGGATCACTGCTGTATTTTCCCAGAAATCATTTTTGACTGTAAGAAAGGTCAGTGTGCACTGAAGAGGAAAAGGGTGCCACAAGGGAAAGGGCCCGAGTATGTATTATTATATCAGACTAAATGGACAACCCATGCAATTAATTATTAAAAAAAAAAAATCCCACGTTGAATACTTAGATTTCAACACATCTTAGACAGGGAGCACAGCTAGTAAGCATGGCAATAAAGCAGGGCAGTGTACATTATCAAAGAGAGTAATCTTTAAACTGCCATGCTCCATTCACTGTTTACTCCAGAAAAGGGCCATTAATGTGTTGATTACATGTTTATAACTTGCATATTTGATGATAAATAAAACTGATGTTAGGCAGCTCATTATGGATAAAATTGTGGAATGAGGAAATTTCAAATTGTACGGAGTAAGTTATAAACTGGCAAATATGACATGGAAAAAGAACAATAAATGAAAACTATGTGCAGAACTAATGTAACATTTTATGAAAACTTGTATCTGATTTATTTTTTAAACTAACTATTTGAAAAACATGACACCAGTTATGTAGTCCTTGGTGACTTCATGTACACGACTTGCACTTTATTTATAAAGTGATATTCGAGGCACCAAGCTGTGTTTTCTTCTGGAAAAGCATTAATAAAAAGGCCAGGCCCTGTTGCCTCTTTATGCCAACTCTTAATGTTAAGCATATTTCCTGTTATGTATTCAATTTTGCTTCATACTGGTTTTTTTTTTTACACATTTTATTGAATTTATTAAAAGCAGTTAACATTCCATACAAGCAAGTCAAACTTGACAAAACTAAGTTCAATTCAACCCCCACCCAGGAGAAGGAGATCAATGCCAACAGCCAGAGTGAAACTTTGAGAGTAGCAAAGAGGGAAAGGAGTCTTTCTCCCCAATATAAAAGCTTATTCTAAAATGTTATTGATTAGATCCTGCCAGGTTTTTAAAAATGTTTGGAACAGATCCTCTAAGTGAGAATTAGATTTTTTCCAATTTCAAATTAGTATATAAGATTAGTTACCCATTGTTACCAATTTTGCTTCATACTTCTAATAAACTACAATGCAAGTTTAACAGCATAAATTAAGAAAAATGAATGATTTGACATAAATTAATAGCAGATTAGAAAACCCAACTAAAGCAATGCACATCAGACACTGAAGACATTCATTTTTATTGAATCCTTTTTATCAGTCCATTGTAGTTTTAGAGGCTTATAACCTGATCTAAAGAGAGTAAGTTTCTCCCATATTAGTTCTAATTTCATTAAAAAACTTTAAATAATAGAAGAGAGGGCAGACTGAATAAGAGCAGTAAACGTAATTTAGCTTTGCTTTGTTTTTGTTTTTTACGCCATATATGATTTCTTAACCCACCCTTCTTACCCCTCAAATAAGTTTGCCTCTCAGTTTGCATCCAAACTGGTGAAAAGCAGCATATCCCTCAGGTATACATGTTGACTAAAGGCGACTTGACTAAATTGAATTAAAGTGCTGATCAAGAGAATTATTGACTGGAATACATCGGGCCTTAGCAAACAACCTTCAAATCAGGTGACCAGCACTTCACATACTTGTTGACTTACCAGTATTCGTATTGCTTCCAATGCTGTTCATTGCTGACGGCACTGAGGATGACACATGAAAGGGCAAGTGGCCATTCTGTCCCGTGGTACCAGACTTTTCCTGCCATCCATGGCCTGGGTCCATGAGGTCAGATTGATTAGTCCACTCATCAGAGGCTTGGCGAGAGTGGTAGGCAGAGGAGGAGGCACGTCCCGAGTAATTGCTGGACAGGTGCTCTTCCAGGTGGTTAAGCCACATGGCTAAAGAGGTGCGGTCTTCTAGAGTAGTCGCAGGGTGGATGAGGGCATAAGAGAGCAGCTGCCGACTCTCCTCCACAAACAGGTTGCTTTCGATTGTATAGCTGAGCACCTTTTGTAGCAGCTTCATATACTCGCATTTGGCATCTGAGTTGCGTGGCTGAAGAAGCGGGAGGTGAGATAAAAGTAAAGAGACCACCTTCTCCTTGGGCTCCTGGTTCCATTGGCTAACAATTGCTTGAAAGAAAAGAGACAAAGAGAGAGAGAAAGTGATTATTTAATACCTTACACTTCACAACAAAACATCAGAGGCCATGTTATGGCGTTGGAGCTTAAAGTGCCATCTATAACACATAAATGTGCTTATAACAGAGGGGTTCCATGACAAATAAATTGTACTACCAATAATTACATTTCTCCCAGAAATGAAGGAGCATGCAGGGTTAAAACCCTGTATGCAGACATGCTGAACAAGCTAAATGGCAGATTGCATTTGACCCACCAATTTTTTTCCTGGGCTCAGAATCCTGTTACTAACATGTAATTCAGACAGGTGAAGTCACAGTAGTATTGTCAAATTTTATCAAAAATATCAGGTCCTTCTTTCCAAGTTTGATTTTTGTTGAAGTCTTGAAAACAGCACGGTGTAAAAAGTTTTGAAATTTCAAAATCTCCTATTAAAAACATTACTGAATTTTCTGTCTTAAAAGAGAAAAAATAATGTGTGTGATTTCAACTTGATTAGTTTTCTGGTTTCCAATTTCCCTTGCAATAGGTAGCTTCAACTTGTATACTTTGCATATTTTTGTGTTTTGCTCATTTGACAGCTGCTCTGGTCGCACACACTGCTTGATGCACTGTCTATGGAAGCGGCTCCTGCGTCTGCACAGCAACATGAACCTCAATCACAGCAGCTCAAATGTCCTGCTTCAAGAAATCATAGTGGGTAAGTTACATGATGTTCATGACCAGAGAGAGACTGACAGATCTTTATTGGTAAACACACAGTAAAAAAGAAAACTACCTTATGTGGAAATAAATGGAAAGAGAAAACAAATTCCAAAGCCATGGCTCTGCGACACATTAAGCATGTAGTAAGTGAAAGTGTACTCTGAATTTCAATGATGCTAAAAACAACCTCATGATTGCATTACCTGCACATTTTTTTCTCTGACACTATTATTTTTTGGCACACTCACATAATGACTTGATATGCACCACAGTTAGAATCAGCCCATTATTTTAGCTTGAGACTTTACAGATTTTAAATCTAATTCAAGTACTGACTCAAAAAAATATTTAAGAAATCTGAAGCAGAATTTTCCATAGATCGCCACATCCAAGAAATAACATTACATACATCAATGCCATTTTTTTCATTCACTTAAATTGGAATCTATGGTATATGGAATATATTTCAGCCCCAACAAACCTATTTGGAGTGTGTTTTCAAACTCGTGAAAATGTAAAGTTATTTCATGTGTCCTAACTCCAAATGTAGTAATGGCCTGTTGTAACTGTTTTAGAATATGAACCACTGTAACAAAATATAGATAATGTGATAACTAACTCGTTCATTAAAAATGTAAAAATATTCAAAGTATCAAAATAGTTAAGTTAGATATGCAATACTGAAACATACTTCTTTATCTTTTAGACCAGTTAGATAGAGGAGGACATGTCTATTAGTCTGAATATGCAGCACGCTGCCCTTCTTTGGAAAATTTCTAGGGCTTTGGGTTAAGAGAAACTCCACGCAGTACGTCCAGTAGTGCACTACGCACTTTGTGAATCATTTTCTTATGATGGTATTGAACATTTTTCATTACAGCCTCCATAAACTAAGCTCATGTTATACCTGATCCCTATTTTTCATATTAAAGGTGGCAGAGATCCTTCAGTGTAGATACATGCTGCATGATGTCAGTCACCAGATAATCACACCAGTATCAACGCTTCAAATTGTTTTAATTAGAACTTTTGTCCAGTTACTCCTTCAAGACCGAGTTAGTCAAGTGTAACCTTCATCCCAGCATGAGTCCAATGTTCCCAACAAAATAACTTACACTCCATTATACATATCAATCCACATCTGCATCCTCCCCATGTGGTGAGGTCTATGAAGTAACGTCAGAATTACACAACATATAACTCAATGCATGACTCACCAGGGTGTGGGGGTTGCAAAAACAGTTGACTTATTCAAATTCATACTTTCCTTGACTGCCCAATGGCAATGTACCAATAATTTGGTGTTAGCAGTGCTGGCTTAAGGCCGATTTATATTTTGAGTACTAGGTGTTACACAGTCGTTGAACAAGGCCTCTATAAACAGTGTGCAATATACAAAGAAGTGAGATGTCAGAAAGCTTTCTGTGTCTCCTTCCAGAAATAACACACATATCCTTGCTGTAAGGGGACAGATAATCCAGATGTGTAATTTTTGACTGACATCACGTCCGCTGAAACTACTGATTCCTAAGGCCGGAGTTATACTTCACGCGACGCATGCTGCAGCGGACGCTCCTGCTACACAAGCGTTGGTAGTGTTCATACTTGCGCGCATACTTTATGTAAATCTGGAGGAATCCACCAGGTGGCAGTGCGAGATCTTATCGTGGTGAGCACAGGTTCGGCTTCGCTGTGTTGTGAATTGCCTAGAACACCTATTAAATTCTGATGACACCTTACCGCAATATCTCTGAAAAGGATGTTCATTGATTAAATCCATCAATCTAGGGATGTGTCCATTCCAGCAAGCATTGGGCACGAGTGAGAAACAGTCCCTTGACAAGGCCTCAGCTCATCACAAAGTGAATACAAGCACACACATACATACACTAGCGTCATTTTAGCGGCACCAAATCTGCATATGTTTGAAAGGAAACCGGAGCACAGTGTGGAATACAAGCAGGAAAATACCAGCAACATAACTCCCTACGAGACAGCAGTGTTATCACACCACCACCGTGACACCCCCATGTGTGTAATTAACAGTATTCATTATTTAAACGAAATTATATGTAAAATGTAACATACACACTTTAATGCATTTCATCATGAAAGTGATATCAAGTATAAATCTAAAAATTCTAAATGTGCAGAGAGTTGGAATATCATACATTTAATTTGTTCTGTGTGGCGATCTATTGCTGCTTTCCGACTGCTTTTAGGTCCAAGAAGCTCGAATCGATTAAAAACTGGGATGACATTTACGACGGTCTTTTTTAATGATAAAGTAAATTACGAGGTTAAAGTGGACATTTTGAGATTAAAGCCGAAATTTCCACTTTAATCACAAAATACACGTTTTCACCGTGTCCTTTATTTTTTTCTCAGTGGCTCAAATATAACACTATACATTATGTTGCTGTTGTTAAGTTGCAAAAATAAAAAACTAAAAAAGACGACAAGAAAGATGGTATGTGAGACTTTTAAAATGTATTGTGTCATTACATTCGGGAACTATCTACATGTGACAGAAAGCCTCTATGCAGATCCTACGAGATGGATGCTTCAATGTGGTGAAGCAAAATGCAGACATACAGATGTATTCGTGGTGCTTTTATATTCAAGCGTCGCATATTCCTGATCTTAATGACACGATACATTTTAAAAAAGTCTCACATACCATCTTTTGTGTCGTCTATTTTTTACAACTTCACATCGGCAACATAATGTATAGCGCCGTATTTGAGCCACTGAGGGAAAAAAATAAAGGAGACGGTGAAAACGTGTAGTTTGTGATTAAAGTGGAAATTTTCGACTTTAATCTCGAAATGTCCACTTTAACCTCGTAGTTTACTTTATTATTAAAGCAGACCATTGTAAACGTCATCCCAGTTTTTAATCGCTACGAGCTTCTTGGACCTGACAGCAGGTAAAGTAAAAAAAAAAAAATAGACGGCACAAAAGATGGTATGTGAGACTTTTAAAATGTATCGTGTCATTACGATCGGGAATATGCAACGCTTGAATATAAAAGCACCACTAATGCATCTGTAAGTCGGCATTTTGCTTCACCACTTTAAACCATTCATCAAGCAGCAAAGCGCGCACATCGGTCCCCGAAGAAACTCCATAGAGGCTTGAAGTTACATGGAGATTGTAAACGAGACTCTGACGTCACGTTCCGACTATTAGCACACTGCGCCCCCCGACTTTTTGCTGGTACTGCAACTCGCGCACGCAACGCATTAATTTCTGAGGACCTGCTAAGAGGACGCGCTCTGAGTGTGAAGTATAAATCGGCCCTTAAACTCCATGAAATGGAAACATTGAAGTGATGATCTGCTTTCCTGACACAGCACTGTAATACCCAATGAAGAACTTCTTGAATTTACAAAACTGACAGCAATGACCAATGAAAACCCAGAAATGATGAAGCAGTTGAGTAACAGTGCACTCGCAGATGTTTTTGAGAAGAAAAGCAGTACATTTAATTTGTGATTTCTTGTAATTGACTATAAGGAGTTTTTCATTTCAATAATAACAGGAAACAGCTATTAAATGATGCACTGGAAAGTGAAACTTACAGATGAATGAAAGCTGAACTTGGTGTTTGTCATACCTGGAGCTCCATGTGCAAGACAGATTTGGGTAATATAAAACATTGTGCACAAAAGATGATGTCTAATAATTGTCTATACACAGAATTATGAATCCAACAATTCTATAATAAACATGAGAATGACAAAACATAGGGTCACAATGATCAAAGCATATCTGGAATGACTGACAAGAACAGCCAAAACACAATGTCTGACAAGTAGCTGACATATCACCATTAAGGTGGGACTACTTGAACTGGTGATGGTGGTTATAAGACCATTTTGAAATTGTGTGGTAGTAAATATATTTTGCTCAAATGCTGTGAGAGTCTTTTTTCAAAAGAAAAAAAGATTAAATAAGTGTAGGGACCAATGCTGTACAGTTTGATGTCCTTAATCTTAGTGAAAAGAAAAGATGCTCAACAATGTATGAGAACCTCAAAGCCGAAACACAGCTTCTCTGGATTATGACGACCCAGAGGTGGTGGTACAGCCACTGGATCAGGAAGTGCCTGGGCACTTCCCACAAAGGCAAACAGACGGGTTCAGATAAAAAAAGAAAGGACCCTTACATGGTAGCTATTGAATTGCCTAAGAGTGTTAGAACATTATGTCAACAAAAACATACAACTTCTCCTCAAAGTTTGCACATGTCCATCTATTTCCCAAGCCTCTGTATTAAAGGGAAACAAAGGAATATCATAACAGTATTAGAAACAATGGCAAGATTGAACTTTGGGATGGGAGATGGTCTACTGCAGGACAGATAGACCAGAGGGCAATGTATAGTCTCTGCAGAGACAGTGAGCAGGCCAGGAACGTAGTGGCCTAGAACTGTGAGTGCTAATAATTGAGCCACCATACATGCTCACATTGTATTACATTTGTGTTGTGCATTTGAAAACATGAACAGTGCATCTGGAAAGTATTCACAGTGCATCACTTTTTCCACATTTTGTTACGTTACAGCATTATTCCAACATGGATTAAACTCATTTTTTTCCTTAGAATTCTACACACAACACCCCATAATAACAATGTGAAAAACGTTTACTTGAGGTTTTTGAAAATTTATTAAAAATAAAAAACTGAGAAATCACATGTACATAAGTATTCACAGCCTTTGCTCAATACTTTGTCGATGCACCTTTGGAAGCAATTACAGCCTCAAGTCTTTTTGAATATGATGCCACAAGCTTGGCACACCTATCCTTGGCCAGTTTCGCCCATTCCTCTTTGCAGCTCCTCTCAGACTCAATCAGGTTGGATGGGAAGCGTCGGTGCACAGCCATTTTAAGATCTCTCCATAGACGTTCAATCAGATTTAAGTCTGGGCTCTGGCTGGGACACTCAAGGACATTCACAGAGTTGTCCTGAAGCCACTCCTTTGATATCTTGGCTGAGTGCTTAGGGTCGTTGTCCTGCTGAGAGATGAACTGTCGCCCCAGTCTGAGGTCAAGAGTGCTCTGGAGTAGGTTTTCATCCAGAATGTCTCTGTACATTGCTGCAGTCATCTTTCCCTTTATCCTGACTAGTCTCCCAGTTCCTGCGACTGAAAAACATCCCATCCCCACAGCATGATGCTTCCACCACCATGCTTCACTGTAGGGATGGTATTGGCCTGGTGATGAGCGGTGCCTGGTTTCCTCCAAACGTGACGCCTGGCATTCACACCAAAGAGTTCAATGTTTGTCTCATCAGACCAGAGAATTTTGTTTCTCATGGTCTGAGAGTCCTTCAGGTGCCTTTTGGCAAACTAAAGGTGTGCTGCCATGTGCCTTTTACTAAGGAGTGGATTTCATCTGGCCACTCTACCATAAAGGCCTGATTGGTGGATTGCTGCAGACATGGCGGTCCTTCTGGAAGGTTCTCCTCTCTCCACAGAGAACCTCTGGAGCTCTGACAGAGTGACCATCGGGTTCTTGGTCACCTCCCTGACTAAGGCCCTTCTCTCCTGATCGCTCAGTTTAGATGGCCAGCCAGCTCTAGGAAGAGTCCTGGTGGTTTCGAACTTCTTCCACTTATGGATGATGGAGGCCACTGGGCTCATTGGGACCTTCAAAGCAGCAGAAATTTTTCTGTAACCTTACCCAGATTTGTCTACAGGCAATTCCTTTGATTTCATGCTTGGTTTGTGCTCTGACATGAACTGTCAACTGTGGGACCTTCTATACACAGGTGTGTGCCTTTCCAAATCCTGTCCAATCAACTCAATTTACCACAGGTGGACTCCAATAAAACATCTCAAGGATGATCAGGGGAAACAGGATGCACCTGAGCTCAATTTGGAGCTTCATGGCAAAGGCTGTAAATACTTATGTACATGTGCTTTCTCAGTTTTTATATTTTTAATAAATTTGCAAAAATCTCAAGTAAACTTTTTTCACGTTGTCATTATGCGGTATTGTGTGTAGAATTCTGAGGAAAAAATGAATTTAATCCATTTTGGAATAAGGCTGTAACATAAGAAAATGTGGAAAAAGTGATGCGCTGTGAATACTTTCCAGATGCACTGTATAGTTCTTTGAGCTTGCCAAATATTAAGTATTTAAATATAATTTTTATATATATATATATATATATATATATATATATATATATATATATATATATATATATATATATATATATATATATATATATATATATATATATATATATATATATATATATATATATATAAACTAGAAAAATTCAGATGCTACAGTAGCATCATAAATTATTCTAACCAGTTTCTAAACCTATAAAGCATATAGTTTACTACTTCTAAAGTTACAATAAAAACCTAACCCGACAGTCCTCCATATTCATAATTATTAGCTATGTAGACTGTCAATATCACAATGAGATATGGGAGAGAAAAACTTAATAGTTTACAGCGAATGTGAGAGTTGTAAGTGGGGTAGAGGTGAACAAGGCAGAGAAAACAGGATTGTTTAGGTTGAACAAGAACTGCCGAGGGCCAGACATGAGGCACAAATATCAGCAAGAAGAAAACTGAATTCCTAACACTGCTAACAACTATGATGATGAGAAGTGCAAGAGCGGGATCATGCAAAATGATCAGCAGACTGAATGAAAAAATAAGGCAACAAGGGCAAAGCCATCAAACGTGACCAGCTCTTACTGGCTCATACAAGTGTTATGGTATTAGATTTTGCAAGATGTGGACCTACCTGTCTATTCCAAAGTAGTTGTTTTTTTTTTTTTGTAAAAGGCAAAATTAATGGATGCAATGGTGACAAAAAGTTGAACTTTTAAATACAATCAGTCATAAATAACACTATCAAATATGGGACAGTTTTAAATTTGTTAAAAATATATGTTAAGCCTTATTTTGTCACTAGCAAAATACCCGTGCTTCGCAGCGGAGAAGTAGTGTGTTAAAGAAGTTATGAAAAAGAAAAGGAAACATTTTAAAAATAACGTAACACGATTGTCAATGTAATTGTTTTGTCATTATTATGAGTGTTGCTGTCATATATATACACACACATATATATATATATATACACACACACACACACATATACATATATATATACATACAAACATATATATATATATATATATATGTTTGTGTGTGTGAATGTGTGTATATATATATATATATATATATATATATATATAGATATATATATATATATATAACACACATATATATATACATACACACACACACACACATATATATATATACATACACACACACACACACACATATACATCTATATATATATATATATATATATATATATATATATATATATATATATATATATATACACATACATATACACATACATATACATATATACTGCATATAGCTAAATCCCTGCGCTTTGCAGCGACGAATTACTACTTTTAAATTTTTATTAAGAAGAAAAGAAAACCTTTTTAAACTGAGGGAAAATATCCCAATAACTATCTGTTAAGGATCTCTTTGTATACCACGTTGTCAGTTCAGCACTCTGGTTGTAATATGACCAAGCTGTGCACTGAGATTACTTTTGAGAATGCATCGTATAGTTTTGTCCAGGAGGAAAGCAATGTTGCCTCAAATCAATGGCAACCTTTTGTAGGGTCTGTCCCTGAGACTTATTAATTGTCATCGCGAAGCAGAGCCTTACTGGAAATTTGAGGCATTTGAATTGAAATGGGAGATCAGATGGTATAACGGTGATGCGAGGAATACATTCAGAGTGTGGCGCTCTGCTGTTTTTTTGTGTAGCTGCCTTCACAGAGCTTCTCCGCTGCTTTATAAAAGAACGCCATATAAGGCCGTCATTTCTCCTTGCTTCGCGGTTCTGTACTGTTTTATTGGTCGTTTATTACGATTCTTATAGTTATTGTGTAGCTATTCCAGACTTACTTTACTGTTCCTAAATCCAAAGAGGACTGTTTCATTTATGTTAGGTAGAATGCCCAGAGGGGACTGGGCGGTCTCATGGTCTGGAATCCCTACAGATTTTATTTTTTCTCCAGCCGCCTGAGTTTTTTGTTTTTCTGTCCCCCCTGGCCATTGAACCTTACTCTTATTCGATGTTAATGTTGATTTATTTTGTTTTATAATTGTGTCTTTCATTTTTCTATTCTTTAATATGTAAAGCACTTTGAGCTACTGTTTGTATGAAAATGTGCTATATAAATAAATGTTGTTGTTGTTGTTGTTCAGGTACCCATTTCCTTTATTTAATCCGCGTCTTGTACATTATTTTTTGCTCATTTATTATGATTATAGATATTTATTGATTCCCTTCTTTAGCTGACTGCCTGCCCATATAAGGCACTCCGCTGTTTTTTTGTGAAGCAGCCTTTACACAGCTTCTCCGCTGTTTTATAAACGAACGACATATAAAGCCATCCTTTTCCTTGCTTTGCCAACGAAGCTGCATTTTTATTTAATCCATGGGTTCTCCGCTGTTTTATTGTTCGTTTATTATGATTATTATTGTTCTCTTTATATATCACGTTGTCAGTTCAGCACTCTGGTTGTAATATGACAAAGCTGCGTGAGCTCACTCTTGAGAATGCAATGTATAGTTGTCCAGGAGAAAAGCAATCTTGCCTGAAATCAATGGCAACCTTTTGTTGGGTATGTCCCTGAGACTTCTTACTTCTCATCGCGAAGCAGAGCCGTACTGGAAATTGCAGGCATCTGAATTGAAATGGGAGCTTAGAGGGTATAACAGCGATGCGAGGAATACATTGAGTGTGGAGAAACTCTAGAGACAGCGTGTGTATTAACTTGTGGATTTTTCTGTGAGTATTTCATGGCAGCGTGACTAAGTTGCTTCAGCAAGACAGCGTTCGCTGTGGAGCTCAGCTCGGAGCATATTCTTTTCCCACCTTGTCAATTGTGTAATGTGTTTTTTAAACAGGTTTGATGCATGGAAGTGATCACTCGTACTGCGTTCAGTCTGTTCACGTGAGCTACTCTCGTGTGACTTTGCGATGTCCACTGCTTTATTTAATGTTAGCTAAGACCCGGCACTTAAAAGTTTCTCGCTACAGCAATTTTAACTCCGTTACAAAGTGATCCAAAGTCTCGTTTGTACATCGTGTCTTCTCATTAAACTTGTATCTCGCGAATAAAGTATTCGCCGTTTTTCTTCAGCGCTCTTTGGGAGCTCTTCCTTCTTTTCTACGTACTGCGGTCACAGTCAGTTCACGTGATTATGTGGGAGGCGTGATGATGTCACACGCAGCTCTGCCCTCCCACGGCCATCGAGCTAATGTCCATTACAGTATATGGAGAAATACAGGTTCCAGTTATGACCATTACGCGTAGAATTTTGAAATGAAACCTGACCAAATTTTGCAAATAAGCTGTAAGGAATGAGCCTGCCAAATTTTAGCCTTCTACCTACATGGGAAGTTGGAGAATTAGTGATGAGTGAGTGAGGGCTTTACCTTTTATTAGTGTATATATATATATATATATATATATATATATATATATATATATATATATATATATATATATATATATATATATATATATATACTGCTCAAAAAAATTAAAGGAACACTTTTTAATCAGAGTATAGCATCAAGTCAATGAAACTTCTGGGATATTAATCTGGTCAGTTAAGTAGCACAGGGGGTTGTTAATCAGTTTCAGCTGCTGTGGTGTTAATGAAATTAACAACAGGTGCACTAGAGGGGCAACAATGAGATGACCCCAAAACAGGAATGGTTTAACAGGTGGAAGCCACTGACATTTTTCCCTCCTCATCTTTTCTGACTGTTTTTTCCACTAGTTTTGCATTTCGCTATGGTCAGTGTAACTACTGGTAGCATGAGGCAAAACCTGGACCCTACAGAGGTTGCACAGGAAGTCCAACTTCTCCAGGATGGCACATCAATGTGTGTCATTGC
This sequence comes from Polypterus senegalus, assembly GCF_016835505.1. Lineage (NCBI taxonomy): Eukaryota > Metazoa > Chordata > Cladistia > Polypteriformes > Polypteridae > Polypterus > Polypterus senegalus. Next base: position 872,742 of record NC_053164.1, on the reverse strand, counting down.
CAGAAGGTTTGCAGTGTCTCCCAGCACTGTCTCAAGGGCATGGAGGAGATTCCAGGAGACAGGCAGTTAGTCTAGGAGAGCTGGACAGGACCATAGAAGGTCCTTAACCCATCAGCAGGACTGGTATCTGCTCCTTTGGACAAGGACAAACAGGATGAGCATTTCCAGAGCTCTACAAAATGACCTCCAGCAGGCCACTGGTGTGAATGTCTCTGACCAAACAATCAGAAACAGACTTCTTGAGGGTGGTCTGAGGGCCCAACATCCTCTAGTGGGCCCTGTGCTCACAACCCAGTGCAGTGGAGCTCGATCGGCATTTACTATAGAATACCAGAATTGTCAGGTCCACCAATGGCACCCTGTGTTTTTCACAGATGAGAGCAGGTTCACCCTGAGCACATGTGACAGATGTTGAAGGGTCTGCAGAAGCCATGGAGAATGTTATGCTGTCTGTAACATCATTCGCATGACCAGTTTGGTGGTGGGTCAGTGATGGTCTGGGGAGGCATATCCATGGAGGGACGCACAGACTTCTACAAGCTAGACAAAGACACCTTGACTGCCATTAGGTATCAGGATGAAATCCTTGGACCCATTGTCAGACCCTACGCTGGTGCAGTAGGTCCTGGTTTCCTCCTAATGCACGACAATGCCCGGCCTCATGTGGCAAGAGTATGCAGGCAGTACCTGGAGGATGAAGGAATTGAAACAATTGAATGGCCTTCACGATCCCCTGACTTAAACCCAATAGAACATCTGTGGGACATTATGTTTCGGTCCATTAGGCGCCAGGTTGCTCCTCAGACTGTACAACAGCTCAGGGATGCCCTCATACAGATCTGGGAGGAAATGCCACAAGACACCATCCGTCGTCTCATTAGGAGCATGCCCGACGTTGTCAAGCATGCATACAAGCTTGTGGGGCCACACAAGATACTGAAAAGCATTTTGAGTAGCAGAAATTAAGTTTTTGAAAAATGGACTAGCCTGCCACATCTTCATTTCACTCTGATTTTAGGGTGTCTACACAATTGAGCCCTCTGTAGGCAGAAAACTTTTATTTCCATTAAAAGACTTGGCATCCTTTTGTTCCTAAGACATTGCCCTGTCATTATTTGTATAGATATCCAACTTCATATTGAGATCTGATGTATCTAATGTGTTTCTTTAAAGTGTTCCTTTAATTTTTGTGAGCAGTATATATATATATATATATATATATATATATATATATATATATATATATAAACTGTGTACATATGTATAAACTTGACTTGACTTTGGAAGCGTACCCTCCCTTCATGGTCTGGTAGGTTGCCCCATGCAACTCTGAACAAGATCCTGATACATTCCACAACTCTGAAGCTGGGTACAAAATTATTCTTGGATTTCAGCCAATTTTTCCCCCAAAGCCAAAGTTAATTCGGCCCACTGACACCCCTCTCATCTCAACCAAATCCTTTCTCACTGACTGCATCCTTAAATTGCCAATACAGCCATACATCTGTACTAAAAGGAACAGTCTCCCTTTTATCATATTGTGAATAGCAGTACAATAACAAATTTAATGTGATTGCCCTTTACAGAACAATACTTGATCATCAACTACCCCACCCATCCTGTCCCATAATTGGCATTGCTACACTTGAGTTGGTAAAAAAAAAATCAGCAAAGTACATTAGTAGTAATAATACGAAATGGACACTGATGTAAATGTTAAATGTACTGAAAAGTGTGTTAAAATGTTTTACTTGCTATGTTACAATTACTCTGATTCACTAATGACTGTTTAAGTAGTATCATCATATCAAGACCTGGCAATTCTTAACACAATACCGACTGAACTGGACTTTAAATCGACCTTTTCATTTTCTTGAGAAGGGATAAGCAGCTGATTACAGAGTCAACTGTGAAGGGTTAAATCAGGAGGAGTGTAGTAGAGATAGGAATGTGCTGTGAGGCCACAGCAAAGAGTCATCGGGGTGCATATGTTACTAGTCAGGAAACACCAGAGTGATGATATCATACAACTATAACCAAGCTCCCCAGTTGTGACGCATGCTGGAAGACGTCCGGTAAAACAGATACTTCGTATCTCCATTTTTCTTGACTGATGAGATACACAGAGAATAGACACGGTCCGCTGCAGCGCAGTGAAAAAAAGGTGTCAGGATTGTGTGCTGCTTATTGCAAAGAGAATTAACACCCATCTGAAAAAAAGCTAACAAAAAACAAATGATGACTAAAACAGACAAAAAAAAGAAACTTGACGGCACAATGTAACAGCAATAGTTGGTACCGCTGATGCCTTGGAGACTACTGGGACTACTTGTGTTTGACAGATTCCCAGAATACTGTGCACGATGTAATTCAATTTTTTTCTTCCACATTTTATGTACAAGTCCAGAGTTGCTGTACATTTTTCCAAATGCAATGTAGTTCTAAAATTAAATATAAAATGTCATGTACTGTATTCAAGGAAAGAAACACAAATGTCAAAAGAACTATGTGATACAGTGCATCCGGAAAGTATTCACAGCACATTTCTTATGTTACAGCCTTATTCCAAAATGGATTAAATTAATTTTTTCCTCAGAATTCTACACACAACACCCCATAATGATAACGTGAAAAAAGTTTACTTGAGGTTTTTGAAAATTTATTAAAAATAAAAAAAAATTGAGAAAGCACATGTACATAAGTATTTACAGCCTTTTGCCATGAAGCTCCAAATTGAGCTCAGGTCCATCCTGTTTCCCCTGATCATCCTTGAGATGTTTAATTGGAGTCCACCTGTGGTAAATTCAGTTGATTGGACATGATTTGGAAAGGCACACACCTGTCTATAGAAGGTCCCACAGTTGACAGTTCATGTCAGAGCACAAACCAAGTATGAAGTCAAAGGAATTGTCTGTAAACCTCTGAGACAGGATTGTCTTGAGGCACAAATCTGGGGAAGGTTACAGAAAAATTTCTGCTGCTTTGAAGGTCCCAGTGAGCACAGTGGCCTCCATCATCCGTAAGTGTAAGAAGTTCAAAACCACCAGGACTCTTCCTACAGCTGGCCGGCCATCTCAACTGTGTGGTCCGGGGGGTAAGGGCCTTAGTCAGGGAGGTGACCAAGAACCCGATGGTCACTCTGTCAGAGGTCCAGAGGTCCTCTGTGGATAGAGGAGAACCTTCCAGAAGGACAACCATCTCTGCTGCAATCTTTCTTGTCATCTTTCAGCAGGACAACAATCCAAAGGACACAGCCAAGATATCAAAGGAGTGGCTTCAGGACAACTCTGTGAATGTCCTTGAGTGGCTCACCCAGAGTCCAGACTTGAATCCGATCTCTGGAGAGATCTTAAAATGGCTGTGCACTGACGCTTCCCATCCAACCTGATGGAGCTTGAGAAGTGCTGCAAAGAGGAATGGGCGAAACTGGCCAAGGATAGGTGTGCCAAGCTTGTGGCATTATATTCAAAAAGACTTGAGGCTGTAATTGCTGCCAAAGGTGCATCGACAAAGTATTGAGCAAAGGCTGTAAATACTTATGTACATGGGATTTCTCAGTTTTTTATTTTTAATATATTTTCAAAAACCTCAAGTAAACTTTTTTCACCTTGTCATTATGGGGTGTTGTGTGTAGAATTCTGAAGAAAAAATGAATTTAATCCATTTTGGAACAAGGCTGTAACATAACAAAATGTGGGAAAGTGATGCGCTGTGAATACTTTCCGGATGCACTGTATACTAAATTATTTAGACGCCATTGTAAGTTAGATTTCAAATACTTGTAACATTAATCATTAACAATATGAGCAAGGACAACTCCTAAAATTTATTTTGATTAAAGATGTAAATCACATCTGATATGTGTAGCATGCTTGGACACAGGCACACACTGTACATGTGACAGAATTTAAGACAGACTGAAAGCATTTATGAAAGTGTAATTTCCAAACTTTATCTTCTCAAACAGACATTTAATTTTTTTGTTTGTAAACTAGGCCCTGTATGTCTGACATAATTAAATGGACTCTACTATGCTGCATAATTGCCTTGGAGGAATTCTCATGAATAGTCATGGGAGAGCTGCTCTAACGGTCCAGTACTGCTGGCAAGATAGCATTCTTTGAAGCCCTGCATACAAGTGCCATAGGCAACTTGTAAAATTGTGACTCATGGGCTATATACTGTATATAGAGAGCACTTCTGGCTCCAAGAGCTTTAAATCTATCATTCAAAAATATGATTAAATGCACTGCGTATAATAATAATAATAATAATAATAATAATAATAATAATAATAATGATGGAACACTTACTTATTCCAATCTAACACCAAGGGATACCAATCTGTGCAGAAGCACAGGCGATTGTGAATTAACGTCACCTGTTTTGGTGCAAATGAAAGTGACAACAGGTGCATGGAGAGGGAACAGCAAGACAACCCCTAAAAAGGGAATGGTTTTACAGGTATTGGCCAAGACCATTGTGCTCTACTTATCATTCCTGACTGATTCTTCTCTCTTTATCACTACTGATAGCTTGAGGCAGTACCTGCAGCAAACTCAAACTGCAGGATGGCACATCCATAGGTGTCGTCACAGGAAGGTTTTATGTGTGTCTCAGCACAGTCTCAAGAGCATAGAGGAGATACAAGGTGATGGGCCATTACACAAGAAGAGCTGGACAGGGCCTTAGAAGGGCATCAACCCAACAGCAGGACCGGTATCTGCTTCTTTGTGCAAGGAGGAGCAGGAGGAGAACTGTTAGAGCCCTACAAAATAACCTCCAGCTGGGTACTGGAGTGCATGTTTCTGACCAAACTGTCACAAACAGATTCCATGAGGGTGGCATGAAGGCCCGTCATCAGGTGGGACCTGTGCCGACAGCCCCATCAATGTGCAGCTCCAGTGGCACTGCTCAGAGAACCCCATAACTGGTAGCCTGTTCTCTTCACAGATGAGAGCAGATTCACGCTTAGTACGTATGACAGACTTGAAAGAGGTGCACCGTGGTGACTCTTATGCATGCTGCAACATCATCCAGCATGACCGGTTGGGTGGTGGGTCAGTAACGCTCTGGGGAAGCATATTCTTGGAGCATCACACAGACCACCACACAGTAGGCAACAGTACCCTGACTGTTGTTAGGTACCAAGATTAAATCTTCAAAGCCATTGTCAGACCTTAATGCTGGACAAGAGCTCACTGATGCCCTGTTCAAGGTCTGGGAAGACATCCCCCAGGACATCATCTACATTCTCATCAGGAGCATGCCCAGATGTTGTTGGAAATGAATTTAGGTACGTGGGGGCCTTATGCACTACAGAGTCACATCATGAGTTGACATGATGAAATTCACACAAGTTGGATCAGCCAGTAATTTCAATTTTTGGCTATGATTTTTGGTATGATGTTGAATTAGTCCTCAATGGGTTAGTGATTTTGGCTTCCATTGACAGTTTGTTACATCATTTTGTTCTCAACAAATTACACAGTATTACTCAGTAAAGATTTCCTAATTGAATATTTCATTTATCGAGATATGAAGTGCGATTTACATACTCCCTTAACTTTTTTGAGCAGTATAAATACAAATGATAAGAGATTGCCAACAGTCACAAGACACATGGTTGCTGACTAAAATGAGGAACGCAAAATGAAACAATTCACTTTAAACAGAAGTACCAAAAGTTATAAATATGGAAATGACACCAAACACTCATTCAAAAGATGAGATGTTCTCAATCATGTGCAGGTGTTTGTTTCTTCTCACTTTGAATATTTGATAAGTAAAAAAAGTGACCAAAAGGTCTGACCTCTCTGTAGAAGCATTCTCATTGCTGCTTCTTTGTCTTGTTCTCACACCTGTCTGAAATCAAAGAAGCTGTATGAAAGCTACTACTGGCATAAGTAAAATATTTAGAGAAAAAAAAATCAAAAACACAAAGTTACCAAAAAAAAACAGATTACAACAAATAAACAGCATGTTAAAGTGCACAGGGCTTAACATTCAGGTACGCTCAGTGACTAAGCTATCTAGTATGAAAATTTGAGCATTTCACATTTTGTATTTACTCCATCCAAGAGTCAGTTATTACATTTCTGTTTATTAAATAGTTTTGTAACAATCAGAGCATTTAACTGGATTTAGGTCAATAACCCGTTTAAGGCAGAAAGCTGGTTTCTTAATAATCCTCGTTTACGTGTGCAAGTAATCTTACGGAGTTCTCCTTAGTCAAAGCACTCTGATGTCACTAAACTACACCATGAATTCAAAAACAAGTTATGATGCCAGTGATCATTTTCTTGTGTTTTATAAATATGTTCAGTCAAACTGATGTTTTATTTATAGGTTTTTGTTAGCAGATTGCATGGAGCAAACTCTTTCCTGGCTGGCTATGAGAGTAAACCCTGCAAAGGAGTGGCATACCGGTACACGTGCTTCTGGACTTACACCTAGTGCTGCGAGAATAATAATAACGTGCCTGTTTTGTTCTAATAAGATATGCGTTAGGCTGCTTATTACTTTAAAAAGTAATTAGGGTAAGTATCACACTTTATTTTTTAAGTGTGACCCTAGTGCTGTGTTGCCAAGTTTAACTCTGCAAGTTCAGTTCATCAACATAAATTTAGTGATTTCTGAAATACTGAAACAGATTATTTCAGCCAGGAGAAGGAATAATGCGATCACCCTAACATTTCCTTTTGGAAATGTGTTTTATGAAGGCTACTGCCTGTGGCGGCTGACAGTATGTGCAAAGCAAATACATTCGCAGGCGGACAGAGTGCAGCATACATGCACAGAATACAAAATCCTCAACTGTAATCCAGTTACAGGTTTATAAGGCCACATAATTGGGTTATTCATAGGGAAACCTAGCTCAGAAGCCAATAATCCAATTTCTCTAATAGGAACAAGGGTTTACATGACATTTTAGAAATCAGGTGTCTTTGAGTTATCAGGTTATTGAAGCACATGTAAATATGCTAAATGTGTCACATTCAAAAGTTATAGCGACAATAGAATGTGATTCCATGTGTTAGCAAACATTATTAAATGTGGGCTTTTTAAAAACTGAGCACAAACAGGCTTGTGGTAGCTCAAAAACCTATGTAGACAGTAGATTCAAATTGTGAAAATGGCATCAACTGTTGTGTGTTAGTGGAGAAGGGTCTGTGACTTACTGATGTTATATTTTCTTAACCATAACATTTCTGAAATTATATTCAAAGTGTCTTCTTATATAATATGCTGTCTGTCTGTCCAGGATTTTAAATTACCTGTAGCTCACAAACCTGTTTGACCTATTGACCTGAAATTTGGTACACATAAACTACATCCACTTTTGGGTGATGATTGACCTCCAAGGTTATTACTCTTTTTAATTTATTGTAGAATCCACTCTTGGCAGCAGGCAGCGGGGTAGCAGTGCGGCGCATGTATACGGGCACATTTCTCATCCCTACCATCTTTGCCATCACTTCCCCTACCTCTTCATATGTTAAATCATTCTTGAGGCAGACTGAAGACTTAAGTGCCGGCTTAAGTGAAAAGTTAAGGGAAACATTCAATAATTGCAACACAAACACTGACGTAATCAGTTTTAATGTGAAAAGATGCCGACGAAAGAAGAGAAGAGGCAGGTCATTAGGGTGGAGAAAAGAAGAGCTGCTCAGGAAGCAGCAAGCACGTCAACCTCTGAGCAAATGAATGCTAAACAGAGAAAGAGAATGAAAACTAGGAATGCTCAAGTCAAGTGGATTCAGTGCGTTGTTATTGGAATCTAATAATTAACACTTGAAAAATATCTACTAATACAAAATGACCAGTACTAACTAGTATAGCAGTATTACCCACTGAAAGGAGACGAGAATCTGAAATAACTTATCTAGCTATTAAAATCAGTTAAAACAGTAATTCTTAAAAATTAACAAATGCTTAATGAAAAGAAGAGCATGAATCCATATAAAAAACGAACATGAAAATAGAAGTGTAACTGTTGAGTCATTCAGTAATTAGGTTAAAGTAATGGGGTATTTTCTAAGACATATAAAATGTCCAGGTGTGCTAAGAAGACAGCTTACAAGATCGGCAACATTTGTCTTAACATGCTGGAAACAACAGCAAAGGATAATAAAATATTTAGTCTTATCATTAATAAGTTACATGGCAGGCTAGATGTTAAAGCTTGAAATGACCTGCATGTTATAATCAAGAAGGCCCCACAGTTTGCATTAATGAAAATAAATGTTTGTGTATGCTCTACACCTAAATATGCACAAAAACTTCTAATGCTATGCTGTATGCAAATTAGGGCAACTAAAAGCAGTAAGATTTTTCTAAGTAGTATAACTGATACCGATTTTATGAACCACTGGATTTTTGGTTTGTCCACTTGGTAGATAACAATGCTGGGGTTACTTTCACCCTCATGTGCGATTTCTGGGACTTGCATTAGTGCTTTCTTCTTTCAAATTGTGGTTCTTGTTGATTAAACAAATATCCGAGTTTTGCTTTGTCACTTTGTATCACTAATACAAGGAGCAATTTTACATCAAGAATAACAACCACCAAAAAGTGTGTGAAAATTGTTAGCAGTACTTAATGTTAACGTTCACTTCCAGGCACTGTGTCATGAGACAGCCGTTACAAAGGCTCTCTCTCTCTTTAAAAAAATATTAAAAATTACAATTAATGGTTTACAGAGGCATGCAAAAGTCTGGGTACCCTCCCTTAAAATGTCTGTCACTGTGAATAGTTAAGTGAGCAGAAGACAAACTGGTCAACAAAAGGCATAAAGTTAAAGCTGACACATTTCTTTAATATTTTAAGCAAGATTACATTTTTATTTTCACGGATGGTGTGATGTTTACTTCCAGAATTTGCAGGTATTTATTTGAATCCACTCTTCCCTCTTCCAATGACATATTCCCTATGGCACTGGCTGCAACACAATCCCAAAGCATGATCGATCCACCCGTATGCTTAGTAGTTGGAGTGGTGTTCTTTTTCTGGAATTCGGCACCCTTTGTTCTCCAAACATACCGTTGCACATTGCGGCCAAAAGCATTATTTTAACTTCATCAGTCCAAAGAACTTGTTTCCAAAATTTATCAGGCTTGTTTAGATGTTCATTTACAAACTTCATGTGCTGAATTTTGGGGCTAGGATGCAAGAAAAATCTTCTTCTGCAGACTTTACCATGAAGATTATATTTATGGAGGTGTCACTGCACAGTACAACATTGCACCACCAGAGTCTTCTAAACCTTCCTAAAGGTCTTTCACAGTCAAATTAGGGGTTGGTGGTATTTGCCCTTCTATCAATCCAAAAAGCAGTTCTTCCAGAAAGGTTTCTTGGTCTTCCAGACCTCAACCGTTCCTGCTAACTGCCATTTCTTAATAACAGTACAAACTGAGGAAACATCTACAATTTGCTATCTTAGTGTAGCCTTCTCTTGCTTTGTGAGCATCAATAATTTTATTTTTCAAAGAGGAGCCCATTGCTGGTGATTGTTGGGAAAAGTTTTGAGGAGTCTGAGAATTTATACTGCTTTGACATTTACATCACCTGGGGTTTCCAAAGGAAGACTGTGAACAAGCCATAGCCCTAATCGCCCTAGCTCACCAAGATAGGCGAGCATAGGAACTGTGATATTTGAGTACTGCAGATAACCAGCTTACACTTCTTATTTAATGTTGGATGGGGTATAATCAGTTGAAGTAGAAAAATCACGAAGAGGACTAAAGATTTTTGTGAATGTGCAGTGATGAAAAATATGGGAGCACAGAACAATTAAAACTAAATGTGTGATCCAGGCATTGAATTGCAAACTGAATTTGTCCAAGTCACCGTCCAGGAAAGTAAGTTACATTATCCTGCCTGATTCAGCAACAAAAATGATTCACTCTGTACCAACGTCTTTTTGATAAATCATTCTTAATGCTGAGAGGAATTAAGGCCTATCCTTTCGTGGACACTGTTCTATCCAAATATTAATGTCTTAAAATATAAACTTGTGATTCAATCTGAGAAGGTCTGACTTCATTTTACTGCCTCCTCTACAAAACTATATTGAATGTAGCTGCTCTTTCTTATCAAAGCTAGTTTTTATGTTTAATGAGTATTAGAAGGCATGGTACAAAAAATCACTGGGGTCACTTTAATGCCAGTTTTCAAATTTGCTCACCTATGGGTTTTCAGGATTCTTTCAACAATGTCAGTAACAAAGAATCTATACTAATAAAAGGCAAAGCCCTCACTGACACACTCACTCATCACTAATTCTCCAACTTCACGTGTAGGTAGAAGGCTGAAATTTGGCAGGCTCATTCCTTACAGCTTACTTACAAAAGTTGGGCAGGTTTCAATTCAAAATTCTACGCGTAATGGTCATAACTGGAACCTATTTTTCTCCATATACTGTAATGGACTTTACCTCAATGGCCATGGGGGGCGGAGTTGCGTGTCACATCATCACGCCTCCCACGTAATCACGTGAACTGACTGTCAACGCAGCACGTAGAAAATAAGAAAGAGCTCCAAAGAGCGCTGAAGAAAAACGCATACAAGCTTATTCATAAGTGCATATATGTAAATACATGTATACACATACACAAATATATATATATATATATATATATATATATATATATATATATATATATATATATATATATATATATATATATATATACTAGCAGAATACCAGCCAAGAGCGGAAGTAGTGTGTTAAAGAAGGTAAAATAAGAAAAGGAAAAATTTTAAAAATAACGTAACATGATTGTTAATGTAATTGTTTTGTCATTGATATGAGTGTTGTTCTCATATATATATATATATATATATATATATATATATATATATATATATATATATATATATATATATATATATATATATATATATATATATATATATATATATATATATATATATATATATATATATATATATATAGTATAATACAAAATTGGCAGCAGAAGTAGTGTGTGTTAAAGAAGGAAAGAGAAAGAAAAGGAAACATTTTGAAAATAACGTAACATGATTCTCAATGTAATTGTTTTGTGATTTGGTGGCAGCGCCACAAAGTTATTTTCGCCTAGCTGCATCAGAAAATGTACCACGCACGCCTGACATGCCTCCTTTTTACTGTTTTATCACAGCTTGGATTGTTGCTGTCATATATATATATATATATATATATATATATATATATATATATTGTCACGCACGCGCGAGTAGGAGGCCGCGGATTGATTCGATAGCACCTGGGAAACCATTCGCCGCCAGGGAATGGCGGGTATTAACTTTCTCCCTCTGCTTCCTCGTAGAAAGAAAGACCTTCCTGCACCATAGGCCTGGATTGACCGCAGTGCGATACTTCCGCCCTTCCTCCGCCATCTTGCCCTGACGTCATCCTTCCCATCCTCCCTTGCGGTCCTTCCCGCCATCCCTCCACTTCCGGCTCCTCCCCAATAAAATGGCGCGGCCGGAGTCGTTTGTTTATGCAAAGACCTGTTTTCTTTTCTGTACAATATACGGGGCCGGAAACCCCAACCCTTATTGCTGTCTCCTCGGTCCTTTTACATCTGGCGTAGTCGGCAGGATAGAGAGATCCCGGAATGACGGAGGGACAGGACCTCAACACGGTGCTGCAGGCGATGAATGACCAGCTCCAGGCGCTGCAGCTTGCGCAAGCCGCCACCACCCGGGAGCTGGAGGCCACGAAGGCCAGGTTAGTGGAAGCCCAACGGGCGAGACAGACCCGCCCAGGCAGCCGCCTCCTTTAGTCCCGATGGGCCCTTCGGAGACGCCGACGGCGGCTACCTGGGCATGTTTGAGAGGACGGCCACCCGGAACGAGTGGCAGCGGTCCGAGTGGGCGTCCATCCTGGCGCCATACCTGAAGGGACCAGCTGGGCCTATTATGACCTCCTGAGGAGGAGGCCGCAATTACGACCTCCTCAAGCCCGAAATACTGGCCCGCTACGGCATTAGCCCGGGCCAGCAGGCGGCCGAATGGCGGAACTGGGTCTTTGACCCTGAAAAGCCCTCTCGCGCCCAGGCGTTCGAGGTTCTGGGGCAAGATGGGCGCTGGCTACGCCAGAGGGACCGACGGGCGGAAAGTGGTCGAGCGGGTGGCCTGTGAAGGCCTGGTCAATGCGATGCCCAGTTCCCTCGCCCAGCAGGTCCGGGGACACGCCTACCAGAACATGTCGGGCCTCCTCGACGTCCTGGAGCGTCAGTTGGCGGTCCTCCGACTTGGGGGGTCAGAAAAGCCTGCTCGCGGGAACCGGCAGGGACGGGCGGCCACCCCCGAGCCCCCTCGACGCGCTGCAGAAGCGCCAGCCAGAGCCAGAGAGAGGCGGGACCGCCGCTGTTTCAAGTGTGGCGAGACCGGTCACCTGCTACCAAACTGCCCGCATCACATCGCCCCGGAGCCTATGGACTGCAGCTGGACGTCGTCGGAGAGGTATTGTACCCCGCCGCATCCCTTGGCGAGTCCGAATACGGGAGTGGTGTTGCTAAATGGGCACGCCGTGGTGGCTTTGTTTGATTCCGGCAGCAACATTACCATTGTTGCTCGCCGTTTTGTCTTACCGCAACAGTGGTTAAAACAGCATTTGTTGGTCACCTGTGTGCATGGGGGACTAGGTCATATCGTTCCGCTCACTGCTATGTCACCTGGAAGGGGAACCAATCCAAATGACGGTCGCTGTGTTACCTGACCCCCTTCCCAGTGATTTTGGGACAAGACTGGTCTAAAAGAATCAGCGGTAAGCCATTCGCGCTCCGGGGCCTCGTTGGATCTTGTTATGAGGGGAAAAGGCACCCCTCCCGCGGCCTCCACGCCGTGCACAAGGGCAGGCCCTATGGGCGCTGGTGTCTCGGGGGACCTTTCCGTGGCTACGGACCTTGACCCGGAAGATTCCGCGGAGAAGGGACTAGCCAGGGAACTCTTCCCGGCCCAGGCCCCAAGACCCTCGCGCCCTGGACCATCAATTTCGGTCCACGCCGCCTCCTTTAAGAGGGAGCAGTGGAATGATGACTCCCGCGCTTTGCCGGAATGCGTCGTTCTGCCTAACAGCTCAACAGCGGACGGATCCACACCGCGGAACCCTTCTTTGTCCTTGAGAATGATCTGTTGTACCGGTGGCTACCCATGAGGGCGAGGTGCGAAGTTGTTGCTAATTCAGCGTACCTTCCGGGGGATATGCGAGTTGGCACATGCTCACCTCCTAGGCGCCCACCTCGGGGCCGAAAAAACACTGGAGAGGATTAAGCTCCGCTTTTACTGGCCTGGGATCAATGAGGAGGTCCGGCGGTTCTGTCAATCCTGTCCGAGTGCCAGACCCGCCAGATTCCTAGGAGGGACCGTGCTCCTCTAGTCCCTATTCCCTCGTGGACATCCCCTTTGAAAGGATAGGGGTCGATTTGGTGGGACCCTGGAGCCCTCAACCCGTGGCCACAAGTATATCCTAGTCATGGTGGACTATGCCACCCGGTACCCAGAGGCGGTTCCCCTGCGCCCGCTAATACTAAAAGCATCGCGACGGAACTGGTTAATTTGTTTTCGCGTGGGCATACCCAAGGAGGTCCTCACGGACCAGGGTACGCCTTCACTTCGGATACGCTCAAGGAGGTAGCCAAATTACTGCAGATAAAGCACCTGAAAGCGCCAGTCTATCACCCGCAAACTGACGGGTTGGTCGAACGTTTAATCAGACGCTTAAGCAGATGCTCCGCAAGGTAGTCAGCGGACGGCAGGAACTGGGACCAGCTCCTCCCGCTCGTGCTTTTTGCCTACCGGGAGGGACCCCAGGCCTCTACAGGCTTCTCCCCTTTGAATTACTATACGGGCGACAACCCCGGGGAATCCTCGACATCCTAAAAGAAGGCTGGGAGGCCGAGGCTCTTCCCTCCTCTAACATTTTGAGCACGTGCGCAACTGCGCGACCGACTCACAAAGATCAGGCCCCTCCTAAAAGAGCACGTGACTCGCGCGCAAGCAGCGCAGGCCCGGTGTTACAACCGCAACTCCGTCCTCAGGGAGTTCCCCGGGGACCGAAGTTATGGTGCTCGCCCCACCTCCCACTTTCGAAGCTGCTCGCCACTGGCAAGGGCCTTACGAGGTTAAGGAGAGAAGGACTCGCCGACTATTTGGTGAAACAGCCCAATGCGTCGACCGAAAGTGAGAGGATCTATCATGTCAACCTGTTAAAGCCCTGAGAGATAGAGAGGAGCTCCCAGCTCCCGTAGGTCACTCTCCCTTTCGCAAGCACAACTGCCCTTAACCTCGGCGAAGAGCTGACCCCCAAGCAGCGGCAGGAGTTAGCCCAAACACTCCGAGCCATCCCCGAGGTAGTGAGGGAGTCACCCGCCGGACCGCTGATTGAGCACATATAGTCACGGAGCCCGGGTAATCGTCCGGGAGAGGCCCTACCGACTCCCGGAGGCAAAACGCGCAGAGGTCGAACTGGAGGTGAAACGTATGTTGGACATGGACATAATTGAAGAGAGCCATAGTCCCTGGTCCAGCCCTATTGTCCTCGTCTCCAAGCCAGACGGCTCCTGGAGGTTCTGTAATGACTTTAGACGCCTGAATCAGATCTCCAAGTTCGATGCCTACCCCATGCCCCGCATTGACGACCTCCTTGAGCGGCTGGGTACGGCTCGGTATCTGACTACCCTTGACATGACAAAAGGGTATTGGCAAATTCCTTTAACGGCATCCGCAAAGGAGAAAACGGCCTTTAGCACCCCTAGCGGGCACTGGCAGTACAAGGTCCTCCCATTTGGGCTGCACGGGCCCGGCGACCTTCCAACGTCTGGTAGACAGAGTGCTGAAGCCCCACCAGTCCTATAGTGCCGCCTACCTGGATGACGTTGTCATCTAGGTAGAATGCCCAGAGGGGACTGGGCGGTCTCATGGTCTGGAATCCCTACAGATTTTATTTTTCTCCAGCCGCCTGGAGTTTTTTGTTTTTCTGTCCCCCCTGGCCATTGAACCTTACTCTTATTCGATGTTAATGTTGATTTATTTTTTTATAATTATGTCTTTCATTTTTCTATTCTTTAATATGTAAAGCACTTTGAGCTACTGTTTGTATGAAAATGTGCTATATAAATAAATGTTGTTGTTGTTGTTGTATCTATTCCGGCACCTGGGAGGAGCATCTACTGCAAGTCGCAGCTGTCCTCCGAACACTGGCTAAAGCCGGCCTCCGCATAAACCCCCGGAAGTGTTTTTTTGGATTAAAGGAGGCCAAATATTTAGGCTACCTCGTGGGACAAGGACAGGTGCGGCCACAGAGCTCCAAAGTTAAAGACATCTTAGAATGGCCCCTCCGAATACCAAGAAACAGGTGCAGGCTTTCTTGGGGCTTGCGGTTACTACCGCGGTTTGTTCCCGCCCGAAAGAGCAGCACCCTTGACTGACCTGACAAAAAAGGGCGCTCCCCTATACGTGGTGTGGACCGACAAAGCAGAACACGCATTCAGTGACCTAAAGAAGGCCCTACGCCGGCACCTGTGTTACGGACGCCCGATTTTGGGCTCCGCTTATTCTTCAGACCGACGCGGACACAGGCCTGGGTGCCGTGCTGAGCCAAAGCGCCGATGGTGTCGAGCACCCTGTGATGTACCTTAGCGAACTGATGGACGGGAGACCCGCACGCGGCAGTGGAGAGGGAGGCCTTGGCCATTAAGTGGCAGTGACCCACCTCCGTTACCTGCTGGGCTGGCGACGCTCTGGTGACTGATCACGCTGCACTTCAGTGGATGTCCCTACACAAAGAGTCGAATCCGGGTCACCAGGTGGTTCCTGGACTTACAGCCGATAAGTTCACTGTCACTTATCGGCGGGCACCCTTCAGGCCAATGCCGATGCCCTCTCGTATTCACGACCTCTCGGTTAGGTCCGCCACCACGGTCCTGGGCTAAGGGGGATCGTGTCACGCCGCCGAGTAGGAGGCAGCGGATTGATTCGATAGCACCTGGGAAACCATTCGCCGCCAGGGAATGGCGGGTATTAACTTTCTCCCTCTGCTTCCCCGTGAGAAAGAAAGACCTTCCTGCACCATAGGCCTGGATTGACCGCGTGCGATACTTCCGCCCTTCCTCCGCCATCTTGCCCTGACGTCACCCTTCCCATCCTCCCTTGCGGTCCTTCCCGCATCCCTCCACTTCCGCTCCTCCCCAATAAAATGGCCGCGACGCCCGGAGTCGGCGTCGCGTTATGAACTGTTTTGTTTATTCAAAGACCTGTTTTCTTTTTCTGTACAATATACGGGGCCGGAAACCCCAACCTTTATTGCTGTCTCCTCGGTCCTTCACAATATATATATATATATATATATATATATATATACATATATATATATATATACACACACACACACACACATACACATATATATATATATATATATATATATATATATATATATATACACATACATATATATACACATATATATACTTGTGTGTATGTTTGTATGTGTCTATATGTGTGTGTATAGCTTTGGTCACTGATTGCAAGGAAAAATAATAAAATGTAGTCTATAAGTTATTAAACAGTAAAACATTAACGTTTTAAGAAGTACAGGTACATTGAGCACTACTGGAGTGGTTTCAGGTAAACTACATTTTAAAGACTGTGTAACACAACAGGTAAGTAACTAACAGCAGCTAAAATGTATATGGATCATCTCTCGGTAGTAGATCCCTTTTGAAAGGCGCTACACGACGGCTGTGGTATAGAAATTACATTTTCTATGTGAACTTTCAAATTTGTGCCTCTGGTAATGTGCCTTACCGGCAATTAAAGAAAATTATTTTTGTGTCCTTTGCAATGTTAAGAGAGAAAGGCTTTGGTTTGGGATAAAAGGAAAAAGGTGTAAAGAAAGGAAAGTTGCCTTTCCTTTTATATAGTATAGAGAGATGTGTTGCTGACGATATGAGCATCTTCTGGGGACAGTCGCGTGTGTCTTGTGTAGACTGGTGAGACGTCCCGCCATTAATCAGCTGTGATGGCACTGTCAGTCTTCCACTCCTGTGCGTATCTTCATAATCCGAGCTGAGGACCTCATAATCGTATACGTGCAAAAGAAAGTGTGAATCGCCTTAATATTATTTTGCCGTGGTGTAGAAAAGGGGTCCCGTGTTTGCACTTGTCTGGGCTATAGCGCAGGGGGAGGAAGAAAAAATTAAAAGTGCTCACTTTGACTTAAGGCAGAAGCGCAGTCAGCGTCTCAAAGGCCGGCACAGCTACGCGCGCGCTGGCTGCTCGACTTTTGCTGGGCAGGAGACCCTTTGTACACACGTTCATGATATCAAAAGTCTAAGCGTTCTTTGGAGGTAATTCATATATTATATATATAGCAAAATACCCGCTACCATGGCGGAGAAGTAGTGTGTTAAAGAAGTAATGAAAAGAAAAGGAAACCTTTTAATAATAACGTAACATGATTGACATTGTCATGAGTGTTGCTGTCATATAAATGCCTGCCTAAATAAGTCACCCTCGCTTTGCTCTTACTTTTTTACCGTTCATTTAATCATGGCTAGTGGCGGAAAACTTATAAAATGGAAGGAGGATGGCTTTACCAAAACAAATATTGATGGCGAATCGATTATTCATAAAGCTTGAATTGGTGATCTGTTTTTCTGTGTTAACCTCATATTTTTCATACTTCTTCTCAAACTAAGGTGGTGCGAGGGTAAAATGAATCGGGATACAGTGATCAATGTAATCGTGTACCAGGAAATCATGCATTGACAAAACTCCCTTTGCTTGTAATGCAAAGTGTGATTAAATGCATTATTTTTAACGCGTTAAGAGCACATGCATCGAAGCTTCTCAGCTGTGCTTGTGCTAAGAACGAAATGAGATGAATGGGAGGGGTGATGATGACGTGACTCCCCCACCCGCCTTAACTGTTAATCCCCCACAAACACAGTCTCTCGGAATTTGCATAAGCACACCCCTTCACCTACAATTTTAACTTAGTTACAAAGTGATCAAAACTCTCGTTTATATCCTCGTCCTCTCATTAAACTTGTATCCCGCATTCCGTGGGCATGTGAAACGCCAGCGTAGCCTGTCTATGAACTTAATTTAAAGTTTAGGTTTGCACCTTGCTTTCTTTCAGGTAGCAGGACTCATGAATATGGTAGTATATGTCACTCGCCGCTTCTTATTGTTTTTCGCTGCCTTCTCAATTATATAATGCAAGTTTTCTTAAGCGCTTTTGGAGGTCTTCCTGATTTTCTCGCACTGCGCTGACAGTCAGTTCACGTGATTACGTGGGAGGCGTGATGATGTCACACTAAACTCCCCCACGTCTTTCCAGCTAAACTCTATTACAGTTAATGGAGAAAATACCTTCCAGTTATGACCATTAGGCGTAGAATTTGAAATGAAACCTGCCCAACTTTTGTAAGTAAGCTGTAAGGAATGAGCCTGCCAAATTTCAGCCTTCTACCTACACGGGAAGTTGGAGAATTAGTGATGAGTCAGTGAGTGAGTGAGTGAGTGAGGGCTTTGCCTTTTATTAGTATAGATAGATATATATATATATATATATATATATATATATATTTATACACACACACACACACACACATATATATATATACATATATATACATATATATATATATATATATATACACATATATACATATATATATACACACTCATACATGCATACATACATACATATACATATATACACACTCTTTGGGGTGCGAGCAGCTGTTGCTGGGGGTGGCTGAATCCATCAAGGAAGAAAAATGAAAAACATTATTTGTACACAATCTTAATTTATCCATTACTAAATAATTAAATGGGCAGGCTATTTCGTATCAGTGCAATACGCTGTTTGTTAAAATGGATGACTCCCGCTCTTACGTGCAAGTCTGCGTGGATATTATGAACTATCATATCTGTTCAAGTTCTATTTAAATTTTAAATAGAAGGAATTTTTATTTAGTCGACAGAAGTATCTTTGGTAGGAATGCAAGTTAAATGTAGGCATCACTGCACTGTTTTCTTCACCATACAAATGTAAAGAGTAACTTCGCCTTACATTCCAACCAAAGATATTTGTGTCAACTACATCAGGGGTGTCAAACTCAATTGCACAGGGGGCCAAATTCTAAAACACACTTTAGGTTGCGGGCCGAACAGGATAAACATTTATTGAACACACTAAACCTAAACTTTTAAAACTTTAAAACTTAACTTTTTTGAACATAAATATGAATAAAAACAGACAGGAATATTATTCCGAAATAAATCAACTCAAACCTTAAATAACTTATAATATTTTGCTCTCCATTAAAATATATCCTGTCTAAATTATACAAGTTAGAAATAAAGTAAACGTTAAAAGAACAAACATTCAAATTTCTTTACTCTTATGTAATTTTATATAAAAAATAAACTTAGATTTTAAATATCCCAAAAGATTTTGCTCTCCATAAAAATATATCCTGTCAAAATTATACAAATTCAAATATGAACATGCTGCATAACAAAACCTGGAAATATAAATAAAATGTGTTCTTTTCAGCAATAACAAATCAAATCATTCCGTTGTCTTTGCTCTTATGTCATTTTATCAGATTTGGACGCCTGACATCGTTTTTTGGCCACAAGTTCGTTTCTGTTTGGTGTGAGGTTCTGTGTTGTGGAGATTCTCAGGATGGACTGTAGGTGCTCATCAGTAAGGCGACTCCTGTGTGCTGTTTTGTTAGTTTTCATCACTGAGGAGAGCTTCTCACACAGATATGTGCTACCAAACATGCACAAGGTTCGAGCCGCATGTAGACGGAGCTGAGCATTTGTGCGGGAATGGAGTGAATAAACTGTGCAGGCCGTGCAGTATCGTACTTTGCCTTAAGTGTGCCATTACACTGCAGCTCAATGACCTCCATCTGAATCTGCACAGGTGCAGTTTCAACATCGACGTTAAATGGGTTGCGAAACAATTCAAAATTCTTTTTTTGTTCTTCAAAGTCACCAAAGCACCGTGCGAACTCAGTGAGCAGTGCGCTCAGTTTATCAGCAAAGTGCATATTTGGGAACACCGTTGTGCCGACTTGGTTCAACATTACTTGGCAACAGGGAAAGTGGGGCAAGTTGCACTGGTGCATTTGTGTCTCCCATAAAAGTAGCTTCACTTGAAATCACTTTGTGATTTTGCACGGGTAAAAACGTCTGCTGAAGTGTCAGATTCTTCTTTAGCTCTTCTGCTTTCTGTATCTTCTGCATTGCATTCAGGTCTTTCAGGTTATCTTGATGTTTTGTCTCATAGTGCCGTCTTAGATTAAATTCTGTAATTACAGCCACATTAGCTCCACAAATGAGACACACGGGTTTACCGGCAATGTCAGTAAACATATACTCAGCCTCCCATCGGTTTTTAAAGGCTCTATTTTCAGAATCATCTTTTCTCTTCAGCATCGTGTGGGCTAGCTTCGCAATAACTTGCAGCATCATAAGCTAGACTTGATTAACACGGTAAGTGTTCGGCAAGGGAGTTGAAGCGCTGCATCATGGGATCTGTAGTTTATCGTGTTACCAGCGCTTCATATCCCCGGGCCATTAATAACAATAATACAGTATATAAAATGATCTTGAGGGCCGGATATAATTACACGCCGGGCTGGATGTGGCCCGTGGGCCTTGAGTTTGACACATATGGACTGAATAGAACTTGAAAAGAAATATTTTTTCGAATGTGATCACGCAATTCAGATCGAGTTGACGTGCACTACAGTACATCGAGCCCGCGTGCTATTGTGGTTTTGCCTGTGTGCCTCAATAATTTACCCTCCCCTCGCTCTTACTTTTTTACCGTTCATGTAATGAATACACACAATACCTTCTACCTACACGGGAAGTTGGAGAATTAGTGATGAGTCAGTCAGTCAGTGAGGGCTTTGCCTTTTATTAGTGTATATATATATATATATATATAAATAAATAAATAAAATCTTCATTTGGGTCTTGATCTTTGTTTGTCCGCTAATGAATTAGAAGAAGCACTAGATGGCAGTAGAGACACAGCTAAAACATAGGCATTGCATTAAGAATCTCCTCCAGGCTTATACTACTGAAGACTGTAGTACTCCAGTCACACCTCTACCCCTGAATCGCCTGTTGAACTTATTGTTTTAAACAGAGGAAAAGCTAACTATAGCCATCCAGTATATGTTAATTTCATTAGTAATAATAAAATAATTTTTTTTACAAAAAGTTGCCCACCAAAAAATAATAAACAAACATGAGGAAAAAAATCCAGCAGTGCCACACAGCAGCACCTGACACAACACAAAACCAAATGGAGAGATTCAGGAGCATATTTTCTCATATTCATTGCATATTTGAATGTATAGTGCAACCCAAAATGAACATTTATGGTTTCTCAAAAACAATATAAAAATGTAACAGCCGTGGTAGTTGAACAGAAGATGTCCCTTCCCCACAGTCTAGTCATAGCAATGTGTGAATGAAATGGGTTGCCATTAGTGGAATTGAAGGGCCTTTTCATTTCTATTGGCCATTTAAGCTTTGATGAGGTAAATACAGTAAGTAGACAGATACAGAATATGCGGACCACATATTACTGGAATAATATGCTGGGACAGAACACAGAGGGTAAGCATACAGTTTACTGTATATAAAAAATATATTTTGAAAAGTAACATTTAAACTTTATAATGATGGTCTGTTAAGTCATTTGCTCATATGTAACTTGTACGACGTTAAAGGAAATGCTGGGACTATAGAAGTATTGTATGATACCTTTTGCTTCTTCATATGCAAAATGAGCCAGCACTTCAGAGCATGATGGATATTAATTTGCTAAAACAAATATTAGAAGAAATCTTTTCTTGTCCAATGCAAATTCTCTATACATCCCCAATGCAGTGTTGGTCCATCCTGTTCTCCAGATAGAGGGACCAAGGGCTGACTTACAGTTTACAATATAATATCACCTGCATTTACCCTCCTTGATAAACTTAATGCTTTCTATGCTCATTTTGATCATGATAAGAAGCAGATTACCTTCTCAGTTAACTGTGAATCATTCTCATTTGTTTCTGTACATGATCTAAAGCAGACTTTTGAACAAGTTACAGTTCCATAAGGCATTGGGTTCAGATGGAATATCAGTGTGTTTTTAAAATCGTAGCAACCAATTAGCTACAGTCAAGTCAAGTCAAGTCAAGTTGAGGGGCGTGTACAGAACAACTCGGTATCCCAGTTGGCAATGCCCCAGGCAGACATGCGGTCCAGTCCCACCCTCCGGGAATGACCCTCTATCTGCCACTGCCAGCTGTTACATGTGCGTCCCCTTGGCTTTGTCCAGCCACTTGGGTCCCGAACAATGAGGATCTTATGAGATAGATAACCCTCAGGGAAATGCGCCACATGGTCATAGTGCCTCACAATGCAAGTAATGTGCCTCATTCGGGACTACATGAGCAACCACTTATTCGACACAAACTCAAACCAACGGTACCCAAGGATTTTACGGAGAGACACAGTACCAAAGGAGTCCAGTCTTCGTCTCAGGTCACTGAATAGCGTCCATGTCTCTCAACCATATAGCAAGATAGGAAGCACCAGGACTCTAACGACTTGGACCTTCATCCTTTTGCATAGATATTGGGAGCACCACTGTAATGGAAGGATTTTTTACGGGGAATCAAGAGAGCAGATGGGCGTTGGTCGCTCAGCGCGAAACCCAGCTGCCTTACTAATGTTTTGGAAAGATACAGCCAAGGTTATGCTGGCTTGTTTTTCACTTTGAGGGGCTTTTACTGTATACAGCCCTTATTTTTGTGTGCCTCCTGGTACCAGGTGCCGTCTCCATCAGGGCCAAGTGCAAAACAACACCGCGTCCCGTGGAAGGGTGTGTACTGAAACTAATCACTTCTGTATACACTGCTTGCACGTAAGCCGCTTTGGGCAAGGACGCTCAATTAGTATATAAGGGAAGGGTTCGCCCTCAGTTTCTTTGGAGGCTCAACCGTGGGGACAGCGCGCACCACCCGGTATTTAAAAAAAGGAAAATGAGTTGGTCCTCTGACAAGACTGACAAGCGGGCCCCCTCAGTCTACTGGTCTGGGATGATGGCTCTGTGTCTTTTTATATGTCTGTAAGTATTGTTTTGTTTTGTATGTCTGCATTATATGTGTTTGATTATTATAGTTGAGTAAGTAAATAAAATAGAAGTATTGGACCTCTTCTCTCTGATTCTTTGCCTACTTATGTTCTAATCCCTTGAACCATTTTCCAGAATCAATACAACCACACATCCCTTTACAGCAACCTCATGACCCCAATGCTTTCCCAATCCGTCTGCTGACTTCATAGGAAGAGTAACCAGGACATGAATGTCACTGGCAAGTAAACCTCTCAATGAGGTCAACACTCCCTCTGCAGACAGACACACTGCTGATGGCCGTGCCCAAGATGTCATTAAAGACTTAGATCTTTGGTTTTTATCAGGACACTCGCAAACCCAGACACTCAAACTCCTCACTCAGTCTCTCAAGCGCCCCAATCAGAGCCTCCATTGACTCTACGAAGATCACAGCATTGTCAGCAAAGTCAAGATCAGTGATTCTTTCTTCACCAACAAATGCCCCAAAGCCGCTGGACCCCATGACCTTGCCCAACACCCAGCCCATACAAGCATTGAACAGAGAAGAAGCAGAACATAACCCTGACGAACCCCAGAATCAACTGGGAAAAACACAGAGGTTCTGCCTCCACTCTGCATAGAACTCGCAGTACCAGTATACAAGCCGGCCATGATCTCCAGCAACCTCGAGGGGATCCCACAAACTTTCAGGATGTCCCACAGGGCAGCGCGATCAACCGAGTCAAATGCTTTTACGAAAATCGACAAAGGCTGCAAAGAAACTCTGCCAATATTCGCGTCTGTGCTCCATGAGAACCCTCTGTGCTAGGATGCAGTCGATGGTTGACTTCTTAGGTGTAAAACCAGACTGTTCTGGTCACTGGTAGGTGAGCAAGCGATCACAGATCCTATTGAGGATGACCCTAGCAAGGACCTTACCCGGCACTGAGAGCAGTGTTATCCCCCTGTAGTTGCCACAATCCAGACTATCACCCTTCCCTTTCCAGATAGGGACGACAAGTCCCGTTTTCTAGGCTAATGGGATGATGCCAGCTTTCCAAAAGGAAGAAAAGATTGCTTGCAATGCCAGGAGGACAGCCTTACCTCCAGGAGAAGTTCACCCCGGATACCACAGATCCCTGCAGCCTTTCCTACCCTCAGATAGTTCACCACCTGTGCAATCTCAGTGAGACTGGGTGGTTCACGGCTAATTACAAGATCAGCCTCAAGGACCGTGGACCCAAAGATATCCAACGTCCTAGCTGGAGGATCAGCTTTGAACAACTGCTCAAAGTAGCCAGCCCAGCAGGTCACAACTGCAGTGTCATCCGTAAGGACCATTCCATCAGCTTCCCTGACTGCCTTCAGTGATATTGTTAATATTTCACTGACAGAATCTGTTGTCCGTGTATTCTTCAGGCAGTTAAGGGTGCTGAGGGTCAAATGTAACACTGATTCAAATTTGCACCCCCGGCAATCTTATCACCATTCTCGACCACATCATTTTATTGTTCATTTTTTACTCCTCTATGAACAACCATTCACTCACTGAGAATTCTGTTTTATGGTCTTTACTGAAAGTGTATTTATGATCAGATTACATTTTGCTTTTTAGATTTCTAATAAAATGTAATCGTCAAAATAATCATCATCTGTGCACTCCTGAGCAGAAGACTTTTTATGTTACTGTATGACCTAATAACAGCTAAAAAAATTTAAATTGAAAGGTCAAGTCCCAGCCCTCTTGTAATCTTGCCTCGTGTTTTCCATCTTTCGTTCAATGGATTTTAAACAGGCTTAATTCACTGATGCAAGGCATGAAAACCCAAAGTAGTTCAGCTGCACTGCAGCAAAGGCACTTTCCTGTGTACCCTTTAATCTCCTGACATCTTCAAATAGTCTGCTGGCAAAATGAGAACGCTGATAAGTAACTAATCAACAGTAAAGGAGATGCATGTGTCCTTTAACAAAGAAACTAGAAACAAAACAGGATCCTCGATATACAGTGCTTTACAATGAAAACCAGTGTGCTAAGCCCTTATCATGGCCAGATATAAATTATGAGAAGCCCTTTACTAGAATACTATTATTCAGACAGGACCGAAATACTAAGACAGAGAATTGAGTCAAGATGAGAAAGCTATGAATCATAAAGCAGAACAACAAAACCTAAATCACTGAACTGCACTTATTCACATTAAAGTAGGTTGTGTTTCAGCAATACACTGCAGATCTCTGAGGAGGCAACAAAAGCATATGATAAGAGATGTGCATAAGATATAATTTATCTTGGTTTTCAGAAGTCTTTTGATAAGAGCCATTCCATGTCAAATCAACCAAAGGCCTACACACTTCGGACTCGAAAAATTCTGGAAAAATTACCAGGTGCACCCATGTTAGTCAAGAGACACCCTGTAAATTTTTTTCATGCAAGATCAATACTTTCCAAGATACAGTCAATTTACTGAGGGCAGGGTGGTGTTGATTTTATGCGGCTTCATTTTTTTTTTTTTTTATCAAATTTCACAAGTCCATAGCTCAAAACCACTGAGTACGCTCAGACTTTTCACACTAGTACATTAATTGGTATAGTATGTGACAAAATTAAAACATTTTCTCCAGATGAATCCTGAAAGGTCAAATGAGCCCCATGAAATTGACCAAAATTTAATCTGAGGTTTTGGCTTAGCTATGTTTAGGCCTCAGAAATACATATTTGTAACCAACACAGGCTTTTTTTATGCAAATCTTTCATGTTTATTTTCCATCTTGAACATAGGCTGAATGTGCCATGTGTCAAAGTTTTCAAAAATGTCAAACTTTTTTTCTATCTCATGTTGCTTAACAGAAAATGTGTTTCTCCATGGCCAAAGAGACATTCCTACAGAAAACAGCAAACTAAAGTCAGCCAGGTGTCTGTCCAAATATTCACAACTGAAGCAGCAGTCGAGCTCCTGCCCTCTCATGATCACACTCTTGATGCATCTCTCCCATTAAACCAGTGTCCTATTGGAGGCTACGTTGGGTGTATGAATGAGGCCAAATGTTGAATTGGTGTGATTCGTGACAAGAGTTAGGCGGAATTACACATCCTTATATGTTCCATGCACCCAAACTATCCTGCACAGTCTTTCCATTGGCTACCTAGAGACGAGATTTGTTGGGTGCCATTACAGTGTGTCATTGCACTGCTTAGTGCACCTACAACAGTCAGTGGGAGGCAGTAACATCTTGATCTCCAAGACAGATGCCCTACATTCTGCACTTCGATTGAAACGGAAATGAAATGTTGGTAATTTATTTTTTTTTCCATTAATCCAATACCCAAGTTAGTAATGAAGAAGTTGATGATTATCATTACTAACAAATGGTGAATTTAACCCATGTTTACAATGGAAAATAAAAATGAAAGATTCACATAAGAAAAGTAAGACTTGTTTTAAGAGAACAGGAAACATTTTAAAAAATGTCTTGACATTCCCAGAGTACATTAAGCTGGTCTGAAAATTAGATCCAAAATTATTTTTTCAATTTAAGAGGTCTGCTGTTCAAACCCTGATGCAGTTTCTTGTTTGCTTATAACCTTTTCAAAAGCCCTGTGTAGGCATCTAAACATGGAAAACATTTCAGCAGGCTGTATCAGTTACAAGTATACTTCAAGAAAGTCTAAACACGGCAAAACCAAAGACCCAAATGATTTTTTTCCCCAATTTTGAGGTCTGCTCTTACCAAGTGGTGCCACCTGCACCAAACATTTTGATTTTGTTACTTACTATACCTATAAAGGTAAAAGAATGCAAAATTTGAGCCTAGAATTGGGCCACTGATGAAAAAATAAAACCCTGTCAAATTGACACCCCTTTCCCATCACAAAATTGGCTGCATCTTGGCAATAATGGATTTTGGCAATAATGGATTCAGTGAGGTTATCAGAAATAAACTTGATGCACTAGGATTAAAAGTTAAGACGGAAGTAAAAAATTTAGGGGTAACCGTTGACTGTAATCTGAATTTTAAATCGCATATTCATCAGACCACTAGGACAGCATTTTTTCACTTAAGAAACATAGCTAAAGTTAGACCTCTTATATCATTGAAAGATGCGGAGAAATTAATTCACGTTTTTGTTTTCAGTAGACTAGATTACTGTAACGCACTCCTCTCAGGACTACCCAAAAAAGACATAAATCATTTGCAACGAGTGCAGAATGCAGCTGCTAGAATCCTAACTGAGAAAAGAAAATCCAAACACATTTCTCCAGTTTTGATGTCACTACACTGGTTGCCTGTGTCATTCAGGATTGACTTTAAAATACTGCTTATGGTTTATAAATCCTTAAATAATCTCGCTCCATCTTATATATCGGAATGCCTGACGCGTTATATTCCAAATGGTAACCTTAGATCTTCAAATGAGTGTCTCCTTATAATTCCAAAAGCTAAACTTAAAAGAAGTGGTGAGGCGGCCTTCTGCTGTTATGCACCTAAAATCTGGAATAGCCTGCCAATAGGAATTCACCAGGCTGATACAGTAGAGCAGTTTAAAACACTGCTGAAAACACATTACTTTAACATGGCCTTTTTATATCTTCACTTTAACTTAATCCTGATACTCTGTATGTTCAATTCTTCATAATAATTATTCACAGTGGCTCCAAAATCCGTACTGACCCCTACTCTCTCTCTGTTTCTTTTCCGGTTTCTTTGTGGTGGCGGCCTGCGCCACCACCACCTACTCAAAGCATCATGATGCACCAACATTGATGGACTGAAAGCCAGAAGTCTACGTGACCATCATCATCAGTTCAAGAGGACTGTTTGACTAATGTTAGGTAGATTGCCCAGAGGGGACTGGGCGGTCTTCTTGGTCTGGAACCCCTACAGATTTTATTTATTTCTCTAGCCTTTGGAGTTTTTTTTTTTTTTTGTTTTTTCTGTCCACCCTGGCCATCTGACCTTACTCTTATTCTATGTTAATTAATGTTGACTTATGTTTATCTTTTATTGTGTCTTCTATTTTTCTATTCATTTTGTAAAGCACTTTGAGCTACACTTTTTGTATGAATATCTGCTATATAAATAAATTTTGATTGATTGATTACATCTTGGAAAGTATTGATCTTACATCAAAATAATTTCACAAGATGTCTCCTGGATAACATGCATACACCTGCTATTTTTTTGTTTTTTTTTTGTTTGTTTTTTTAGAATTTTTTCACATTTTTAGAAGTGTGTGGGATTTCTTGAAAATCTGTTGATTTGACATGGAATTACCCATAACGTACCACATGAAACTGAATTTAATGATGACAGGTTATATCAAGAAGTCTGGAGTACAAGTCTGCTTAAGCCTTATTACACACTAGTGAGACCTCACCTGGGGCCTCATGCATAACACCGTGCGTAGAATTCGCAATATAAAATGACGTAAGCACAAAAGCCGAAATGTGCTTACGCGCAGAAAAATCCAGATGCAGGAATCTGTGCGTACTTCAACTTCCACTACATAAATCCCGGTCAGCGTGAAAAGTAACACTCGTGCACGCGCCTTATGTCCCAACTCCTCCCAGAATTATGCCTCTTTGAATATGCAAATCAATATAAATCGCCCTTAAGCTCAGCCTTCTGTGACAAGACAATGGGAAAAAGACAAGAATTTCCGCGAAACATACTATTTGTTTAATTAAACCGTAGTATAATCAACAACAGGAAGTTGATCGAGTGACATAGCGTGTTGAAGAAACTTGAAAGCTCAGATATCAAAGTTACCGTGAAAAGGCAAGTCGTAGCCCACCGTCTGAGTGTCATATGAAAGCTTATTAGGGTACTGGGGGAAAAAAAAAGGGCACACAGTGGGGAAAAAAGCACAAAATGTCATCTTCAATTTCGAAATTTCCACTTTAATCACGTAGTTTATTTTGTCATTAAAGTAGAACATCATAAACTTCATCTTAAAATCATTTAATTAACCAGTTTCTCAAATCACATCGTAATTAAAGTAGCACATTAAATGCTTTGTGTTGTATGTGATCTTCTATGTGCTCTATATGTGTGAATCACTACGTGCTTCTTAAACCGGCTCTCTAACTTTGACAGGACACAGAATCCATTACATTTGTGATATTACAGCTCTCTGAATAACTAAAATAAGTGAGATCCTTTATATGATAGGAGTTAAAGCACGTTATTAAACGTGGGTTTCACGGTGCAGTGATTGTGCACGATCTTCGATGAAATTATTTATTGCAGTAGTACTCATGGGCGGCTCTAGGCAGAGAAAGAATCGGTGGCTCCTTCACCAGCCAATGTCACTATGGTATCTTATGCACGGTGGATGGCCATGTTCGTTGCGGACACTGCATAGCCGCCTCGTGCTCATGACATTAGCGTTTAACTTTTGTCGAAATTTGCCACTTCGTTTTTAGCTGTGCCGTTATTTTCTCTTTCTGTTTTATATTCCAATATATATTTTTGTGGCCGCCCCTGCAGTCCTTGCTTTTCTTTCTCCAAGTAACCAATTGCCACACAATCAGCTCTGTAGTAGATGTTAAGCCATCTGTAAGCGTAGAGCCGATTCGTAAAAACGTTTAAGGAACATTGAAATATCTTCGTAGTACATGTTTAATTATTCTATCCTTCACCCCAGTCCCAGTGAAGAATATAGATTATTTAAATGAAGTTAAAGTTTTACCTATATAATATAATAAACATATTTTGTTGCATTTCATCTTAAAAATGATATTGTCATCAAATGTAAATACACACTTTATAAATTGGCTCAGGCTGTGCAATATTATAACTGTAGTGCAAGTTTACAGTGAGGTAATTGTACTTCGTACAAACAGTTCTACAAGGAGCAATTGATTGAGTGCGTTTAAAGTTCTTGGGATGAAACTGTTTCTGAACTGCGAGGTCCATACAGGAAAGGCTTTGAAACGTTTTACTGTGGCTGAGACAGCGTGTGCTTAATGCCGTATACCGATAATTCTCTATCCGATCAGCTGCTGCTGTGATTCACACTCAAGATACAGTGATATAACTACTAACGGGAGCAGCTGAAAGAAGAAGGTGCAGTGAGATTAACAATGCTAAAGTAGTTATGGTATTTGGAATGATATGGCTATTCCCTGGATCACTATATTGTTACAAGTTAATTACAATCAGATGCATTACACTAATAAACAATATGCGGTTAATTTCAGTGTATTTATAAAGCCGTATCAGGAAAATAAAGAGTAACCAGACAGGAACAGTAGCATTGCTTTGATGCTGGGTGCTGCCAGTCTGCAAAATCGAGCAGGGAACTTGAGTAATGCAGGGTATGAGGTACCATGGAAAAGTGCGTGGCTTTACGTCAAGTGTAGATTTTAAACATCGTGATTTGAATGTGGAAAACTTCTTACACAACATTTCTGTGCGTACACACCGTTTATACATTAGGTCCCTGGTGAACTCCATTCATTTTTTGATCCCCATATCATAAACAAGTCTAGAGGAGATAGGCTAGACTGATTTTGGGACTACGAGGTATGAGAAAAGACTGAAGGGGTTGAACCTTTTCAGCTTAAGCAATCAGAGATTAAGAGGTAAAGCGATCAGAACATTTCAAATAATGAAGAGAATTAGTACAGTGGATACCTGTTAGTTTAAACATGAGGGCACATTTGCAAACTTAAGGGTAAATTTCCTCACAAACGTTAGAAAAATTTTCTTCACACAAAGAATCAGACGCATGGAAAAGCATACAGAGTAGTGTGGAGAACAGCAAAGAGTGCAAGTCTGTATAGACCGACAAATCTCAACTTGATGTTATTTTTGAGAATCTAGGTGAATAAAAGTGTCAAACTTGTTGGGCCAAAATGCCTGTTCTAGTCACAACTGCTCTCAAGTACCTTCTGATGACATTGTATAAATAAAACAAATTGGTCAATACTCACCAGCACTGTTTGCCTCATTCTCAAGGATATGGATTTCAGTACATTCGGCCAGCGAGTGTTCGAGGCAGATCTGCAGAAAACGGGCCTGAGTCCGACTGACACGTTTCAGAAGAGACAGGAGAGCCACTGTTTGTTCACACTCATTCCAGCCTTTGAACCAACCAGTTAGGATGCCAACTTGGTCTCGGAACATCATGGTCACCCCACACGCACACACATCCAACGCAGCAGCTTTCCCAAGTCAGTTAAAACACTCAAATCCAAATTGTTAAGAGTTGAAGGGGCCTCACATGTTTTCAGGAAGAGTAAAACCACCAAATCTTCCAACCTGACCTTCCACTGGGGGAAAGGGAAGGGAAAATAATGCAAATCTTCGCTATAACATCCCAAAGGCTTTACCCTTTCCTTTGTCCTTCTCCCTGGATTTTCTCTTTCTTCAGGAACTAGTTTCTTCAGTATTTCGAATCACTACAAAGTAAAACAGATGTAAACATCAATACTCATCCATAGGGTACAATAAACCATAATATACCTTGAAAAAAGAAAACAATTTTAAAAATAATGAATAAACACAGCAGATATACAACAATCTAAATTGGAAGAGAAGCTTAAACAAGAAAGTCTTTCACTTACATGGAAAACGAAAAACGACTTGTAAATGTAATTTTCTGTGAACCAGTCAGAAAGCAAGTCATCCACAGTCATTCCATGGAAAACAAGTGACTTGTTTCTGATCCATTATGATGCCAGGCAAATGTACAGGTGCTGGTCATAAAATTAGAATATCATGACAAAGTTGATTTATTTCAGTAATTCCATTCAAAAAGTGAAACTTGTCTATTAGATTCATTCATTACACACAGACTGATGTATTTCAAATGTTTATTTCTTTTAATTTTGATGATTATAACTGACAACTAATGAAAGTCTCAAATTCAGTATCTCAGAAAATTAGAATATTGTGAAAAGGTTCAATATTGAAGACACTTGGTGCCACACTCACTCTAATCAGCTAATTAACTCAAAACGCCTGCAAAAGCCTTTAAATGGTCTCTCAGTCGAGTTCTGTAGGCTACACAATCATGGGGAAGACTGCTGACTTGACAGATGTCCAAAAGATGACCATTGACACCTTGCACAAGGAGGGCAAGACACAAAAGGTCATTGCTAAAGAGGCTGGCTGTTCACAGAGCTGTGTCCAAGCACATTAATAGATTGGCGAAGGGAAGGACAAGATGTGGTAGAAAAAAAGTGTGCAAGCAATAGGGATAACTGCACCCTGGAGAGGATTGTAAAACAAAACCCATTCAAAACTGTGGGGGAGATTCACAAACAGTGGACTGCAGCTGGAGTCAGTGCTTCAAGAACCACCACACACAGACGTATGCAAGACATGGGTTTCAGCTGTCGCATTCCTTGTGTCAAGCCACTCTTGAACAAGAGACAGCGTCAGAAGTGTCTCCACTGGACTGCTGCTGTGTGGTCCAAAGTTATGTTCTCTGATAAAAGTAAATTTTGCATTTGCTTTGGAAATCAAGGTTCCAGAGTCTGGAGGAAGAGAGGAGAGGCACAGAATTCACGTTGCTTGAGGTCCAGTGTAAAGTTTCCACAGTCAGTGATGGTTTGGGGTGCCATGTCATCTGCTGGTGTTGGTCCATTGTGTTTTCTGAGGTCCAAGGTCAACGCAGCCGTCTACCAGAAAGTTTTAGAGCACTTCATGCTTCCAGCTGCTGACAAACTTTATGGAGATGCAGATTTCACTTTCCAACAGGACCTGGCACCCACCTGCACACAGTGCCAAAGCTACCAGTACCTGGTTTAAGGACCATGGTATCCCTGTTCTTGACTGACCAGCAAACTCGCCTGACCTTGTATTGTGAAGAGGAAGATGCAATACACCAGACCCAACAATTCAGAAGAGCTGAAGGCCACTATCAGAGCAACATGGGCTCTCATAACACCTGAGCAGTGCCACAGACTGATCGACTCCATGCCACGTCGCATTGCTACAGTAATCCAGGCCAAAGGAGCCCCAACTAAATATTGAGTGCTGTACATGCTCATACTTTTCATGTTCATACCTTTCAGTTGGCCAACATTTCTAAAAATCCTTTTTTTGCAATCATCAAAATTAAAAGAAATAAACATTTGAAACACA